>NW_026893827.1:0-350037 GCF_032452875.1 Bos javanicus
CACGTGGCTGATCATACTCTGGTCACGTCACTGATCATGCACACATCACGTGGCTATCATGCACTGCTCATGTGGTTCGTCATGGAATGATCATGAAGCTACCATATAAAGGTCACGTGACTGATCATGCACAGATCACGTAAATGATCATGCACTGTTCACGTGACTGATCATGTACTGATCACGTGACTGATAATGCACTGATCACGTGGCTATCATGCTCTGCTCACGTGGCTGATCATGCAACGATCACGTAGCAACCATGTACTGGTCTCGTGACTGATCATGCACTGATCACGTAATTGATCCTGCACTGATCACGTGGCTCATCACGCACTGATCCGGTGGCTGATCACACTCGATCACGTGACTGATCATGTACAGATCACGTGACTAATCATGAAGTGATCACGTGGCTATCCTGCACTGATCACGTGGATATCATGCACTGATCACGTGGCTGATCACACACGTATCACGTGACTGATCATGCACTGATCACGTGGCAATCATGCACTGCTCACGTGGCTATCATGCACTGATCACGTGGCTATCATGCACAGATCACGTGACTGATCATGCACTGATCACGTAGCTACCATGCACTGGTCACGTGACTGATCATGCACTGATCACGTGGCTGATCATGCACTGATCACGTGACTGATCATGCACTGATCACGTGGCTGATCATGCACTGATCACGCAGCTACCATGCACTGGTCACATGACTGATCATGCACTGATCACGTAATTGATCATGCACTGATCACCTGGCTTACCATGCATTGATCACGTGTACTGATCACGCACTGATCACGTTTCTTACCATGCACTGATCACGTGCCTCTGCATGCACTGATCACGTGGCTGATCATACACAGCTCACGTGACTGATCCTGCACAGCTGGCAATAATCACGTGGCTGATCATGCACTGCTCAGGTGGCTGTCAAGCACTGATCAGGCAGGTGATCATACACTGGTCACGTGACTGATCATGCACTGATCACGTCGCTGAGCATGCACTGATCACGTGACTGAGCATGCACTGTTCACGTGGCTGATCATACACCTATCACGTGGCTGATCATGCACTGATCACGTGGCTGCTCATGCACTGATCACGTAGCTACCATGCACTGGTCACGTGATTGCGCATGCACTGATCATGTAACTGATCATGCACTGATCACGTGGCTGATCATGCACTGATGACGTGGCTGATCATGCCCTGATCACGTGACTGATCATGCACTGATCACGTGGCTATCATGCACTGATCACGTGGCTATCATGCACTGCTCACGTGGCTGATCATGCACTGATCACGTGGCTGATCACGCACTTATCACGTGACTGATCATGCACTGATCACGTGGCTGATCATGCACTGATCACGTGGCTGATCATGCACTGATATCATGCACTGATCACGTGGCTG
This sequence comes from Bos javanicus, assembly GCF_032452875.1. Classification (NCBI taxonomy): domain Eukaryota; kingdom Metazoa; phylum Chordata; class Mammalia; order Artiodactyla; family Bovidae; genus Bos; species Bos javanicus. The sequence goes on from NW_026893827.1 coordinate 1,444, forward strand.
ATCATGCACTGATCATACACTGATCACGTGGCTTATCACACACGTATCACGTGAGTGATCATGCACTGATCACGTGGCTGATCATACACTGATCACGTGACTGATCATGCACTGATCACGTGACTGATCATGCACTGATCACTTGGCTGGTCATACACTGATCACATGACTGATCATGCACTGTTCACGTGACTGATCATGTACTGATCACGTGACTGATCATGCACTGATCACGTAATTGATCATGCACTATTAACGTGGCTGATCATGCAATGATCACGTGACTGACCATGCACTGATCACGTGACTGACCATCCACGGATCAGTTGGCTATCATGCACTGATTACTTGGCTGATCATACACTGATCACTTGACTGATAATGCACTGATCATCTGGCTATCATGCACTCATTACCTGGCTATCGTGCACTGATCACGTGGTTGATCATACACTGATTCCGAGACTGATCATGCACTGATCACGTCTATATCATGCACTGATCACATGACTGCCCATGCACTGATCACCCGCATGAACATACACTGATCATGTGACAGATCATGCACTGATCACTTGGCTATCATGCACTGCTCACGCGGCTGTTCATGCAATGATCACGTAGCTACCATGTACTGGTCACGTGAGTGATCATGCACTGATCACGTAATTGATCATGCACTGATCAGTTGACTTATCATGCACTGTTCACGTGAGTGATCATGCACTGATCACGTGACTGATCATGCACTGATCTCGTGGCTATCATGCACGGCTCATGTGGCTGATCATTCAATGATCACCTAGCTACCATATACTGGGCACGTGACTGATCATGCACTGATCATGTGGCTGATCATGCACTGATCACGTGGCTGATCATCCACTGATCACGTGACTGATCATGCACTGATAACGTGACTGATCATGCACTGATCACGTGGCTATCATGCACTGATAACTTGGCTGGTCGTACACTGATCACGTGCCTGGACATGCACAGATTACATGGCTGATCATGCACTGAATACGTGACTCATCATGCACTGAGCACGTGGCTATCATGCACTACTCACGTGGCTGATCATGCAATGATCATGTAGCTACCATGTACCGGTCAGGTGACTGATCATACACCCATTAGGTGACGGATCATACACTGATCACCTGCCTGGTCATGCACAGATCACGTGACAAATCATGAACTGATCACATAGCTATCATGAAATGATCACCTGGCTGATCATGCACTGATCACATTGCTGATCATGCACTAATACCGTGACTGAGCATGGACTGATCACATGACTATCATGTGATGATCACGTGACTTAATGGCGCTGATCATGTGACTGATCATGCGCTGATCATGTTTGCTTTCATACACTGATCATGTGCCTCTGGAGGCAATAAACAAAGAGCTGAGTAGGCACGAATCAAACAGTCAGCAGGCAACAATCATGGAACTCAGCTGTGAGGAATCATGCTGCTCAGCTGGCAATAATCAAGCAGCTGAGCAGGCAGGAAGTACGCAGCACAGCTGGCAATTGTCAAGCAGATGACAGGCAGGAATCGTGCAGCTCAGCTGGCAATTGTCAAGCAGATGAGCAGACAGTAATCACGCAGCTCAGCAGGCCCTTATCACGTGACTGAGCATGCACTATTCACGTGAATCATGCTGCTCAGCTGGCAATAATCAAGCAGCTAGCAGGCAGGAATTACACAGCACAGCTGGCAATTGTCAAGCAGATGACAGGCAGGAATCGTGCAGCTCAGCTGGAAATTGTCAAGCAGATGAGCAGACAGTAATCACGCAGCTCAGCAGGCCCTGATCACGTGACTGAACATGCACTATTCACGTGAATCATGCTGCTCAGCTGGCAATAATCAAGCAGCTAGCAGGCAGGAATTACACAGCACAGCTGGCAATTGTCAAGCAGATGACAGGCAGGAATCGTGCAGCTCAGCTGGAAATTGTCAAGCAGATGAGCAGACAGTAATCACGCAGCTCAGCAGGCCCTGATCACGTGACTGAGCATGCACTGTTCACGTGGCTGATCATACACTGATCACGTGATTGATCATGCACTGATCACTTGGATATCATGCACTGATCACGAGGCTGATCATACACTGTTCACGTGTCTGACCATGCACTGATCACGTGGCTGATCATACACTGCTCACGTAACTGATCATGCACTGATCACGTGGCTATCATGCACTGATCACGTGGCTGAACATGCACTGTTCACGTGGCTGATCACACACCTGTCACGTGACATATCATGCACTGATCACATGGCACTCATGCACTGATCACGTGGCTGATCATACTCCGTTCACGTCACTGATCATGCACACATCACGTGGCTATCATGCACTGCTCACGTGGTTCGTCATGGAATGATCATGAAGCTACCATATACAGGTCACGTGACTGATCATGCACAGATCACGTAAATGATCATGCACTGTTCACGTGACTGATCATGTACTGATCACGTGACTGATCATGCACTGATCACGTGGCTATCATGCTCTGCTCACGTGGCTGATCATGCAACGATCACGTAGCAACCATGTACTGGTCTCGTGACTGATCATGCACTGATCACGTAATTGATCCTGCACTGATCACGTGGCTCATCACGCACTGATCCGGTGGCTGATCACACTCGTATCACGTGACTGATCATGTACAGATCACGTGACTAATCATGAAGTGATCACGTGGCTATCCTGCACTGATCACGTGGATATCATGCACTGATCACGTGGCTGATCACACACGTATCACGTGACTGATCATGCACTGATCACGTGGCAATCATGCACTGCTCACGTGGCTATCATGCACTGATCACGTGGCTATCATGCACAGATAACGTGGCTGATCATGCAATGATCACGTAGCTACCATGTACTGGTCACGTGACTGATCATGCACTGATCACGTGGCTGATCATGCACTGATCACGTGACTGATCTTGCACTGATCACGTGGCTGATCATGCAATGATCACGCAGCTACCATGTACTGGTCACATGACTGATCATGCACTGATCACGTAATTGATCATGCACTGATCACCTGGCTTACCATGCATTGATTATGTGATTCATCATGTGCTGATCATGTTTCGTGTCATACACTGATCATGTGCCTCTGGAGGCAAGGCACTGATCAGTAGGCAATAATCATGGAACTCAGCTCTGAGAAATCATGCTGCTCAGCTGGCAATAATCAAGTGGCAATTATGCAGCACAGGTGGCAATTGTCAAGGAGATGACAGGCACGTACAGCTGAGCAGCCACTGGTCAAGTCACTGAGCATGCACAGATCACGTGGCTGAGCACGCCCTGATCACGTGACTGAGCACGCACTGTTCACGTGGCTGAGCACGCACCGATCACGTGGCTGATCATGCACTGATCACGTGGCTGCTCATGCACTGATCACGTAGCGCTCATGCACTGATCACGTGATTGGCATGCACTGATCACGTGGCTGATCATGCACTGATCACGTGGCTGATCATGCCCTGATCACGTGGCTGATCATGCCCTGATCACGTGGCTGATCATGCACTGATCACGTGGCTATCATGCACTGCTCACGTGGCTGATCATGCACTGCTCACGTGGCTGATCAAGCACTGGTCACGTGGCTGATCATGCACTGATCACGTGATTGATCATGCACTGATAACGTGGCTGATCATGCACTGATCACGTGGCTGATCATACACTGATCACGTGACTGATCATGCTCTGATCACGTGGCTGATCATGCACTGATCACGTGGCTGATCATACACTGATCACGTGGCTTATCACACACGTATCACGTGAGTGATCATGCACTGATCACGTGGCTGATCATACACTGATCACGTGACTGATCATGCACTGATCACGTGACTGATCATGCACTGATCACTTGGCTGGTCATACACTGATCACATGACTGATCATGCACTGTTCACGTGACTGATCATGTACTGATCACGTGACTGATCATGCACTGATCACGTAATTGATCATGCACTATTAACGTGGCTGATCATGCAATGATCACGTGACTGACCATGCACTGATCACGTGACTGACCATCCACGGATCAGTTGGCTATCATGCACTGATTACTTGGCTGATCATACACTGATCACTTGACTGATAATGCACTGATCATCTGGCTATCATGCACTCATTACCTGGCTATCGTGCACTGATCACGTGGTTGATCATACACTGATTCCGAGACTGATCATGCACTGATCACGTCTATATCATGCACTGATCACATGACTGCCCATGCACTGATCACCCGCATGAACATACACTGATCATGTGACAGATCATGCACTGATCACGTGGCTATCATGCACTGCTCACGCGGCTGTTCATGCAATGATCACGTAGCTACCATGTACTGGTCACGTGAGTGATCATGCACTGATCACGTAATTGATCATGCACTGATCAGTTGACTTATCATGCACTGTTCACGTGAGTGATCATGCACTGATCACGTGACTGATCATGCACTGATCTCGTGGCTATCATGCACGGCTCATGTGGCTGATCATGCAATGATCACCTAGCTACCATATACTGGGCACGTGACTGATCATGCACTGATCATGTGGCTGATCATGCACTGATCACGTGGCTGATCATCCACTGATCACGTGACTGATCATGCACTGATAACGTGACTGATCATGCACTGATCACGTGGCTATCATGCACTGATAACTTGGCTGGTCATACACTGATCACGTGCCTGGTCATGCACAGATTACATGGCTGATCATGCACTGAATACGTGACTCATCATGCACTGAGCACGTGGCTATCATGCACTACTCACGTGGCTGATCATGCAATGATCATGTAGCTACCATGTACCGGTCAGGTGACTGATCATACACCCATTAGGTGACGGATCATACACTGATCACCTGCCTGGTCATGCACAGATCACGTGACAAATCATGAACTGATCACATAGCTATCATGAAATGATCACCTGGCTGATCATGCACTGATCACATTGCTGATCATGCACTAATACCGTGACTGAGCATGGACTGATCACATGACTATCATGTGATGATCACGTGACTTAATGGCGCTGATCATGTGACTGATCATGCGCTGATCATGTTTGCTTTCATACACTGATCATGTGCCTCTGGAGGCAATAAACAAAGAGCTGAGTAGGCACGAATCAAACAGTCAGCAGGCAACAATCATGGAACTCAGCTGTGAGGAATCATGCTGCTCAGCTGGCAATAATCAAGCAGCTGAGCAGGCAGGAATTACGCAGCACAGCTGGCAATTGTCAAGCAGATGACAGGCAGGAATCGTGCAGCTCAGCTGGCAATTGTCAAGCAGATGAGCAGACAGTAATCACGCAGCTCAGCAGGCCCTTATCACGTGACTGAGCATGCACTATTCACGTGAATCATGCTGCTCAGCTGGCAATAATCAAGCAGCTAGCAGGCAGGAATTACACAGCACAGCTGGCAATTGTCAAGCATATGACAGGCAGGAATCGTGCAGCTCAGCTGGAAATTGTCAAGCAGATGAGCAGACAGTAATCACGCAGCTCAGCAGGCCCTGATCACGTGACTGAACATGCACTATTCACGTGAATCATGCTGCTCAGCTGGCAATAATCAAGCAGCTAGCAGGCAGGAATTACACAGCACAGCTGGCAATTGTCAAGCAGATGACAGGCAGGAATCGTGCAGCTCAGCTGGAAATTGTCAAGCAGATGAGCAGACAGTAATCACGCAGCTCAGCAGGCCCTGATCACGTGACTGAGCATGCACTGTTCACGTGGCTGATCATACACTGATCACGTGATTGATCATGCACTGATCACTTGGATATCATGCACTGATCACGAGGCTGATCATACACTGTTCACGTGTCTGACCATGCACTGATCACGTGGCTGATCATACACTGATCACGTAACTGATCATGCACTGATCACGTGGCTATCATGCACTGATCACGTGGCTGAACATGCACTGTTCACGTGGCTGATCACACACCTGTCACGTGACATATCATGCACTGATCACATGGCACTCATGCACTGATCACGTGGCTGATCATACTCCGTTCACGTCACTGATCATGCACACATCACGTGGCTATCATGCACTGCTCACGTGGTTCGTCATGGAATGATCATGAAGCTACCATATACAGGTCACGTGACTGATCATGCACAGATCACGTAAATGATCATGCACTGTTCACGTGACTGATCATGTACTGATCACGTGACTGATCATGCACTGATCACGTGGCTATCATGCTCTGCTCATGTGGCTGATCATGCAACGATCAAGTAGCAACCATGTATTGCTCTAGTGACTGATCATGCACTGATCACGTAATTGATCCTGCACTGATCACGTGGCTCATCACGCACTGATCCGGTGGCTGATCACACTCGTATCACGTGACTGATCATGTACAGATCACGTGACTAATCATGAAGTGATCACGTGGCTATCCTGCACTGATCACGTGGATATCATGCACTGATCACGTGGCTGATCACACACGTATCACGTGACTGATCATGCACTGATCACGTGGCAATCATGCACTGCTCACGTGGCTATCATGCACTGATCACGTGGCTATCATGCACAGATAACGTGGCTGATCATGCAATGATCACGTAGCTACCATGTACTGGTCACGTGACTGATCATGCACTGATCACGTGGCTGATCATGCACTGATCACGTGACTGATCTTGCACTGATCACGTGGCTGATCATGCAATGATCACGCAGCTACCATGTACTGGTCACATGACTGATCATGCACTGATCACGTAATTGATCATGCACTGATCACCTGGCTTACCATGCATTGATTATGTGATTCATCATGTGCTGATCATGTTTCGTGTCATACACTGATCATGTGCCTCTGGAGGCAATGAACAAAGAGCTGAGTAGGCAGGAATCAGTAGGCAATAATCATGGAACTCAGCTCTGAGAAATCATGCTGCTCAGCTGGCAATAATCAAGTAGATGAGCAGGCAGGAATTATGCAGCACAGGTGGCAATTGTCAAGGAGATGACAGGCAGGAATCGTACAGCTCAGCTGGCAATTGTCAAGCACATGAGCAGACAGTAATCACGAAGCTCAGCACGCCCTGATCACGTGACTGAGCATGCACTGTTCACGTCGCTGATCACACACCTATCACGTGAATGATCATGCACTGATCACGTGGCTCTCATGCACAGATCACGTGATTGCGCATGCACTGATCATGTAACTGTATGCACTGATCACGTGGCTATCATGCACTGATGACGTGGCTGATCATGCCCTGATCACGTGACTGATCATGCACTGATCACATGGCTAATCATGCACTGATCACGTGGCTATCATGCACTGCTCACGTGGCTGATCTGGCAATGATCACGTAGCTACCAAGTACTGGTCACGTGACTGATCATGCACTGATCACGTAATTGATCATGCACTGATAATGTGGCTGATCATGCACTGATCACGTGGCTGATCATACACTGATCACGTGACTGATCATGCTCTGATCACGTGGCTGATCATGCACTGATCACGTGGCTGATCATGCACTGATCACGTGGCTTATCACGCACTGATCACGTGGCTGATCATGCACTGGATCACGTGGCTGATCATGCACTGATCACGCGGCTACCATGCACTGATCACGTGACTGATCATGCACTGATCACGTGACTGATCATGCACTGATCACGTGGCTGATCATGCACTGCTCACGTGGCTGATCATGCACTGATCACGTGGCTACCATGCACTGATCACGTGACTGATCATGCACTGATCACGTTAGTGATCATGCACTGATCACGTGGCTGATCATGCACTGATCACGTGACTGATCATGCACTGATCACGTGACGCGACCATGCACTGATCACGTGGCTGATCATGCACTGATCACTTGGCTGATCATGCACTGATCACGTGGCTGATCATGCACTGATCACGTGGCTGATCATGCACTGATCACGTGGCTGATCATGCACTGATCACGTGGCTATCATGCACTGATCACGTGACTTCATGGCACTGATCACGTGACTGATCATGCACTGATCACGTTTGCTATCATGCACTGATCACGTGCCCTGGAGGCATGAACAAAGAGCTGATTAGGCACTGATCAAGTCACAGGCAATGATCATGGCATTGATCTGTGGGTATCATGCTGCTCACCTGGCTATCATGCACTGATCACGCAGGAATTACGCAGCACAGCTGGCAATTGTCAAGCAATGACAGGCAGGAATCATGCAGCTCAGCTCGCAATTGTCATGCAGATGATCAGACTGATCACGCAGCTCATCATGCACTGATCACGTGACTGATCATGCACTGATCACGTGACTGATCATGCACTGATCACGTGACTGATCATGCACTGATCACGTGGCTGATCATGCACTGATCACGTGGCTGATCATGCACTGATCACGTGGCTGATCATGCACTGATCACGTGGCTGATCATGCACTGATCACGTGGCTGATCATGCACTGATCACGTGGCTGATCATGCACTGATCACGTGACTGATCATGCACTGATCACGTGGCTATCATGCACGGATCACGTGGCTGATCATGCACTGATCACGTGCCAGTCATGCACTGATCACGTGGCTGATCATGCACTGATCACGTGACTGATCATGCACTGAGCACGTGGCTATCATGCACTGATCACGTGGCTATCATGCACTGATCATGTAGCTATCATGCACCGGTCAGGTGACTGATCATACACCGATCAGGTGACGGATCATGCACTGATCACCTGACTGGTCATGCACTGATCACGTGACTGATCATGCACTGATCACGTGGCTATCATGCACTGATCACGTGGCTGATCATGCACTGATCACATAGCTATCATGCACTGATCCCGTGACTGATCATGCACTGATCACGTGACTGATCATGCGCTGATCACGTGGCTGATCATGCGCTGATCACGTGGCTGATCATGCGCTGATCATGTGACTGATCATGCACTGATCACGTGACTAATCATGCACTGATCACGTGGCTGATCATGCACTGATCACGTGGCTGAGCATGCACTGATCACGCGGCTGAGCATGCACTGATCACGTGACTGATCATGCACTGATCACGTGGCTGATCATGCACTGCTCACGTGGCTGATCATGCACTGATATCATACACTGATCACGCGGCTGAGCATGCACTGATCACGTGGCTGAGCATGCACTGATCACGTGGCTCAGCATGCACTGATCACGTGACTGATCATGCACTGATCACGTGACTGATCATGCACTGATCACGTGGCTGATCATGCACTGATCACGTGACTGATCGTGCACTGATCACGCGGCTGAGCATGCACTGATCACGCGGCTGAGCATGCCCTGATCACGTGGCTGAGCATGCACTGTTCACGTGGCTGATCATGCACTGATCACGTGACTGATCATGCACTGATCACGTGGCTGATCATGCACTGATCACGTGGCTGATCATGCACTGTTCACGTGTCTGATCATGCACTGATCACGTGGCTGATCATGCACTGCTCACGTGGCTGATCATGCACTGATCACGTGGCTATCATGCACTGATCACGTGGCTGAACATGCACTGTTCACGTGGCTGATCACGCACTGATCACGTGACATATCATGCACTGATCACATGGCACTCATGCACTGATCACGTGGCTGATCATACTCCGTTCACGCGACTGATCATGCACAGATCACGTGGCTATCATGCACTGCTCACGTGGTTCGTCATGCAATGATCATGAAGCTACCATATACTGGTCACGTGACTGATCATGCACAGATCACGTAACTGATCATGCACTGATCACGTGACTTATCATGCACTGTTCACGTGACTGATCATGCACTGATCACGTGACTGATCATGCACTGATCTCGTGGCTATCATGCTCGGCTCACGTGGCTGATCATGCAACGATCACGTAGCTACCATGTACTGGTCTCGTGACTGATCATGCACTGATCACGTAATTGATCCTGCACTGATCACGTGGCTCATCACGCACTGATCCCGTGGCTGATCACACTCGTATCACGTGACTGATCATGCACTGATCACGTGGCTAATCATGCAGTGATCACGTGGCTATCCTGCACTGATCACGTGGCTGATCATGCACTGATCACGTGACTGATCACGCACGTATCACGTGACTGATCATGCACTGATCACGTGGCTATCATGCACTGCTCACGTGGCTGATCATGCACTGATCACGTGGCTATCATGCACCGGTCACGTGGCTGATCATGCACTGATCACGTGACTGATCATGCACTGATCACGTGACTGATCATGCACTGATCACGTGGCTGATCATGCACTGATCACGTGGCTGATCATGCACTGATCACCTGGCTGATCATGCACTGATCACGTTGCTGATCATGCACTGATACCGTGACTGAGCATGCACTGATCACGTGACTGATCATGCGCTGATCACGTGGCTTAATGGCGCTGATCATGTGACTCATCATGCGCTGATCATGTTTCGTTTCATACACTGATCATGTGCCTCTGGAGGCAATGAACAAAGAGCTGAGTAGGCAGGAATCATAAGTCAGCAGTCAACAATCATGGAACTCAGCTCTGAGAAATCATGCTGCTCAGCTGGCAATAATCAAGCAGCTGAGCAGGCAGGAATTACGCAGCACAGCTGGCAATTGTCAAGCAGATGACAGGCAGGAATCGTGCAGCTCAGCTGGCAATTGTCAAGCACATGAGCAGACAGTAATCACGCAGCTCAGCACGCCCTGATCACGTGACTGAGCATGCACTGTTCACGTGAATCGCTGCTCAGCTGGCAATGATCACACTATCACGGGAATTGCACAGCACAGCTGATTGTCAAGCAGATCACAGGAATCGTGCACTCAGCTGGCAATTGTCAAGCAGATGAGCAGACACTGATCACGCGGCTCATCATGCACTGATCACGTGGCTGATCATGCACTGATCACGTGGCTGATCATGCACTGATCACGTGACTGATCATGCACTGATCACGTGGCTATCATGCACTGATCACGTGGCTGATCATGCACTGATCACGTGGCTGACCATGCACTGGTCACGTGGCTGATCATGCACTGATCACGTAACTGATCATGCACTGATCACGTGGCTGATCATGCACTGATCACGTGGCTGAACATGCACTGTTCACGTGGCTGATCACGCACCTGATCACGTGACTGATCATGCACTGATCACGTGGCACTCATGCACTGATCACGTGGCTGATCATGCTCTGATCACGTCGCTGATCATGCACTGATCACGTGGCTATCATGCACTGATCACGTGGCTGGTCACGCACTGATCACGTGGCTATCATGCATGGCTCACGTGACTGATCATGCACTGATCACGTAACTGATCATGCACTGTTCACGTGACTGATCATGCACTGATCACGTGACTGATCATGCACTGATCACGTGGCTGATCATGCACTGCTCACGTGGCTGATCATGCACTGATCACGTAGCTACCATGTACTGGTCACGTGACTGATCATGCACTGATCACGTGACTGATCCTGCACTGATCACGTGGCTCATCACGCACTGATCACGGTGGCTGATCATGCACTGTATCACGTGACTGATCATGCACTGATCACGTGACTGATCATGCAGTGATCACGTGGCTGATCCTGCACTGATCACGTGGCTGATCATGCACTGATCACGTGGCTGATCACGCACGGATCACGTGACTGATCATGCACTGATCACGTGGCTGATCATGCACTGCTCACGTGGCTGATCATGCACTGATCACGTGGCTGATCATGCACTGATCACGTGGCTGATCATGCACTGATCACGTGGCTACCATGCACTGGTCACGTGACTGATCATGCACTGATCACGTGGCTGATCATGCACTGATCACGTGACTGATCATGCACTGATCACGTGGCTGATCATGCAATGATCACGCAGCTACCATGTACTGGTCACGTGACTGATCATGCACTGATCACGTGATTGATCATGCACTGATCACCTGACTGACCATGCGCTGATTACGTGACTCATCATGCGCTGATCACGTGTGCTGTCATACACTGATCATGTGCCTCTGGAGGCAATAAACAAAGAGCTGAGTAGGCACGAATCAAACAGTCAGCAGGCAATAATCATGGAACTCAGCTGTGAGGAATCATGCTGCTCAGCTGGCAATAATCAAGCAGCTGAGCAGGCAGGAATTACGCAGCACAGCTGGCAATTGTCAAGGAGATGACAGGCAGGAATCGTACAGCTCAGCTGGCAATTGTCAAGCACATGAGCAGACAGTAATCACGAAGCTCAGCACGCCCTGATCACGTGACTGAGCATGCACTGTTCACGTCGCTGATCATACACCTATCACGTGAATGATCATGCACTGATCACGTGGCTATCATGCACTGATCACGTGGCTGAGCATGCCCTGATCACGTGACTGATCATGCACTGATCACATGGCTAATCATGCACTGATCACGTGGCTGATCATGCCCTGCTCACGTGGCTGATCAGGCACTGATCACGTGGCTATCATGCACTGGTCACGTGGCTGATCATGCACTGATCACGTGGCTGATCATGCACTGATCACGTGGCTGACCATGCACTGGTCACGTGGCTGATCATGCACTGATCACGTGACTGATCATGCACTGATCACGTGGCTGATCATGCACTGATCACGTGGCTGATCATACACTGATCACGTGACTGATCATGCACTGATCACGTGGCTGATCATGCACTGATCACGTGGCTGATCATGCGATGATCACGCAGCTACCATGCACTGGTCACGTGACTGATCATGCACTGAACACGTGACTGATCATGCACTGATCACGTGGCTATCATGCACTACTCACGTGGCTGATCATGCACTGATCATGTAGCTACCATGTACCGGTCAGGTGACTGATCATACACCCATCAGGTGACGGATCATGCACTGATCACGTGGCTATCATGCACTGATCACGTGGCTGATCATGCACTGATCACGTCTAGGTCATGCACTGATCACGTGACTGATCATGCACTGATCACATGGCTGATCATGCACTGATCACGTGGCTGATCATGCACTGATCACGTGGCTGATCATGCACTGATACCGTGACTGAGCATGCACTGATCACATGACTATCATGCACTGATCACGTGACTTAATGGCGCTGATCATGTGACTGATCATGCGCTGATCATGTTTGCTATCATACACTGATCATGTGCCTCTGGAGGCAATAAACAAAGAGCTGAGTAGGCACGAATCAAACAGTCAGCAGGCAATAATCATGGAACTCAGCTGTGAGGAATCATGCTGCTCAGCTGGCAATAATCAAGCAGCTGAGCAGGCAGGAATTACGCAGCACAGCTGGCAATTGTCAAGCAGATGACAGGCAGGAATCGTGCAGCTCAGCTGGCAATTGTCAAGCAGATGAGCAGACGGTAATCACGCAGCTCAGCAGGCCCTGATCACGTGACTGAGCATGCACTGTTCACGTGGCTGATCATACGCTGATCACGTGACTGATCATGCACTGATCACGTGGCTATCATGCACTGATCACGTGGCTGATCATGCACTGATCACGTGGCTGACCATGCACTGATCACGTGGCTGATCATACACTGATCACGTGACTGATCATGCACTGATCACGTGGCTATCGTGCACTGCTCACGTGGCTGATCATGCACTGATCACGTGGCTGATCACACACCGGTCACGTGACTGATCATGCACTGATCACGTGGCACTCATGCACTGATCACGTGGCTGATCATGCACTGATCACGTGACTGATCATGCACTGATCACGTGGCTATCATGCACTGCTCACGTGGCTGGTCATGCAATGATCACGTAGCTACCATGTACTGGTCACGTGACTGATCATGCACTGATCACGTAATTGATCATGCACTGATCACGTGACTGATCATGCACTGTTCACGTGGCTGATCATGCACTGATCACGTGACTGATCATGCACTGATCACGTGGCTGATCATGCACTGATCACGTGGCTGATCATGCACTGATCACGTGGCTGATCATGCACTGATCACGTGGCTGATCATACACGTATCACGTGACTGATCATGCACTGATCACGTGGCTGATCATGCACTGATCACGTGGCTATCATGCACTGATATCATGCACTGATCACGTGGCTGATCACGCACGGATCACGTGACTGATCATGCACTGATCACGTGGCTGATCATGCACTGATCACGTGACTGATCATGCACTGATCACGTGGCTGATCATGCACTGATCACGTGGCTGATCATGCACTGATCACGTGGCTGATCATGCACTGATCACGTGGCTGATCATGCACTGATCACGTGGCTGATCATGCACTGATCACGTGGCTGATCATGCACTGATCACGTGGCTGATCATGCACTGATCACGTGACTGATCATGCACTGATCACGTGGCTGATCATGCACTGATCACGTGGCTATCATGCACTGATCACGTGGCTGATCATGCACTGATCACGTGACTGATCATGCACTGATCACGTGGCTGATCATGCACTGATCACGTGGCTGATCATGCACTGATCACGTGGCTGATCATGCACTGATCACGTGACTGATCATGCACTGATCACGTCTAGATCATGCACTGATCACGTGGCTGATCATGCACTGATCACGTGGCTATCATGCACTGATCACGTGACTGATCATGCACTGATCACGTGGCTATCATGCACTGATCACGTGACTGATCATGCACTGATCACGTGGCTATCATGCGCTGATCACGTGACTTAATGGCGCTGATCACGTGACTGATCATGCGCTGATCATGTTTGCTTTCATGCACTGATCACGTGCCTCTGGAGGCAATAAACAAAGAGCTGAGTAGGCACGAATCAAACAGTCAGCAGGCAACAATCATGGAACTCAGCTGTGAGGAATCATGCTGCTCAGCTGGCAATAATCAAGCAGCTGAGCAGGCAGGAATTACGCAGCACAGCTGGCAATTGTCAAGCAGATGACAGGCAGGAATCGTGCAGCTCAGCTGGCAATTGTCAAGCAGATGAGCAGACAGTAATCACGCAGCTCAGCAGGCCCTTATCACGTGACTGAGCATGCACTATTCACGTGAATCATGCTGCTCAGCTGGCAATAATCAAGCACTAGCAGGCAGGAATTACACAGCACAGCTGGCAATTGTCAAGCAGATGACAGGCAGGAATCGTGCAGCTCAGCTGGCAATTGTCAAGCAGATGAGCAGACAGTAATCACGCAGCTCAGCAGGCCCTGATCACGTGACTGAGCATGCACTGTTCACGTGGCTGATCATGCACTGATCACGTGATTGATCATGCACTGATCACGTGGATATCATGCACTGATCACGGGGCT
Organism: Bos javanicus; assembly: GCF_032452875.1. Lineage (NCBI taxonomy): Eukaryota > Metazoa > Chordata > Mammalia > Artiodactyla > Bovidae > Bos > Bos javanicus. The sequence continues at coordinate 16,998 of NW_026893827.1, forward strand.
GATCATACACTGTTCACGTGTCTGACCATGCACTGATCACGTGGCTGATCATACACTGATCACGTAACTGATCATGCACTGATCACGTGGCTATCATGCACTGTTCACGTGGCTGAACATGCACTGTTCACGTGGCTGATCACACACCTGTCACGTGACATATCATGCACTGATCACGTGGCACTCATGCACTGATCACGTGGCTGATCATACACTGTTCACGTCACTGATCATGCACTGATCACGTGGCTATCATGCACTGCTCACGTGGTTCGTCATGCACTGATCACGTAGCTACCATGCACTGATCACGTGACTGATCATGCACAGATCACGTAACTGATCATGCACTGTTCACGTGACTGATCATGTACTGATCACGTGACTGATCATGCACTGATCACGTGGCTATCATGCTCTGCTCACGTGGCTGATCATGCAACGATCACGTAGCAACCATGTACTGGTCACGTGACTGATCATGCACTGATCACGTAATTGATCCTGCACTGATCACGTGGCTCATCATGCACTGATCGCGTGGCTGATCATGCACTATCACGTGGCTGATCATGCACAGATCACGTGACTGATCATGCACTGATCACGTGGCTATCCTGCACTGATCACGTGGATGATCATGCACTGATCACGTGGCTGATCATGCACTGATCACGCGGCTGATCATGCACTGATCACGTGGCTGATCATGCACTGATCACGTGGCTATCATGCACTGATCACGTGACTGATCATGCACTGATCACGTGGCTGATCATGCACTGATCACGTGGCTATCATGTACTGATCACGTGGCTGATCATGCACTGATCACGTGGCTATCATGCACTGTCACGTGACTGATCATACACTGATCACGTGACTGATCATGCACTGATCACGCGGCTACCATGTATTGGTCACGTGGCTGATCATGCACTGATCACGTGCCTGATCATGCACTGATCACGTGACTGATCATGCACTGATCACGTGGCTGATCATGCACTGATCACGTGGCTGATCATGCACTGATCACGTGGCTGATCATGCACTGATCACGTGGCTATCATGCACTGATCACGTGGCTGATCATGCACTGATCACGTAGCTATCATGCACTGATCACGTGACTGATCATGCACTGATCACGGGACTGATCATGCACTGATCACGGGCTATCATGCACTGTCACATGACTGACATGCACTGATCACGTGGCTGATCATGCACTGATCACGTGACTGATCATGCACTGATCACGTGGCTGATCATGCACTGATCACGTAATTGATCATGCACTGATCACGTGGCTGATCATGCACTGATCACGTGGCTGATCATGCACTGATCACGTGACTGATCATGCACTGATCACGTGACTGATCATGCACTGATCACGTGGCTATCATGCACTGATCACGTGGCTGATCATGCACTGATCACGTGACTGATCATGCACTGATCACTGGCTATCATGCACTGATCACGTGGCTATCATGCACTGATCACGTGGCTGATCATGCACTGATCACGTGACTGATCATGCACTGATCACGTCTATATCATGCACTGATCACATGGCTGATCATGCACTGATCACGTGGATGATCATGCACTGATCATGTGACTGATCATGCACTGATCACGTGGCTATCATGCACTGATCACGTGGCTGATCATGCAATGATCACGTAGCTACCATGTACTGGTCACGTGACTGATCATGCACTGATCACGTGGCTGATCATGCACTGATCACGTGACTGATCATGCACTGATCACGTGACTGATCATGCACTGATCACGTGACTGATCATGCACTGATCACGTGGCTATCATGCACTGATCACGTGGCTATCATGCACTGATCACGTGGCTGATCATGCACTGATCACGTAGCTACCATGTACTGGTCACGTGACTGATCATGCACTGATCACGTAATTGATCATGCACTGATCACGTGGCTGATCATGCACTGATCACGTGGCTGATCATGCACTGATCACGTGACTGATCATGCACTGATCACGTGACTGATCATGCACTGATCACGTGGCTATCATGCACTGATCACGTGGCTGATCATACACTGATCACGTGGCTGATCATGCACTGATCACGTGGCTGATCATGCACTGATCACGTGACTGATCATGCACTGATCACGTGTCTGATCATGCACTGATCACGTGGCTATCATGCACTGCTCACGTGGCTGATCATGCATGATCACGCAGCTACCATGTACTGGTCACATGACTGATCATGCACTGATCACGTGACTGATCATGCAGTGATCACGTGGCTATCATGCACTACTCACGTGGCTGATCATGCAATGATCATGTAGCTACCATGTACAGGTCACGTGAATGATCATACACCCATCAGGTGACTGATCATGCACTGATCACGTGGCTATCATGCACTGATCACGACTGATCATGCACTGATCACGTCTATATCATGCACTGATCACATGACTGCCCATGCACTGATCACGTGGATGATCATACACTAATCATGTGACAGATCATGCACTGATCACGTGGCTGATCATGCACTGATACCGTGACTGAGCATGGACTGATCACATGACTATCATGTAGTGATCACGTGACTTAATGGCGCTGATCATGTGACTGATCATGCGCTGATCATGTTTGCTATCATACACTGATCATGTGCCTCTGGAGGCAATAAACAAAGAGCTGAGTAGGCACGAATCAAACAGTCAGCAGGCAATAATCATGGAACTCAGCTGTGAGGAATCATGCTGCTCAGCTGGCAATAATCAAGCAGCTGAGCAGGCAGGAATTACGCAGCACAGGTGGCAATTGTCAAGCAGATGACAGGCAGGAATCGTGCAGCTCAGCTGGCAATTGTCAAGCAGATGAGCAGACAGTAATCACGCAGCTCAGCAGGCCCTGATCACGTGACTGAGCATGCACTGTTCACGTGGCTGATCATACACTGATCACGTGACTGATCATGCACTGATCACGTGATATCATGCACTGATCACGTGGCTGATCATGCACTGATCACGTGGCTGATCATGCACTGATCACGTGGCTGATCATGCACTGATCACGTAGCAATCATGCACTGATCACGTGACTGATCATGCACTGATCACGTGGCTGATCATGCACTGATCACGTGGCTGATCATGCACTGATCACGTGGCTGATCACACACTGATCACGTGACTGATCATGCACTGATCACGTGACTATCATGCACTGATCACGTGGCTATCATGCACTGATCACGTGGCTATCATGCACTGATCACGTGGCTCTCATGCACTGATATCATGCACTGATCACGTGGCTGATCATGCACTATCACGTGACTGATCATGCACTGATCACGTGGCTATCATGCACTGATCACGTGGCTCTCATGCACTGATATCATGCACTGATCACGTGGCTGATCACACACTATCACGTGACTGATCATGCACTGATCACGTGGCTCTCATGCACTGATATCATGCACTGATCACGTGGCTGATCGCACACGATCACGTGACTGATCATGCACTGATCACGTGGCTGATCATGCACTGATCACGTGACTGATCATGCACTGATCACGTGACTGATCATGCACTGATCACGTGGCTATCATGCACTGATCACGTGGCTGATCATGCACTGATCACGTGACTGATCATGCACTGATCACGTGACTGATCATGCACTGATCACGTGGCTGATCATGCACTGATCACGTATTTATCATGCACTGATCACGTGACTGATCATGCACTGATCACGTGATGATCATGCACTGATCACGTGGCTGATCATGCACTGATCACGTGGCTGATCATGCACTGATCACGTGACTGATCATGCACTGATCACGTGACTGATCATGCACTGATCACGTGGCTATCATGCACTGATCACGTGGCTGATCATGCACTGATCACGTGCCTGATCATGCACTGATCACATGACTGATCATGCACTGATCACGTGACTGATCATGCACTGATCACGTGGCTATCATGCACTACTCACGTGGCTGATCATGCAATGATCATGTAGCTACCATGTACTGGTCACGTGACTGATCATACACCCATCAGGTGACTGATCATGCACTGATCACGTGCCTGATCATGCACTGATCACGTGACAAATCATGCACTGATCACATGGCTATCATGAACTGATCACCTGGCTGATCATGCACTGATCACGTGGCTGATCATGCACTGATACCGTGACTGAGCATGGACTGATCACATGACTATCATGTAGTGATCACGTGACTTAATGGCGCTGATCATGTGACTGATCATGCGCTGATCATGTTTGCTATCATACACTGATCATGTGCCTCTGGAGGCAATAAACAAAGAGCTGAGTAGGCACGAATCAAACAGTCAGCAGGCAATAATCATGGAACTCAGCTGTGAGGAATCATGCTGCTCAGCTGGCAATAATCAAGCAGCTGAGCAGGCAGGAATTACGCAGCACAGCTGGCAATTGTCAAGCAGATGACAGGCAGGAATCGTGCAGCTCAGCTGGCAATTGTCAAGCAGATGAGCAGACAGTAATCACGCAGCTCAGCAGGCCCTGATCACGTGACTGAGCATGCACTGTTCACGTGGCTGATCATACACTGATCACGTGATGATCATGCACTGATCACTTGGATATCATGCACTGATCACGTGGCTGATCATACACTGTTCACGTGTCTGACCATGCACTGATCACGTGGCTGATCATACACTGCTCACGTAACTGATCATGCACTGATCACGTGGCTATCATGCACTGATCACGTGGCTGAACATGCACTGTTCACGTGGCTGATCACACACCTGTCACGTGACATATCATGCACTGATCACGTGGCACTCATGCACTGATCACGTGGCTGATCATACTCTGCTCACGTAACTGATCATGCACACATCACGTGGCTATCATGCACTGCTCACGTGGCTCGTCATGGAATGATCACGTAGCTACCATATACTGGTCACGTGACTGATCATGCACAGATCACGTAAATGATCATGCACTGTTCACGTGACTGATCATGTACTGATCACGTGACTGATCATGCACTGATCACGTGGCTATCATGCTCTGCTCACGTGGCTGATCATGCAATGATCACGTAGCAACCATGTACTGGTCACGTGACTGATCATGCACTGATCACGTAATTGATCCTGCACTGATCACGTGGCTGATCACACTGATCACGTGACTGATCATGCACTGATCACGTGGCTCTCATGCACTGATCACGTGGCTATCATGCACTGATCACGTGGATATCATGCACTGATCACGTGGCTGATCACACACTATCACGTGGCTGATCATGCACTGATCACGTGGCTGATCATGCACTGATCACGTGGCTATCATGCACTGATCACGTGGCTGATCATGCAATGATCACGAAGCTACCATGTACTGGTCACGTGACTGATCATGCACTGATCACGTGACTGATCATGCACTGATCACGTGGCTGATCATGCACTGATCACGTGGCTGATCACACACGATCACATGACTGATCATGTACAGATCACGTGAATGATCATGCACTGATCACGTGGCTGATCATGCACTGATCACGTGGCTATCATGCACTGATCACGTGGCTGATCATGCACTGATCACGTGACTGATCATGCACTGATCACGTGACTATCATGCACTGATCACGTGGCTATCATGCACTGATCACGTGGCTGATCATGCACTGATCACGCAGCTATCATGCACTGGTCACATGACTGATCATGCACTGATCACATGACTGATCATGCACTGATCACGTGGCTTATCATGCACTGATCATGTGACTGATCATGTGCTGATCATGTTTGCTATCATACACTGATCATGTGCCTCTGGAGGCAATGAACAAAGAGCTGAGTAGGCACGAATCAGTCAGCAGGCAATAATCATGGAACTCAGCTGTGAGAAATCATGCTGCTCAGCTGGCAATAATCAAGCAGCTGAGCAGGCAGGAATTATGCAGCACAGGTGGCAATTGTCAAGCAGATGACAGGCAGGAATCGTGCAGCTCAGCTGGCAATTGTCAAGCAGATGAGCAGACAGTAATCACGCAGCTCAGCAGGCCCTGATCACGTGACTGAGCATGCACTGTTCACGTGGCTGATCATACACTGATCACGTGACTGATCATGCACTGATCACGTGACTGATCATGCACTGATCACGTGGCTGATCATGCACTGATCACGTGGCTGATCATGCACTGATCACGGGACTGATCATGCACTGATCACGGGCTATCATGCACTGACTACGTGACTGACATGCACTGATCACGTGGCTGATCATGCACTGATCACGTGACTGATCATGCACTGATCACGTGACTGATCATGCACTGATCACGTGGCTGATCATGCACTGATCACGTGGCTATCATGCACTGCTCACGTGGCTGATCATGCAATGATCACGTAGCTACCATGTACTGGTCACGTGACTGATCATGCACTGATCACGTAATTGATCATGCACTGATCACGTGGCTGATCATGCACTGATCACGTGGCTGATCATGCACTGATCACGTGACTGATCATGCACTGATCACGTGACTGATCATGCACTGATCACGTGGCTATCATGCACTGATCACGTGACTGATCATGCACTGATCACGTGGCTGATCATGCACTGATCACGTGACTGATCATGCACTGATCACGTGGCTATCATGCACTGATCACGTGGCTGATCATGCACTGATCACGTGGCTGATCATGCACTGATCACGTGGCTGATCATGCACTGATCACGTGACTGATCATGCACTGATCACGTGGCTATCATGCACTGATCACGTGGCTGATCATGCACTGATCACGCAGCTATCATGTACTGATCACGTGACTGATCATGCACTGATCACGTGGCTATCATGCACTGATCACGTGGCTGATCATGCACTGATCACGTAGCTATCATGCACTGATCACGTGACTGATCATGCACTGATCACGTGACTGATCATGCACTGATCACGTGACTGATCATGCACTGATCACGTGACTGATCATGCACTGATCACGTGACTGATCATGCACTGATCACGTGGCTATCATGCACTGATCACGTGGCTGATCATGCACTGATCACGCAGCTACCATGCACTGATCACGTGACTGATCATGCACTGATCACGTGGCTGATCATGCACTGATCACGTGGCTATCATGCACTGATCACGTGGCTGATCATGCACTGATCACGTGACTGATCATGCACTGATCACGTGGCTATCATGCACTGATCACGTGGCTATCATGCACTGATCACGTGGCTGATCATGCACTGATCAGTGACTGATCATGCACTGATCACGTGACTGATCATGCACTGATCACGTGGCTATCATGCACTGATCACGTGGCTGATCATGCACTGATCACGTGACTGATCATGCACTGATCACGTGGCTGATCATGCACTGATCACGTGACTGATCATGCACTGATCACGTGACTGATCATGCACTGATCAGTGGCTATCATGCACTGATCACGTGGCTGATCATGCACTGATCACGTGACTGATCATGCACTGATCACTGGCTATCATGCACTGATCACGTGGCTATCATGCACTGATCACGTGGCTGATCATGCACTGATCACGTGACTGATCATGCACTGATCACGTCTATATCATGCACTGATCACGTGACTGATCATGCACTGATCACGTGGATGATCATACACTGATCACGTGACTGATCATGCACTGATCACGTGGCTATCATGCACTGCTCACGTGGCTGATCATGCAATGATCACGTAGCTACCATGCACTGGTCACGTGACTGATCATGCACTGATCACGTAATTGATCATGCACTGATCAGTGACTGATCATGCACTGATCACGTGACTGATCATGCACTGATCACGTGACTGATCATGCACTGATCACGTGGCTATCATGCACTGATCACGTGGCTGATCATGCACTGATCACGTAGCTACCATATACTGATCACGTGACTGATCATGCACTGATCACGTGGCTGATCATGCACTGATCACGTGGCTGATCATGCACTGATCACGTGACTGATCATGCACTGATCACGTGACTGATCATGCACTGATCACGTGGCTATCATGCACTGATCACGTGGCTGATCATGCACTGATCACGTGCCTGATCATGCACTGATCACATGACTGATCATGCACTGATCACGTGACTGATCATGCACTGATCACGTGGCTATCATGCACTACTCACGTGGCTGATCATGCAATGATCATGTAGCTACCATGTACGGTCACGTGACTGATCATACACCCATCAGGTGACTGATCATGCACTGATCACGTGCCTGATCATGCACTGATCACGTGACTGATCATGCACTGATCACATAGCTATCATGCACTGATCACGTGGCTGATCATGCACTGATCACGTGGCTGATCATGCACTGATACCGTGACTGAGCATGGACTGATCACATGACTATCATGTAGTGATCACGTGACTTAATGGCGCTGATCATGTGACTGATCATGCACTGATCATGTTTGCTATCATACACTGATCATGTGCCTCTGGAGGCAATAAACAAAGAGCTGAGTAGGCACGAATCAAACAGTCAGCAGGCAATAATCATGGAACTCAGCTGTGAGGAATCATGCTGCTCAGCTGGCAATAATCAAGCAGCTGAGCAGGCAGGAATTACGCAGCACAGCTGGCAATTGTCAAGCAGATGACAGGCAGGAATCGTGCAGCTCAGCTGGCAATTGTCAAGCAGATGAGCAGACAGTAATCACGCAGCTCAGCAGGCCCTGATCACGTGACTGAGCATGCACTATTCACGTGAATCATGCTGCTCAGCTGGCAATAATCATGCAGCTGAGCAGGCAGGAATTACACAGCACAGCTGGCAATTGTCAAGCAGATGACAGGCAGGAATCATGCAGCTCAGCTGGCAATTGTCAAGCAGATGAGCAGACAGTAATCACGCAGCTCAGAGGCCCTGATCACGTGACTGATCATGCACTGTTCACGTGGCTGATCATACACTGATCACGTGACTGATCATGCACTGATCACGTTGGATATCATGCACTGATCACGTGGCTGATCATACACTGATCACGTGTCTGATCATGCACTGATCACGTGGCTGATCATGCACTGCTCACGTAACTGATCATGCACTGATCACGTGGCTATCATGCACTGATCACGTGGCTGATCATGCACTGATCACGTGGCTGATCATGCACTGTCACGTGACTATCATGCACTGATCACGTGGCACTCATGCACTGATCACGTGGCTGATCATACTCTGCTCACGTGACTGATCATGCACTGATCACGTGGCTATCATGCACTGCTCACGTGGCTGTCATGGAATGATCATGAAGCTATCATATACTGGTCACGTGACTGATCATGCACTGATCACGTGGCTGATCATGCACTGATCACGTGACTGATCATGTACTGATCACGTGACTGATCATGCACTGATCACGTGGCTGATCATGCACTGATCACGTGGCTCATCATGCACTGATCACGTGGCTGATCACACTGTATCACGTGACTGATCATGCACTGATCACGTGACTGATCATGCACTGATCACGTGGCTATCATGCACTGATCACGTGGATATCATGCACTGATCACGTGGCTGATCACACACTATCACGTGACTGATCATGCACTGATCACGTGGCTGATCATGCACTGATCACGTGACTGATCATGCACTGATCACGTGGCTATCATGCACTGATCACGTGGCTGATCATGCACTGATCACGTGGCTGATCATGCACTGATCACGTGGCTATCATGCACTGATCACGTGACTGATCATGCACTGATCACGTGGCTGATCATGCACTGATCACGTGACTGATCATGCACTGATCACGTGGCTGATCATGCACTGATCACGCAGCTACCATGCACTGGTCACGTGACTGATCATGCACTGATCACGTGATTGATCATGCACTGATCACCTGGCTTATCATGCATTGATCATGTGACTGATCATGTGCTGATCATGTTTCGTGTCATACACTGATCATGTGCCTCTGGAGGCAATGAACAAAGAGCTGAGTAGGCAGGAATCAGTAGGCAATAATCATGGAACTCAGCTGTGAGAAATCATGCTGCTCAGCTGGCAATAATCAAGCAGATGAGCAGGCAGGAATTATGCAGCACAGGTGGCAATTGTCAAGCAGATGACAGGCAGGAATCGTGCAGCTCAGCTGGCAATTGTCAAGCAGATGAGCAGACAGTAATCACGCAGCTCAGCAGGCCCTGATCACGTGACTGAGCATGCACTGTTCACGTGGCTGATCACACACTGATCACGTGAATGATCATGCACTGATCACGTGGCTATCATGCACTGATCACGTGGCTGATCATGCACTGATCACGTAATTGTATGCACTGATCACGTGGCTACCATGCACTGATCACGTGGCTGATCATGCACTGATCACGTGACTGATCATGCACTGATCACGTGGCTATCATGCACTGATCACGTGGCTATCATGCACTGATCACGTGGCTGATCATGCACTGATCACGTAGCTATCATGTACTGATCACGTGACTGATCATGCACTGATCACGTAACTGATCATGCACTGATCACGTGGCTGATCATGCACTGATCACGTGGCTGATCATACACTGATCACGTGACTGATCATGCACTGATCACGTGGCTGATCATGCACTGATCACGTGACTGATCATGCACTGATCACGTGACTGATCATGCACTGATCACGTGGCTATCATGCACTGCTCACGTGGCTGATCATGCGATGATCACGCGGCTACCATGCACTGGTCACATGACTGATCATGCACTGATCACGTGACTGATCATGCAGTGATCACGTGGCTATCATGCACTACTCACGTGGCTGATCATGCAATGATCATGTAGCTACCATGTACAGGTCACGTGAATGATCATGCACCCATCAGGTGACTGATCATGCACTGATCACGTGGCTATCATGCACTGATCACGAGACTGATCATGCACTGATCACGTCTATATCATGCACTGATCACATGACTGCCCATGCACTGATCACGTGGATGATCATACACTAATCACGTGACAGATCATGCACTGATCACGTGGCTGATCATGCACTAATACCGTGACTGAGCATGGACTGATCACATGACTATCATGTGATGATCACGTGACTTAATGGCGCTGATCATGTGACTGATCATGCGCTGATCATGTTTGCTTTCATACACTGATCATGTGCCTCTGGAGGCAATAAACAAAGAGCTGAGTAGGCACGAATCAAACAGTCAGCAGGCAATAATCATGGAACTCAGCTGTGAGGAATCATGCTGCTCAGCTGGCAATAATCAAGCAGCTGAGCAGGCAGGAATTACGCAGCACAGCTGGCAATTGTCAAGCAGATGACAGGCAGGAATCGTGCAGCTCAGCTGGCAATTGTCAAGCAGATGAGCAGACAGTAATCACGCAGCTCAGCAGGCCCTGATCACGTGACTGAGCAGGCACTGTTCACGTGGCTGATCATACACTGATCACGTGATTGATCATGCACTGATCACTTGGATATCATGCACTGATCACGTGGCTGATCATACACTGTTCACGTGTCTGACCATGCACTGATCACGTGGCTGATCATACACTGCTCACGTAACTGATCATGCACTGATCACGTGGCTATCATGCACTGATCACGTGGCTGAACATGCACTGTTCACGTGGCTGATCACACACCTGTCACGTGACATATCATGCACTGATCACGTGGCACTCATGCACTGATCACGTGGCTGATCATACTCTGCTCACGTCACTCATCATGCACACATCACGTGGCTATCATGCACTGCTCACGTGGCTCGTCATGGAATGATCACGTAGCTACCATATACAGGTCACGTGACTGATCATGCACAGATCACGTAAATGATCATGCACTGTTCACGTGACTGATCATGTACTGATCACGTGACTGATCATGCACTGATCACGTGGCTATCATGCTCTGCTCACGTGGCTGATCATGCAACGATCACGTAGCAACCATGTACTGGTCACGTGACTGATCATGCACTGATCACGTAATTGATCCTGCACTGATCACGTGGCTCATCACGCACTGATCCGTGGCTGATCACACACGTATCACGTGACTGATCATGCACTGATCACGTGACTATCATGCACTGATCACGTGGCTATCATGCACTGATCACGTGGATATCATGCACTGATCACGTGGCTGATCACACACTATCACGTGACTGATCATGCACTGATCACGTGGCTATCATGCACTGATCACGTGGCTATCATGCACTGATATCATGCACTGATCACGTGGCTGATCATGCACTATCACGTGGCTGATCATGCACTGATCACGTGGCTGATCATGCACTGATCACGTGACTGATCATGCACTGATCACGTGACTGATCATGCACTGATCACGTGGCTGATCATGCACTGATCACGTGACTGATCATGCACTGATCACGCAACTGATCATGCACTGATCACGTGACTGATCATGCACTGATCACGTGATTGATCATGCACTGATCACGTGGCTTATCATGCACTGATCATGTGACTGATCATGCACTGATCACGTGACTGATCATGCACTGATCAGTGGCTATCATGCACTGATCACGTGGCTGATCATGCACTGATCACGTGACTGATCATGCACTGATCACTGGCTATCATGCACTGATCACGTGGCTATCATGCACTGATCACGTGGCTGATCATGCACTGATCACGTGACTGATCATGCACTGATCACGTCTATATCATGCACTGATCACATGACTGATCATGCACTGATCACGTGGCTGATCATACACTGATCACGTGACTGATCATGCACTGATCACGTGGCTATCATGCACTGATCACGTGGCTGATCATGCACTGATCACGTAGCTACCATGCACTGATCACGTGACTGATCATGCACTGATCACGTAATTGATCATGCACTGATCAGTTGACTGATCATGCACTGATCACGTGACTGATCATGCACTGATCACGTGACTGATCATGCACTGATCACGTGGCTATCATGCACTGATCACGTGGCTGATCATGCACTGATCACTAACTACCATGCACTGATCACGTGACTGATCATGCACTGATCACGTGGCTGATCATGCACTGATCACGTGGCTGATCATGCACTGATCACGTGACTGATCATGCACTGATCACGTGACTGATCATGCACTGATCACGTGGCTATCATGCACTGATCACGTGGCTGATCATGCACTGATCACGTGCCTGATCATGCACTGATCACGTGGCTGATCATGCACTGATCACGTGACTGATCATGCACTGATCACGTGGCTATCATGCACTATCACGTGGCTGATCATGCACTGATCATGTAGCTACCATGTACTGGTCACGTGACTGATCATACACTGATCACGTGACTGATCATGCACTGATCACGTGGCTGATCATGCACTGATCACGTGACTGATCATGCACTGATCACGTGGCTGATCATGCACTGATCACGTGGCTATCATGCACTGATCACGTGGCTGATCATGCAATGATCACGTAGCTACCAAGTACTGGTCACGTGACTGATCATGCACTGATCACGTGATTGATCATGCACTGATCACGTGGCTGATCATGCACTGATCACGTGGCTGATCACACACGTATCACGTGACTGATCATGCATGATCACGTGACTATCATGCACTGATCACGTGGCTATCATGCACTGATCACGTGGCTATCATGCACTGATCACGTGGCTGATCACACACTATCACGTGACTGATCATGCACTGATCACGTGGCTATCATGCACTGATCACGTGGCTATCATGCACTGATATCATGCACTGATCACGTGGCTGATCATGCACGATCACGTGACTGATCATGCACTGATCACGTGGCTGATCATGCACTGATCACGTGACTGATCATGCACTGATCACGTGACTGATCATGCACTGATCACGTGGCTGATCATGCACTGATCACGTGACTGATCATGCACTGATCACGTGACTGATCATGCACTGATCACGTAACTGATCATGCACTGATCACGTGGCTGATCATGCACTGATCACGTGACTGATCATGCACTGATCACGTGACTGATCATGCACTGATCACGTGGCTATCATGCACTGATCACGTGGCTGATCATGCACTGATCACGTGACTGATCATGCACTGATCACGTGGCTATCATGCACTGATCACGTGGCTATCATGCACTGATCACGTGGCTGATCATGCACTGATCACGTGACTGATCATGCACTGATCACGTCTATATCATGCACTGATCACGTGACTGATCATGCACTGATCACCCGCATGAACATACACTGATCACGTGACTGATCATGCACTGATCACGTGGCTATCATGCACTGATCACGTGGCTGATCATGCACTGATCACGTAGCTACCATGCACTGATCACGTGACTGATCATGCACTGATCACGTAATTGATCATGCACTGATCACGTGACTGATCATGCACTGATCACGTGACTGATCATGCACTGATCACGTGACTGATCATGCACTGATCACGTGGCTATCATGCACTGATCACGTGGCTGATCATGCACTGATCACTAGCTACCATATACTGGTCACGTGACTGATCATGCACTGATCACGTGGCTGATCATGCACTGATCACGTGGCTGATCATGCACTGATCACGTGACTGATCATGCACTGATCACGTGACTGATCATGCACTGATCACGTGGCTATCATGCACTGATCACGTGGCTGATCATGCATGATCACGCAGCTACCATGCACTGATCACATGACTGATCATGCACTGAATACGTGACTCATCATGCACTGATCACGTGGCTATCATGCACTACTCACGTGGCTGATCATGCAATGATCATGTAGCTACCATGTACAGGTCACGTGACTGATCATACACCCATCAGGTGACTGATCATGCACTGATCACGTGGCTATCATGCACTGATCACGTGACAAATCATGCACTGATCACGTCTATATCATGAACTGATCACATGACTGCCCATGCACTGATCACGTGGATGATCATACACTAATCATGTGACAGATCATGCACTGATCACGTGGCTGATCATGCACTAATACCGTGACTGAGCATGGACTGATCACATGACTATCATGTGATGATCACGTGACTTAATGGCGCTGATCATGTGACTGATCATGCGCTGATCATGTTTGCTATCATACACTGATCATGTGCCTCTGGAGGCAATAAACAAAGAGCTGAGTAGGCACGAATCAAACAGTCAGCAGGCAATAATCATGGAACTCAGCTGTGAGGAATCATGCTGCTCAGCTGGCAATAATCAAGCAGCTGAGCAGGCAGGAATTACGCAGCACAGCTGGCAATTGTCAAGCAGATGACAGGCAGGAATCGTGCAGCTCAGCTGGCAATTGTCAAGCAGATGAGCAGACAGTAATCACGCAGCTCAGCAGGCCCTGATCACGTGACTGAGCATGCACTGTTCACGTGGCTGATCATACACTGATCACGTGATTGATCATGCACTGATCACTTGGATATCATGCACTGATCACGTGGCTGATCATACACTGTTCACGTGTCTGACCATGCACTGATCACGTGGCTGATCATACACTGCTCACGTAACTGATCATGCACTGATCACGTGGCTATCATGCACTGATCACGTGGCTGAACATGCACTGTTCACGTGGCTGATCACACACCTGTCACGTGACATATCATGCACTGATCACGTGGCACTCATGCACTGATCACGTGGCTGATCATACTCTGCTCACGTAACTCATCATGCACACATCACGTGGCTATCATGCACTGCTCACGTGGCTCGTCATGGAATGATCACGTAGCTACCATATACTGGTCACGTGACTGATCATGCACAGATCACGTAAATGATCATGCACTGTTCACGTGACTGATCATGTACTGATCACGTGACTGATCATGCACTGATCACGTGGCTATCATGCTCTGCTCACGTGGCTGATCATGCAACGATCACGTAGCAACCATGTACTGGTCACGTGACTGATCATGCACTGATCACGTAATTGATCCTGCACTGATCACGTGGCTCATCATGCACTGATCACGTGGCTGATCACACACGTATCACGTGACTGATCATGCATGATCACGTGACTATCATGAACTGATCACGTGGCTATCATGCACTGATCACGTGGATATCATGCACTGATCACGTGGCTGATCACACACTATCACGTGACTGATCATGCACTGATCACGTGGCTATCATGCACTGATCACGTGGCTATCATGCACTGATATCATGCACTGATCACGTGGCTGATCACACACGTATCACGTGACTGATCATGCACTGATCACGTGGCTGATCATGCACTGATCACGTGGCTGATCATGCACTGATCACGTGACTGATCATGCACTGATCACGTGGCTGATCATGCACTGATCACGTGACTGATCATGCACTGATCACGTGACTGATCATGCACTGATCACGTGACTGATCATGCACTGATCACGTAACTGATCATGCACTGATCACGTGACTGATCATGCACTGATCACGTGACTGATCATGCACTGATCACGTGACTGATCATGCACTGATCAGTGGCTATCATGCACTGATCACGTGGCTGATCATGCACTGATCACGTGACTGATCATGCACTGATCACTGGCTATCATGCACTGATCACGTGGCTATCATGCACTGATCACGTGGCTGATCATGCACTGATCACGTGACTGATCATGCACTGATCACGTCTATATCATGCACTGATCACATGACTGATCATGCACTGATCACGTGGCTGATCATACACTGATCACGTGACTGATCATGCACTGATCACGTGGCTATCATGCACTGATCACGTGGCTGATCATGCACTGATCACGTAGCTATCATGTACTGATCACGTGACTGATCATGCACTGATCACGTAATTGATCATGCACTGATCAGTGACTGATCATGCACTGATCACGTGACTGATCATGCACTGATCACGTGACTGATCATGCACTGATCACGTGGCTATCATGCACTGATCACGTGGCTGATCATGCACTGATCAGCTAACTACCATGCACTGATCACGTGACTGATCATGCACTGATCACGTGGCTATCATGCACTGATCACGTGGCTGATCATGCACTGATCACGTGGCTGATCATGCACTGATCACGTAGCTATCATGCACTGATCACGTGACTGATCATGCACTGATCACGTGGCTGATCATGCACTGATCACGTGACTGATCATGCACTGATCACGTGGCTGATCATGCACTGATCACGCAGCTACCATGCACTGATCACGTGACTGATCATGCACTGATCACGTAATTGATCATGCACTGATCACGTGGCTTATCATGCACTGATCATGTGACTGATCATGTGCTGATCATGTGTCGTGTCATACACTGATCATGTGCCTCTGGAGGCAATGAACAAAGAGCTGAGTAGGCAGGAATCAGTAGGCAATAATCATGGAACTCAGCTCTGAGAAATCATGCTGCTCAGCTGGCAATAATCAAGTAGATGAGCAGGCAGGAATTATGCAGCACAGGTGGCAATTGTCAAGCAGATGACAGGCAGGAATCGTGCAGCTCAGCTGGCAATTGTCAAGCAGATGAGCAGACAGTAATCACGCAGCTCAGCAGGCCCTGATCACGTGACTGAGCATGCACTGTTCACGTGGCTGATCACACTATCACGTGACTGATCATGCACTGATCACGTGGCTATCATGCACTGATCACGTGATTGATCATGCACTGATCACGTAATTGTCATGCACTGATCACGTGGCTATCATGCACTGATCACGTGGCTGATCATGCACTGATCACGTGACTGATCATGCACTGATCACGTGGCTGATCATGCACTGATCACGTGGCTATCATGCACTGATCACGTGGCTGATCATGCACTGATCACGTAGCTACCATGTACTGATCACGTGACTGATCATGCACTGATCACGTAATTGATCATGCACTGATCACGTGGCTGATCATGCACTGATCACGTGGCTGATCATGCACTGATCACGTGACTGATCATGCACTGATCACGTGGCTGATCATGCACTGATCACGTGACTGATCATGCACTGATCTCGTGTCTGATCATGCACTGATCACGTGGCTATCATGCACTGCTCACGTGGCTGATCATGCGATGATCACGCAGCTACCATGTACTGGTCACATGACTGATCATGCACTGATCACGTGACTGATCATGCAGTGATCACGTGGCTATCATGCACTACTCACGTGGCTGATCATGCAATGATCATGTAGCTACCATGTACAGGTCACGTGAATGATCATACACCCATCAGGTGACTGATCATGCACTGATCACGTGGCTATCATGCACTGATCACGAGACTGATCATGCACTGATCACGTCTATATCATGCACTGATCACATGACTGCCCATGCACTGATCACGTGGATGATCATACACTAATCATGTGACAGATCATGCACTGATCACGTGGCTGATCATGCACTGATACCGTGACTGAGCATGGACTGATCACATGACTATCATGTAGTGATCACGTGACTTAATGGCGCTGATCATGTGACTGATCATGCGCTGATCATGTTTGCTATCATACACTGATCATGTGCCTCTGGAGGCAATAAACAAAGAGCTGAGTAGGCACGAATCAAAAGTCAGCAGGCAATAATCATGGAACTCAGCTGTGAGGAATCATGCTGCTCAGCTGGCAATAATCAAGCAGCTGAGCAGGCAGGAATTACGCAGCACAGCTGGCAATTGTCAAGCAGATGACAGGCAGGAATCGTGCAGCTCAGCTGGCAATTGTCAAGCAGATGAGCAGACAGTAATCACGCAGCTCAGCAGGCCCTGATCACGTGACTGAGCATGCACTGTTCACGTGGCTGATCATACACTGATCACGTGATTGATCATGCACTGATCACTTGGATATCATGCACTGATCACGTGGCTGATCATACACTGTTCACGTGTCTGACCATGCACTGATCACGTGGCTGATCATACACTGCTCACGTAACTGATCATGCACTGATCACGTGGCTATCATGCACTGATCACGTGGCTGAACATGCACTGTTCACGTGGCTGATCACACACCTGTCACGTGACATATCATGCACTGATCACGTGGCACTCATGCACTGATCACGTGGCTGATCATACTCTGCTCACGTAACTCATCATGCACACATCACGTGGCTATCATGCACTGCTCACGTGGTTCGTCATGGAATGATCACGTAGCTACCATATACTGGTCACGTGACTGATCATGCACAGATCACGTAAATGATCATGCACTGTTCACGTGACTGATCATGTACTGATCACGTGACTGATCATGCACTGATCACGTGGCTATCATGCTCTGCTCACGTGGCTGATCATGCAACGATCACGTAGCAACCATGTACTGGTCACGTGACTGATCATGCACTGATCACGTAATTGATCCTGCACTGATCACGTGGCTCATCATGCACTGATCACGTGGCTGATCACACTGTATCACGTGACTGATCATGCATGATCACGTGACTATCATGCACTGATCACGTGGCTATCATGCACTGATCACGTGGATATCATGCACTGATCACGTGGCTGATCACACACGTATCACGTGACTGATCATGCACTGATCACGTGGCTATCATGCACTGATCACGTGGCTATCATGCACTGATATCATGCACTGATCACGTGGCTGATCACACTGATCACGTGACTGATCATGCACTGATCACGTGGCTGATCATGCACTGATCACGTGACTGATCATGCACTGATCACGTGACTGATCATGCACTGATCACGTGGCTGATCATGCACTGATCACGTGACTGATCATGCACTGATCACGTGACTGATCATGCACTGATCACGTGACTGATCATGCACTGATCACGTAATTGATCATGCACTGATCACGTGGCTGATCATGCACTGATCACGTGACTGATCATGCACTGATCACGTGACTGATCATGCACTGATCAGTGGCTATCATGCACTGATCACGTGGCTGATCATGCACTGATCACGTGACTGATCATGCACTGATCATCTGGCTATCATGCACTGATCACGTGGCTATCATGCACTGATCACGTGGCTGATCATACACTGATCACGAGACTGATCATGCACTGATCACGTCTATATCATGCACTGATCACATGACTGCCCATGCACTGATCACGTGCATGATCATACACTGATCACGTGACTGATCATGCACTGATCACGTGGCTATCATGCACTGATCACGTGGCTGATCATGCACTGATCACGTAGCTACCATGCACTGATCACGTGACTGATCATGCACTGATCACGTAATTGATCATGCACTGATCAGTTGACTGATCATGCACTGATCACGTGACTGATCATGCACTGATCACGTGACTGATCATGCACTGATCACGTGGCTATCATGCACTGATCACGTGGCTGATCATGCACTGATCACGTGGCTACCATGCACTGATCACGTGACTGATCATGCACTGATCACGTGGCTGATCATGCACTGATCACGTGGCTGATCATGCACTGATCACGTGACTGATCATGCACTGATCACGTGACTGATCATGCACTGATCACGTGGCTATCATGCACTGATCACGTGGCTGATCATGCACTGATCACGTGCCTGATCATGCACTGATCACATGGCTGATCATGCACTGATCACGTGACTGATCATGCACTGATCACGTGGCTATCATGCACTACTCACGTGGCTGATCATGCAATGATCACGTAGCTACCATGTACTGGTCACGTGACTGATCATGCACCCATCACGTGACTGATCATGCACTGATCACGTGCCTGATCATGCACTGATCACGTGACTGATCATGCACTGATCACGTGGCTATCATGCACTGATCACGTGGCTGATCATGCACTGATCACGTGGCTGATCATGCACTGATACCGTGACTGATCATGGACTGATCACATGACTATCATGTGTGATCACGTGACTTAATGGCGCTGATCATGTGACTGATCATGCACTGATCATGTTTGCTATCATACACTGATCATGTGCCTCTGGAGGCAATAAACAAAGAGCTGAGTAGGCACGAATCAAACAGTCAGCAGGCAACAATCATGGAACTCAGCTGTGAGGAATCATGCTGCTCAGCTGGCAATAATCAAGCAGCTAGCAGGCAGGAATTACGCAGCACAGCTGGCAATTGTCAAGCAGATGACAGGCAGGAATCGTGCAGCTCAGCTGGCAATTGTCAAGCAGATGAGCAGACAGTAATCACGCAGCTCAGCAGGCCCTGATCACGTGACTGAGCATGCACTATTCACGTGAATCATGCTGCTCAGCTGGCAATAATCAAGCAGCTGAGCAGGCAGGAATTACACAGCACAGCTGGCAATTGTCAAGCAGATGACAGGCAGGAATCGTGCAGCTCAGCTGGCAATTGTCAAGCAGATGAGCAGACAGTAATCACGCAGCTCAGCAGGCCCTGATCACGTGACTGAGCATGCACTGTTCACGTGGCTGATCATACACTGATCACGTGATTGATCATGCACTGATCACTTGGATATCATGCACTGATCACGTGGCTGATCATACACTGTTCACGTGTCTGACCATGCACTGATCACGTGGCTGATCATACACTGCTCACGTACTGATCATGCACTGATCACGTGGCTATCATGCACTGATCACGTGGCTGAACATGCACTGTTCACGTGGCTGATCACACACCTGTCACGTGACATATCATGCACTGATCACGTGGCACTCATGCACTGATCACGTGGCTGATCATACTCTGCTCACGTAACTGATCATGCACACATCACGTGGCTATCATGCACTGCTCACGTGGCTCGTCATGGAATGATCACGTAGCTACCATATACTGGTCACGTGACTGATCATGCACTGATCACGTAAATGATCATGCACTGTTCACGTGACTGATCATGTACTGATCACGTGACTGATCATGCACTGATCACGTGGCTATCATGCACTGCTCACGTGGCTGATCATGCAACGATCACGTAGCAACCATGTACTGGTCACGTGACTGATCATGCACTGATCACGTAATTGATCATGCACTGATCACGTGGCTCATCATGCACTGATCACGTGGCTGATCACACTGTATCACGTGACTGATCATGCACTGATCACGTGACTATCATGCACTGATCACGTGGCTATCATGCACTGATCACGTGGATATCATGCACTGATCACGTGGCTGATCACACACGATCACGTGACTGATCATGCACTGATCACGTGGCTATCATGCACTGATCACGTGGCTATCATGCACTGATATCATGCACTGGTCACGTGGCTGATCATGCACTGATCACGTGACTGATCATGCACTGATCACGTGGCTATCATGCACTACTCACGTGGCTGATCATGCAATGATCATGTAGCTACCATGTACTGGTCACGTGACTGATCATACACCCATCAGGTGACTGATCATGCACTGATCACGTGGCTATCATGCACTGATCACGTGGCTGATCATGCACTGATCACGTGCCTGATCATGCACTGATCACGTGACTGATCATGCACTGATCACGTGGCTGATCATGCACTGATCACGTGGCTGATCATGCACTGATCACGTGGCTGATCATGCACTGATACCGTGACTGAGCATGGACTGATCACATGACTATCATGTAGTGATCACGTGACTTAATGGCGCTGATCATGTGACTGATCATGCGCTGATCATGTTTGCTATCATACACTGATCATGTGCCTCTGGAGGCAATAAACAAAGAGCTGAGTAGGCACGAATCAAACAGTCAGCAGGCAATAATCATGGAACTCAGCTGTGAGGAATCATGCTGCTCAGCTGGCAATAATCAAGCAGCTGAGCAGGCAGGAATTACGCAGCACAGCTGGCAATTGTCAAGCAGATGACAGGCAGGAATCGTGCAGCTCAGCTGGCAATTGTCAAGCAGATGAGCAGACAGTAATCACGCAGCTCAGCAGGCCCTGATCACGTGACTGAGCATGCACTGTTCACGTGGCTGATCATACACTGATCACGTGACTGATCATGCACTGATCACTGGCTATCATGCACTGATCACGTGGCTGATCATGCACTGATCACGTGGCTGATCATGCACTGATCACGTGACTGATCATGCACTGATCACGTCTATATCATGCACTGATCACGTGGCTGATCATGCACTGATCACGTGGCTGATCATACACTGATCACGTGACTGATCATGCACTGATCACGTGGCTATCATGCACTGATCACGTGGCTGATCATGCACTGATCACGTGGCTATCATGCACTGATCACGTGACTGATCATGCACTGATCACGTAATTGATCATGCACTGATCACGTGACTGATCATGCACTGATCACGTGACTGATCATGCACTGATCACGTGACTGATCATGCACTGATCACGTGGCTATCATGCACTACTCACGTGGCTGATCATGCAATGATCATGTAGCTACCATGTACTGGTCACGTGACTGATCATGCACTGATCAGGTGACTGATCATGCACTGATCACGTGGCTATCATGCACTGATCACGTGACTGATCATGCACTGATCACGTGCCTGATCATGCACTGATCACGTGACTGATCATGCACTGATCACGTGGCTATCATGCACTGATCACGTGGCTGATCATGCACTGATCACGTGGCTGATCATGCACTGATACCGTGACTGAGCATGGACTGATCACATGACTATCATGTAGTGATCACGTGACTTAATGGCGCTGATCATGTGACTGATCATGCGCTGATCATGTTTGCTATCATACACTGATCATGTGCCTCTGGAGGCAATAAACAAAGAGCTGAGTAGGCACGAATCAAACAGTCAGCAGGCAATAATCATGGAACTCAGGTGTGAGGAATCATGCTGCTCAGCTGGCAATAATCAAGCAGCTGAGCAGGCAGGAATTACGCAGCACAGCTGATAATTGTCAAGCAGATGACAGGCAGGAATCGTGCAGCTCAGCTGGCAATTGTCAAGCAGATGAGCAGACAGTAATCACGCAGCTCAGCAGGCCCTGATCACGTGACTGAGCATGCACTGTTCACGTGGCTGATCATACACTGATCACGTGACTGATCATGCACTGATCACGTGGCTATCATGCACTGATCACGTGGCTGATCATACACTGATCACGTGACTGATCATGCACTGATCACGTGGCTATCATGCACTGATCACGTGGCTGATCATGCACTGATCACGTGGCTGATCATGCACTGATCACGTGGCTGATCATGCACTGATCACGTGACTGATCATGCACTGATCACGTGGCTGATCATGCACTGATCAGTGGCTATCATGCACTGATCACGTGGCTGATCATGCACTGATCACGTGACTGATCATGCACTGATCACTGGCTATCATGCACTCATCACTGGCTATCATGCACTGATCACGTGGCTGATCATGCACTGATCACGTGACTGATCATGCACTGATCACGTCTATATCATGCACTGATCACGTGACTGATCATGCACTGATCACGTGGATGATCATACACTGATCATGTGACTGATCATGCACTGATCACGTGGCTATCATGCACTGATCACGTGGCTGATCATGCACTGATCACGTAGCTACCATGTACTGATCACGTGACTGATCATGCACTGATCACGTAATTGATCATGCACTGATCACGTGACTGATCATGCACTGATCACGTGACTGATCATGCACTGATCACGTGACTGATCATGCACTGATCACGTGGCTATCATGCACTGATCACGTGGCTGATCATGCACTGATCACGTAGCTACCATGCACTGGTCACGTGACTGATCATGCACTGATCACGTGACTGATCATGCACTGATCACGTGGCTATCATGCACTGATCACGTGGCTGATCATGCACTGATCACGTGACTGATCATGCACTGATCACGTGACTGATCATGCACTGATCACGTGGCTATCATGCACTGATCACGTGGCTGATCATGCACTGATCACGTGGCTGATCATGCACTGATCACGTGACTGATCATGCACTGATCACGTGACTATCATGCACTGATCACGTGACTGAATGCACTGATCACGTGACTGATCATGCACTGATCACTGGCTATCATGCACTGATCACTGGCTATCATGCACTGATCACGTGGCTGATCATGCACTGATCACGTGACTGATCATGCACTGATCACGTCTATATCATGCACTGATCACGTGACTGATCATGCACTGATCACGTGGATGATCATGCACTGATCATGTGACTGATCATGCACTGATCACGTGGCTATCATGCACTGATCACGTGGCTGATCATGCACTGATCACGTAGCTATCATGCACTGATCACGTGACTGATCATGCACTGATCACGTGACTGATCATGCACTGATCACGTGGCTATCATGCACTGCTCACGTGGCTGATCATGCAATGATCACGTAGCTACCATGTACTGGTCACGTGACTGATCATGCACTGATCACGTGACTGATCATGCACTGATCACGTGGCTGATCATGCACTGATCACGTGGCTGATCATGCACTGATCACGTGACTGATCATGCACTGATCACGTGACTGATCATGCACTGATCACGTGACTGATCATGCACTGATCACGTGCCTGATCATGCACTGATCACGTGACTGATCATGCACTGATCACGTGGCTATCATGCACTGATCACGTGGCTGATCATGCACTGATCACGTGGCTGATCATGCACTGATACCGTGACTGAGCATGGACTGATCACATGACTATCATGTAGTGATCACGTGACTTAATGGCGCTGATCATGTGACTGATCATGCACTGATCATGTTTGCTATCATACACTGATCATGTGCCTCTGGAGGCAATAAACAAAGAGCTGAGTAGGCACGAATCAAACAGTCAGCAGGCAATAATCATGGAACTCAGCTGTGAGGAATCATGCTGCTCAGCTGGCAATAATCAAGCAGCTGAGCAGGCAGGAATTACGCAGCACAGCTGGCAATTGTCAAGCAGATGACAGGCAGGAATCGTGCAGCTCAGCTGGCAATTGTCAAGCAGATGAGCAGACAGTAATCACGCAGCTCAGCAGGCCCTGATCACGTGACTGAGCATGCACTGTTCACGTGGCTGATCATACACTGATCACGTGATGATCATGCACTGATCACTTGGATATCATGCACTGATCACGTGGCTGATCATACACTGTTCACGTGTCTGACCATGCACTGATCACGTGGCTGATCATACACTGCTCACGTAACTGATCATGCACTGATCACGTGGCTATCATGCACTGATCACGTGGCTGAACATGCACTGTTCACGTGGCTGATCACACACCTGTCACGTGACATATCATGCACTGATCACGTGGCACTCATGCACTGATCACGTGGCTGATCATACTCTGCTCACGTAACTCATCATGCACACATCACGTGGCTATCATGCACTGCTCACGTGGCTCGTCATGGAATGATCACGTAGCTACCATATACTGGTCACGTGACTGATCATGCACAGATCACGTAAATGATCATGCACTGTTCACGTGACTGATCATGTACTGATCACGTGACTGATCATGCACTGATCACGTGGCTATCATGCTCTGCTCACGTGGCTGATCATGCAACGATCACGTAGCAACCATGTACTGGTCACGTGACTGATCATGCACTGATCACGTAATTGATCCTGCACTGATCACGTGGCTCATCATGCACTGATCACGTGGCTGATCACACATGTATCACGTGACTGATCATGCACTGATCACGTGGCTATCATGCACTGATCACGTGGCTATCATGCACTGATCACGTGGATATCATGCACTGATCACGTGGCTGATCACACACGTATCACATGACTGATCATGCACTGATCACGTGGCTATCATGCACTGATCACGTGGCTATCATGCACTGATCACGTGGCTGATCATGCACTGATCACGTAGCTATCATGCACTGATCACGTGACTGATCATGCACTGATCACGTGGCTGATCATGCACTGATCACGTGGCTGATCATGCACTGATCACGTGACTGATCATGCACTGATCACGTGACTGATCATGCACTGATCACGTGGCTATCATGCACTGATCACGTGGCTGATCATGCACTGATCACGTAGCTATCATGCACTGATCACGTGACTGATCATGCACTGATCACGTGACTGATCATGCACTGATCACGTGGCTATCATGCACTGATCACGTGGCTGATCATGCACTGATCACGTGACTGATCATGCACTGATCACGTGACTGATCATGCACTGATCACGTGGCTATCATGCACTGATCACGTGGCTGATCATGCACTGATCACGTGGCTGATCATGCACTGATCACGTGACTGATCATGCACTGATCACGTGACTGATCATGCACTGATCACGTGGCTATCATGCACTATCACGTGGCTGATCATGCAATGATCATGTAGCTACCATGTACTGGTCACGTGACTGATCATGCACTGATCACGTGACTGATCATGCACTGATCACGTGGCTATCATGCACTGATCACGTGACTGATCATGCACTGATCACGTCTATATCATGCACTGATCACGTGACTGATCATGCACTGATCACGTGGCTGATCATGCACTGATCACGTGACTGATCATGCACTGATCACGTGGCTGATCATGCACTGATCACGTGACTGATCATGCACTGATCACGTGACTGATCATGCACTGATCACGTGGCTATCATGCACTACTCACGTGGCTGATCATGCAATGATCATGTAGCTACCATGTACTGGTCACGTGACTGATCATACACCCATCAGGTGACTGATCATGCACTGATCACGTGGCTATCATGCACTGATCACGTGGCTGATCATGCACTGATCACGTGCCTGATCATGCACTGATCACGTGACTGATCATGCACTGATCACGTGGCTATCATGCACTGATCACGTGGCTGATCATGCACTGATCACGTGGCTGATCATGCACTGATACCGTGACTGAGCATGGACTGATCACATGACTATCATGTAGTGATCACGTGACTTAATGGCGCTGATCATGTGACTGATCATGCGCTGATCATGTTTGCTATCATACACTGATCATGTGCCTCTGGAGGCAATAAACAAAGAGCTGAGTAGGCACGAATCAAACAGTCAGCAGGCAATAATCATGGAACTCAGCTGTGAGGAATCATGCTGCTCAGCTGGCAATAATCAAGCAGCTGAGCAGGCAGGAATTACGCAGCACAGCTGGCAATTGTCAAGCAGATGACAGGCAGGAATCGTGCAGCTCAGCTGGCAATTGTCAAGCAGATGAGCAGACAGTAATCACGCAGCTCAGCAGGCCCTGATCACGTGACTGAGCATGCACTGTTCACGTGGCTGATCATACACTGATCACGTGATGATCATGCACTGATCACTTGGATATCATGCACTGATCACGTGGCTGATCATACACTGTTCACGTGTCTGACCATGCACTGATCACGTGGCTGATCATACACTGCTCACGTAACTGATCATGCACTGATCACGTGGCTATCATGCACTGATCACGTGGCTGAACATGCACTGTTCACGTGGCTGATCACACACCTGTCACGTGACATATCATGCACTGATCACGTGGCACTCATGCACTGATCACGTGGCTGATCATACTCTGCTCACGTAACTGATCATGCACACATCACGTGGCTATCATGCACTGCTCACGTGGCTGTCATGGAATGATCACGTAGCTACCATATACTGGTCACGTGACTGATCATGCACTGATCACGTAAATGATCATGCACTGTTCACGTGACTGATCATGTACTGATCACGTGACTGATCATGCACTGATCACGTGGCTATCATGCACTGCTCACGTGGCTGATCATGCAATGATCACGTAGCAACCATGTACTGGTCACGTGACTGATCATGCACTGATCACGTAATTGATCATGCACTGATCACGTGGCTCATCATGCACTGATCACGTGGCTGATCACACATGTATCACGTGACTGATCATGCACTGATCACGTGGCTCTCATGCACTGATC
This sequence comes from Bos javanicus, assembly GCF_032452875.1. NCBI lineage: Eukaryota > Metazoa > Chordata > Mammalia > Artiodactyla > Bovidae > Bos > Bos javanicus. Next base: position 46,369 of record NW_026893827.1, read on the forward strand.
ACGTGGCTATCATGCACTGATCACGTGGATATCATGCACTGATCACGTGGCTGATCACACACGTATCACGTGACTGATCATGCACTGATCACGTGGCTATCATGCACTGATCACGTGGCTATCATGCACTGATCACGTGGCTGATCATGCACTGATCACGTAGCTATCATGCACTGATCACGTGACTGATCATGCACTGATCACGTGGCTGATCATGCACTGATCACGTGGCTGATCATGCACTGATCACGTGACTGATCATGCACTGATCACGTGACTGATCATGCACTGATCACGTGGCTATCATGCACTGATCACGTGGCTGATCATGCACTGATCACGTAGCTATCATGCACTGATCACGTGACTGATCATGCACTGATCACGTGACTGATCATGCACTGATCACGTGGCTATCATGCACTGATCACGTGGCTGATCATGCACTGATCACGTGACTGATCATGCACTGATCACGTGACTGATCATGCACTGATCACGTGGCTATCATGCACTGATCACGTGGCTGATCATGCACTGATCACGTGGCTGATCATGCACTGATCACGTGACTGATCATGCACTGATCACGTGACTGATCATGCACTGATCACGTGGCTATCATGCACTGATCACGTGGCTGATCATGCACTGATCATGTAGCTACCATGCACTGGTCACGTGACTGATCATGCACTGATCACGTGACTGATCATGCACTGATCACGTGGCTATCATGCACTGATCACGTGACTGATCATGCACTGATCACGTCTATATCATGCACTGATCACGTGACTGATCATGCACTGATCACGTGGCTGATCATGCACTATCACGTGACTGATCATGCACTGATCACGTGGCTGATCATGCACTGATCACGTGACTGATCATGCACTGATCACGTGACTGATCATGCACTGATCACGTGGCTATCATGCACTACTCACGTGGCTGATCATGCAATGATCATGTAGCTACCATGTACTGGTCACGTGACTGATCATACACCCATCAGGTGACTGATCATGCACTGATCACGTGGCTATCATGCACTGATCACGTGGCTGATCATGCACTGATCACGTGCCTGATCATGCACTGATCACGTGACTGATCATGCACTGATCACGTGGCTGATCATGAACTGATCACGTGGCTGATCATGCACTGATCACGTGGCTGATCATGCACTGATACCGTGACTGAGCATGGACTGATCACATGACTATCATGTAGTGATCACGTGACTTAATGGCGCTGATCATGTGACTGATCATGCGCTGATCATGTTTGCTATCATACACTGATCATGTGCCTCTGGAGGCAATAAACAAAGAGCTGAGTAGGCACGAATCAAACAGTCAGCAGGCAATAATCATGGAACTCAGGTGTGAGGAATCATGCTGCTCAGCTGGCAATAATCAAGCAGCTGAGCAGGCAGGAATTACGCAGCACAGCTGGCAATTGTCAAGCAGATGACAGGCAGGAATCGTGCAGCTCAGCTGGCAATTGTCAAGCAGATGAGCAGACAGTAATCACGCAGCTCAGCAGGCCCAGATCACGTGACTGAGCATGCACTGTTCACGTGGCTGATCATACACTGATCACGTGACTGATCATGCACTGATCACGTGGCTATCATGCACTGATCACGTGGCTGATCATACACTGTTCACGTGTCTGACCATGCACTGATCACGTGGCTGATCATACACTGCTCACGTAACTGATCATGCACTGATCACGTGGCTGATCATGCACTGATCACGTGGCTGATCATGCACTGATCACGTGGCTGATCATGCACTGATCACGTGACTGATCATGCACTGATCACTGGCTATCATGCACTGATCACTGGCTATCATGCACTGATCACGTGGCTGATCATGCACTGATCACGTGACTGATCATGCACTGATCACGTCTATATCATGCACTGATCACGTGACTGATCATGCACTGATCACGTGGATGATCATGCACTGATCACGTGACTGATCATGCACTGATCACGTGGCTATCATGCACTGCTCACGTGGCTGATCATGCAATGATCACGTAGCTACCATGTACTGGTCACGTGACTGATCATGCACTGATCACGTAATTGATCATGCACTGATCACGTGACTGATCATGCACTGATCACGTGACTGATCATGCACTGATCACGTGACTGATCATGCACTGATCACGTGGCTATCATGCACTGATCACGTGGCTGATCATGCACTGATCACGTGGCTACCATGTACTGGTCACGTGACTGATCATGCACTGATCACGTGACTGATCATGCACTGATCACGTGGCTGATCATGCACTGATCACGTGGCTATCATGCACTGATCACGTGACTGATCATGCACTGATCACGTGACTGATCATGCACTGATCACGTGACTGATCATGCACTGATCACGTGACTGATCATGCACTGATCACGTGACTGATCATGCACTGATCACGTGCCTGATCATGCACTGATCACGTGACTGATCATGCACTGATCACATGGCTATCATGAACTGATCACGTGGCTGATCATGCACTGATCACGTGGCTGATCATGCACTGATACCGTGACTGAGCATGGACTGATCACATGACTATCATGTAGTGATCACGTGACTTAATGGCGCTGATCATGTGACTGATCATGCACTGATCATGTTTGCTATCATACACTGATCATGTGCCTCTGGAGGCAATAAACAAAGAGCTGAGTAGGCACGAATCATACAGTCAGCAGGCAATAATCATGGAACTCAGCTGTGAGGAATCATGCTGCTCAGCTGGCAATAATCAAGCAGCTGAGCAGGCAGGAATTACGCAGCACAGCTGGCAATTGTCAAGCAGATGACAGGCAGGAATCGTGCAGCTCAGCTGGCAATTGTCAAGCAGATGAGCAGACAGTAATCACGCAGCTCAGCAGGCCCTGATCACGTGACTGAGCATGCACTGTTCACGTGGCTGATCATACACTGATCACGTGATGATCATGCACTGATCACTTGGATATCATGCACTGATCACGTGGCTGATCATGCACTGTTCACGTGGCTGATCACACACTGATCACGTGACTATCATGCACTGATCACGTGGCATCATGCACTGATCACGTGGCTGATCATGCACTGATCACGTGACTGATCATGCACTGATCACGTGGCTATCATGCACTGATCACGTGGCTGTCATGCACTGATCACGTGGCTACCATATACTGATCACGTGACTGATCATGCACTGATCACGTAAATGATCATGCACTGATCACGTGACTGATCATGCACTGATCACGTGACTGATCATGCACTGATCACGTGGCTGATCATGCACTGATCACGTGGCTGATCATGCACTGATCACGTGGCTGATCACACATGATCACGTGACTGATCATGCACTGATCACGTGGCTGATCATGCACTGATCACGTGGCTATCATGCACTGATCACGTGGCTGATCACACACGATCACGTGACTGATCATGCACTGATCACGTGGCTATCATGCACTGATCACGTGGCTATCATGCACTGATCACGTGGCTGATCATGCACTGATCACGTAGCTATCATGCACTGATCACGTGACTGATCATGCACTGATCACGTGGCTGATCATGCACTGATCACGTGACTGATCATGCACTGATCACGTGACTGATCATGCACTGATCACGTGGCTGATCATGCACTGATCACGTGGCTATCATGCACTGATCACGTGGCTGATCATGCACTGATCACGTGACTGATCATGCACTGATCACTGGCTATCATGCACTGATCACTGGCTATCATGCACTGATCACGTGGCTGATCATGCACTGATCACGTGACTGATCATGCACTGATCACGTCTATATCATGCACTGATCACATGACTGATCATGCACTGATCACGTGGATGATCATACACTGATCATGTGACTGATCATGCACTGATCACGTGGCTATCATGCACTGATCACGTGGCTGATCATGCACTGATCACGTAGCTACCATGCACTGATCACGTGACTGATCATGCACTGATCACGTAATTGATCATGCACTGATCACGTGACTGATCATGCACTGATCACGTGACTGATCATGCACTGATCACGTGACTGATCATGCACTGATCACGTGGCTATCATGCACTGCTCACGTGGCTGATCATGCACTGATCACGTAGCTACCATATACTGGTCACGTGACTGATCATGCACTGATCACGTGACTGATCATGCACTGATCACGTGGCTGATCATGCACTGATCACGTGGCTGATCATGCACTGATCACGTGACTGATCATGCACTGATCACGTGACTGATCATGCACTGATCACGTGACTGATCATGCACTGATCACGTGCCTGATCATGCACTGATCACGTGACTGATCATGCACTGATCACGTGGCTATCATGCACTGATCACGTGGCTGATCATGCACTGATCACGTGGCTGATCATGCACTGATACCGTGACTGAGCATGGACTGATCACATGACTATCATGTAGTGATCACGTGACTTAATGGCGCTGATCATGTGACTGATCATGCGCTGATCATGTTTGCTATCATACACTGATCATGTGCCTCTGGAGGCAATAAACAAAGAGCTGAGTAGGCACGAATCAAACAGTCAGCAGGCAATAATCATGGAACTCAGGTGTGAGGAATCATGCTGCTCAGCTGGCAATAATCAAGCAGCTGAGCAGGCAGGAATTACGCAGCACAGCTGGCAATTGTCAAGCAGATGACAGGCAGGAATCGTGCAGCTCAGCTGGCAATTGTCAAGCAGATGAGCAGACAGTAATCACGCAGCTCAGCAGGCCCTGATCACGTGACTGAGCATGCACTGTTCACGTGGCTGATCATACACTGATCACGTGACTGATCATGCACTGATCACGTGGCTATCATGCACTGATCACGTGGCTGATCATACACTGTTCACGTGACTGATCATGCACTGATCACGTGGCTGATCATGCACTGATCACGTGGCTGATCATGCACTGATCACGTGGCTGATCATGCACTGATCACGTGACTGATCATGCACTGATCACTGGCTATCATGCACTGATCACTGGCTATCATGCACTGATCACGTGGCTGATCATGCACTGATCACGTGACTGATCATGCACTGATCACGTCTATATCATGCACTGATCACATGACTGATCATGCACTGATCACGTGGCTGATCATGCACTGATCACGTGACTGATCATGCACTGATCACGTGGCTATCATGCACTGATCACGTGGCTGATCATGCACTGATCACGTGGCTGATCATGCACTGATCACGTGACTGATCATGCACTGATCACGTGGCATCATGCACTGATCACGTGGCTGATCATACACTGATCACGTGACTGATCATGCACTGATCACGTGGCTATCATGCACTGATCACGTGGCTGTCATGCAATGATCACGTAGCTACCATGCACTGGTCACGTGACTGATCATGCACTGATCACGTGAATGATCATGCACTGATCACGTGACTGATCATGCACTGATCACGTGACTGATCATGCACTGATCACGTGGCTATCATGCACTGATCACGTGGCTGATCATGCACTGATCACGTAGCTACCATGCACTGGTCACGTGACTGATCATGCACTGATCACGTAATTGATCATGCACTGATCACGTGGCTGATCATGCACTGATCACGTGGCTGATCACACTGATCACGTGACTGATCATGCACTGATCACGTGGCTATCATGCACTGATCACGTGGCTATCATGCACTGATCACGTGGCTGATCACACACTGATCACGTGACTGATCATGCACTGATCACGTGGCTATCATGCACTGATCACGTGGCTATCATGCACTGATCACGTGGCTGATCATGCACTGATCACGTAGCTATCATGCACTGATCACGTGACTGATCATGCACTGATCACGTAACTGATCATGCACTGATCACGTGACTGATCATGCACTGATCACGTGACTGATCATGCACTGATCACGTGGCTGATCATGCACTGATCACGTGGCTATCATGCACTGATCACGTGGCTGATCATGCACTGATCACGTGACTGATCATGCACTGATCACTGGCTATCATGCACTGATCACTGGCTATCATGCACTGATCACGTGGCTGATCATGCACTGATCACGTGACTGATCATGCACTGATCACGTCTATATCATGCACTGATCACGTGACTGATCATGCACTGATCACGTGGATGATCATGCACTGATCACGTGACTGATCATGCACTGATCACGTGGCTATCATGCACTGATCACGTGGCTGATCATGCAATGATCACGTAGCTACCATGTACTGGTCACGTGACTGATCATGCACTGATCACGTGACTGATCATGCACTGATCACGTGGCTATCATGCACTGCTCACGTGGCTGATCATGCAATGATCACGTAGCTACCATGTACTGGTCACGTGACTGATCATGCACTGATCACGTGACTGATCATGCACTGATCACGTGGCTGATCATGCACTGATCACGTGCCTGATCATGCACTGATCACGTGACTGATCATGCACTGATCACGTGGCTATCATGCACTGATCACGTGGCTGATCATGCACTGATCACGTGGCTGATCATGCACTGATACCGTGACTGAGCATGGACTGATCACATGACTATCATGTAGTGATCACGTGACTTAATGGCGCTGATCATGTGACTGATCATGCACTGATCATGTTTGCTATCATACACTGATCATGTGCCTCTGGAGGCAATAAACAAAGAGCTGAGTAGGCACGAATCATACAGTCAGCAGGCAATAATCATGGAACTCAGCTGTGAGGAATCATGCTGCTCAGCTGGCAATAATCAAGCAGCTGAGCAGGCAGGAATTACGCAGCACAGCTGGCAATTGTCAAGCAGATGACAGGCAGGAATCGTGCAGCTCAGCTGGCAATTGTCAAGCAGATGAGCAGACAGTAATCACGCAGCTCAGCAGGCCCTGATCACGTGACTGAGCATGCACTGTTCACGTGGCTGATCATACACTGATCACGTGATGATCATGCACTGATCACTTGGATATCATGCACTGATCACGTGGCTGATCATACACTGTTCACGTGTCTGACCATGCACTGATCACGTGGCTGATCATACACTGCTCACGTAACTGATCATGCACTGATCACGTGGCTATCATGCACTGATCACGTGGCTGATCATGCACTGATCACGTGGCTATCATGCACTGATCACGTGACTGATCATGCACTGATCACGTAATTGATCATGCACTGATCACGTGGCTGATCATGCACTGATCACGTGGCTGATCACACATGATCACGTGACTGATCATGCACTGATCACGTGGCTGATCATGCACTGATCACGTGGCTATCATGCACTGATCACGTGGCTATCATGCACTGATCACGTGGCTGATCATGCACTGATCACGTGACTGATCATGCACTGATCACGTGGCTGATCATGCACTGATCACGTGGCTATCATGCACTGATCACGTGGCTGATCATGCACTGATCACGTAGCTACCATGTACTGGTCACGTGACTGATCATGCACTGATCACGTAATTGATCATGCACTGATCACGTGACTGATCATGCACTGATCACGTGACTGATCATGCACTGATCACGTGACTGATCATGCACTGATCACGTGGCTATCATGCACTGATCACGTGGCTGATCATGCAATGATCACGTAGCTACATGTACTGATCACGTGACTGATCATGCACTGATCACGTGACTGATCATGCACTGATCACGTGGCTGATCATGCACTGATCACGTGGCTGATCATGCACTGATCACGTGACTGATCATGCACTGATCACGTGACTGATCATGCACTGATCACGTGGCTGATCATGCACTGATACCGTGACTGAGCATGGACTGATCACATGACTATCATGTAGTGATCACGTGACTTAATGGCGCTGATCATGTGACTGATCATGCACTGATCATGTTTGCTATCATACACTGATCATGTGCCTCTGGAGGCAATAAACAAAGAGCTGAGTAGGCACGAATCAAACAGTCAGCAGGCAATAATCATGGAACTCAGCTGTGAGGAATCATGCTGCTCAGCTGGCAATAATCAAGCAGCTGAGCAGGCAGGAATTACGCAGCACAGCTGGCAATTGTCAAGCAGATGACAGGCAGGAATCGTGCAGCTCAGCTGGCAATTGTCAAGCAGATGAGCAGACAGTAATCACGCAGCTCAGCAGGCCCTGATCACGTGACTGAGCATGCACTGTTCACGTGGCTGATCATACACTGATCACGTGATGATCATGCACTGATCACGTGGATATCATGCACTGATCACGTGGCTGATCATGCACTGTTCACGTGGCTGATCATGCACTGATCACGTGACTATCATGCACTGATCACGTGGCACTCATGCACTGATCACGTGGCTGATCATACACTGATCACGTGACTGATCATGCACTGATCACGTGGCTATCATGCACTGATCACGTGGCTGTCATGCAATGATCACGTAGCTACCATATACTGATCACGTGACTGATCATGCACTGATCACGTAAATGATCATGCACTGATCACGTGACTGATCATGCACTGATCACGTGACTGATCATGCACTGATCACGTGGCTATCATGCACTGATCACGTGGCTGATCATGCAACGATCACGTAGCAACCATGTACTGGTCACGTGACTGATCATGCACTGATCACGTAATTGATCATGCACTGATCACGTGGCTGATCATGCACTGATCACGTGGCTGATCACACATGATCACGTGACTGATCATGCACTGATCACGTGGCTATCATGCACTGATCACGTGGATATCATGCACTGATCACGTGGCTGATCACACACGATCACGTGACTGATCATGCACTGATCACGTGGCTATCATGCACTGATCACGTGGCTATCATGCACTGATCACGTGGCTGATCATGCACTGATCACGTGGCTATCATGCACTGATCACGTGACTGATCATGCACTGATCACGTGATTGATCATGCACTGATCACGTGACTGATCATGCACTGATCACGTGACTGATCATGCACTGATCACGTGGCTGATCATGCACTGATCACGTGGCTATCATGCACTGATCACGTGGCTGATCATGCACTGATCACGTGACTGATCATGCACTGATCACTGGCTATCATGCACTGATCACTGGCTATCATGCACTGATCACGTGGCTGATCATGCACTGATCACGTGACTGATCATGCACTGATCACGTCTATATCATGCACTGATCACGTGACTGATCATGCACTGATCACGTGGATGATCATACACTGATCATGTGACTGATCATGCACTGATCACGTGGCTATCATGCACTGATCACGTGGCTGATCATGCAATGATCACGTAGCTACCATGCACTGATCACGTGACTGATCATGCACTGATCACGTGATTGATCATGCACTGATCACGTGACTGATCATGCACTGATCACGTGACTGATCATGCACTGATCACGTGACTGATCATGCACTGATCACGTGGCTATCATGCACTGATCACGTGGCTGATCATGCAATGATCACGTAGCTACCATGTACTGGTCACGTGACTGATCATGCACTGATCACGTGACTGATCATGCACTGATCACGTGGCTGATCATGCACTGATCACGTGGCTGATCATGCACTGATCACGTGACTGATCATGCACTGATCACGTGACTGATCATGCACTGATCACGTGACTGATCATGCACTGATCACGTGCCTGATCATGCACTGATCACGTGACTGATCATGCACTGATCACATGGCTATCATGCACTGATCACGTGGCTGATCATGCACTGATCACGTGGCTGATCATGCACTGATACCGTGACTGAGCATGGACTGATCACATGACTATCATGTAGTGATCACGTGACTTAATGGCGCTGATCATGTGACTGATCATGCACTGATCATGTTTGCTATCATACACTGATCATGTGCCTCTGGAGGCAATAAACAAAGAGCTGAGTAGGCACGAATCATACAGTCAGCAGGCAATAATCATGGAACTCAGCTGTGAGGAATCATGCTGCTCAGCTGGCAATAATCAAGCAGCTGAGCAGGCAGGAATTACGCAGCACAGCTGGCAATTGTCAAGCAGATGACAGGCAGGAATCGTGCAGCTCAGCTGGCAATTGTCAAGCAGATGAGCAGACAGTAATCACGCAGCTCAGCAGGCCCTGATCACGTGACTGAGCATGCACTGTTCACGTGGCTGATCATACACTGATCACGTGATGATCATGCACTGATCACTTGGATATCATGCACTGATCACGTGGCTGATCATACACTGTTCACGTGTCTGACCATGCACTGATCACGTGGCTGATCATACACTGCTCACGTACCTGATCATGCACTGATCACGTGGCTATCATGCACTGATCACGTGGCTGATCATGCACTGATCACGTGGCTATCATGCACTGATCACGTGACTGATCATGCACTGATCACGTAATTGATCATGCACTGATCACGTGGCTGATCATGCACTGATCACGTGGCTGATCACACATGATCACGTGACTGATCATGCACTGATCACGTGGCTGATCATGCACTGATCACGTGGCTATCATGCACTGATCACGTGGCTATCATGCACTGATCACGTGGCTGATCATGCACTGATCACGTGACTGATCATGCACTGATCACGTGGCTGATCATGCACTGATCACGTGGCTATCATGCACTGATCACGTGGCTGATCATGCACTGATCACGTAGCTACCATGTACTGGTCACGTGACTGATCATGCACTGATCACGTGATTGATCATGCACTGATCACGTGACTGATCATGCACTGATCACGTGACTGATCATGCACTGATCACGTGACTGATCATGCACTGATCACGTGGCTATCATGCACTGATCACGTGGCTGATCATGCAATGATCACGTAGCTACATGCACTGATCACGTGACTGATCATGCACTGATCACGTGACTGATCATGCACTGATCACGTGGCTGATCATGCACTGATCACGTGGCTGATCATGCACTGATCACGTGACTGATCATGCACTGATCACGTGACTGATCATGCACTGATCACGTGGCTGATCATGCACTGATACCGTGACTGAGCATGGACTGATCACATGACTATCATGTAGTGATCACGTGACTTAATGGCGCTGATCATGTGACTGATCATGCACTGATCATGTTTGCTATCATACACTGATCATGTGCCTCTGGAGGCAATAAACAAAGAGCTGAGTAGGCACGAATCATACAGTCAGCAGGCAATAATCATGGAACTCAGCTGTGAGGAATCATGCTGCTCAGCTGGCAATAATCAAGCAGCTGAGCAGGCAGGAATTACGCAGCACAGCTGGCAATTGTCAAGCAGATGACAGGCAGGAATCGTGCAGCTCAGCTGGCAATTGTCAAGCAGATGAGCAGACAGTAATCACGCAGCTCAGCAGGCCCTGATCACGTGACTGAGCATGCACTGTTCACGTGGCTGATCATACACTGATCACGTGATGATCATGCACTGATCACTTGGATATCATGCACTGATCACGTGGCTGATCATGCACTGTTCACGTGGCTGATCACACACTGATCACGTGACTATCATGCACTGATCACGTGGCATCATGCACTGATCACGTGGCTGATCATACACTGATCACGTAACTGATCATGCACTGATCACGTGGCTATCATGCACTGATCACGTGGCTGTCATGCAATGATCACATAGCTACCATATACTGGTCACGTGACTGATCATGCACTGATCACGTAATGATCATGCACTGATCACGTGACTGATCATGCACTGATCACGTGACTGATCATGCACTGATCACGTGGCTATCATGCACTGCTCACGTGGCTGATCATGCAACGATCACGTAGCAACCATGTACTGGTCACGTGACTGATCATGCACTGATCACGTAATTGATCATGCACTGATCACGTGGCTGATCATGCACTGATCACGTGGCTGATCACACATGTATCACGTGACTGATCATGCACTGATCACGTGGCTCATGCACTGATCACGTGGCTATCATGCACTGATCACGTGGCTGATCACACTATCACGTGACTGATCATGCACTGATCACGTGGCTATCATGCACTGATCACGTGGCTATCATGCACTGATCACGTGGCTGATCATGCACTGATCACGTAGCTATCATGCACTGATCACGTGACTGATCATGCACTGATCACGTGGCTGATCATGCACTGATCACGTGACTGATCATGCACTGATCACGTGACTGATCATGCACTGATCACGTGGCTGATCATGCACTGATCAGTGGCTATCATGCACTGATCACGTGGCTGATCATGCACTGATCACGTGACTGATCATGCACTGATCACTGGCTATCATGCACTGATCACTGGCTATCATGCACTGATCACGTGGCTGATCATGCACTGATCACGTGACTGATCATGCACTGATCACGTCTATATCATGCACTGATCACATGACTGATCATGCACTGATCACGTGGATGATCATGCACTGATCATGTGACTGATCATGCACTGATCACGTGGCTATCATGCACTGATCACGTGGCTGATCATGCACTGATCACGTAGCTACCATGTACTGATCACGTGACTGATCATGCACTGATCACGTAATTGATCATGCACTGATCACGTGACTGATCATGCACTGATCACGTGACTGATCATGCACTGATCACGTGACTGATCATGCACTGATCACGTGGCTATCATGCACTGATCACGTGGCTGATCATGCACTGATCACGTAGCTACCATGTACTGGTCACGTGACTGATCATGCACTGATCACGTGACTGATCATGCACTGATCACGTGGCTGATCATGCACTGATCACGTGGCTGATCATGCACTGATCACGTGACTGATCATGCACTGATCACGTGACTGATCATGCACTGATCACGTGACTGATCATGCACTGATCACGTGCCTGATCATGCACTGATCACGTGACTGATCATGCACTGATCACGTGGCTATCATGCACTGATCACGTGGCTGATCATGCACTGATCACGTGGCTGATCATGCACTGATACCGTGACTGAGCATGGACTGATCACATGACTATCATGTAGTGATCACGTGACTTAATGGCGCTGATCATGTGACTGATCATGCGCTGATCATGTTTGCTATCATACACTGATCATGTGCCTCTGGAGGCAATAAACAAAGAGCTGAGTAGGCACGAATCAAACAGTCAGCAGGCAATAATCATGGAACTCAGGTGTGAGGAATCATGCTGCTCAGCTGGCAATAATCAAGCAGCTGAGCAGGCAGGAATTACGCAGCACAGCTGGCAATTGTCAAGCAGATGACAGGCAGGAATCGTGCAGCTCAGCTGGCAATTGTCAAGCAGATGAGCAGACAGTAATCACGCAGCTCAGCAGGCCCTGATCACGTGACTGAGCATGCACTGTTCACGTGGCTGATCATACACTGATCACGTGATGATCATGCACTGATCACGTGGATATCATGCACTGATCACGTGGCTGATCATGCACTGTTCACGTGGCTGATCATGCACTGATCACGTGACTGATCATGCACTGATCACGTGGCATCATGCACTGATCACGTGGCTGATCATACACTGATCACGTGACTGATCATGCACTGATCACGTGGCTATCATGCACTGATCACGTGGCTGTCATGCAATGATCACGTAGCTACCATATACTGGTCACGTGACTGATCATGCACTGATCACGTAAATGATCATGCACTGATCACGTGACTGATCATGCACTGATCACGTGACTGATCATGCACTGATCACGTGGCTATCATGCACTGCTCACGTGGCTGATCATGCAACGATCACGTAGCAACCATGTACTGGTCACGTGACTGATCATGCACTGATCACGTAATTGATCATGCACTGATCACGTGGCTCATCATGCACTGATCACGTGGCTGATCACACTATCACGTGACTGATCATGCACTGATCACGTGGCTATCATGCACTGATCACGTGGCTATCATGCACTGATCACGTGGCTGATCACACACTATCACGTGACTGATCATGCACTGATCACGTGGCTATCATGCACTGATCACGTGGCTATCATGCACTGATCACGTGGCTGATCATGCACTGATCACGTAGCTATCATGCACTGATCACGTGACTGATCATGCACTGATCACGTAATTGATCATGCACTGATCACGTGACTGATCATGCACTGATCACGTGACTGATCATGCACTGATCACGTGGCTGATCATGCACTGATCAGTGGCTATCATGCACTGATCACGTGGCTGATCATGCACTGATCACGTGACTGATCATGCACTGATCACTGGCTATCATGCACTGATCACTGGCTATCATGCACTGATCACGTGGCTGATCATGCACTGATCACGTGACTGATCATGCACTGATCACGTCTATATCATGCACTGATCACGTGACTGATCATGCACTGATCACGTGGATGATCATGCACTGATCATGTGACTGATCATGCACTGATCACGTGGCTATCATGCACTGATCACGTGGCTGATCATGCACTGATCACGTAGCTACCATGCACTGATCACGTGACTGATCATGCACTGATCACGTAATTGATCATGCACTGATCACGTGACTGATCATGCACTGATCACGTGACTGATCATGCACTGATCACGTGACTGATCATGCACTGATCACGTGGCTATCATGCACTGCTCACGTGGCTGATCATGCAATGATCACCAAGCTACCATATACTGGTCACGTGACTGATCATGCACTGATCACGTGACTGATCATGCACTGATCACGTGGCTGATCATGCACTGATCACGTGGCTGATCATGCACTGATCACGTGACTGATCATGCACTGATCACGTGACTGATCATGCACTGATCACGTGACTGATCATGCACTGATCACGTGCCTGATCATGCACTGATCACGTGACTGATCATGCACTGATCACATGGCTATCATGCACTGATCACGTGGCTGATCATGCACTGATCACGTGGCTGATCATGCACTGATACCGTGACTGAGCATGGACTGATCACATGACTATCATGTAGTGATCACGTGACTTAATGGCGCTGATCATGTGACTGATCATGCGCTGATCATGTTTGCTATCATACACTGATCATGTGCCTCTGGAGGCAATAAACAAAGAGCTGAGTAGGCACGAATCAAACAGTCAGCAGGCAATAATCATGGAACTCAGGTGTGAGGAATCATGCTGCTCAGCTGGCAATAATCAAGCAGCTGAGCAGGCAGGAATTACGCAGCACAGCTGGCAATTGTCAAGCAGATGACAGGCAGGAATCGTGCAGCTCAGCTGGCAATTGTCAAGCAGATGAGCAGACAGTAATCACGCAGCTCAGCAGGCCCTGATCACGTGACTGAGCATGCACTGTTCACGTGGCTGATCATACACTGATCACGTGATGATCATGCACTGATCACGTGGATATCATGCACTGATCACGTGGCTGATCATGCACTGTTCACGTGGCTGATCATGCACTGATCACGTGACTATCATGCACTGATCACGTGGCATCATGCACTGATCACGTGGCTGATCATACACTGATCACGTGACTGATCATGCACTGATCACGTGGCTATCATGCACTGATCACGTGGCTGTCATGCAATGATCACGTAGCTACCATATACTGGTCACGTGACTGATCATGCACTGATCACGTAAATGATCATGCACTGATCACGTGACTGATCATGCACTGATCACGTGACTGATCATGCACTGATCACGTGGCTATCATGCACTGCTCACGTGGCTGATCATGCAACGATCACGTAGCAACCATGTACTGGTCACGTGACTGATCATGCACTGATCACGTAATTGATCATGCACTGATCACGTGGCTCATCATGCACTGATCACGTGGCTGATCACACACTGATCACGTGACTGATCATGCACTGATCACGTGGCTATCATGCACTGATCACGTGGATATCATGCACTGATCACGTGGCTGATCACACACTATCACGTGACTGATCATGCACTGATCACGTGGCTATCATGCACTGATCACGTGGCTATCATGCACTGATCACGTGGCTGATCATGCACTGATCACGTAGCTACCATGCACTGATCACGTGACTGATCATGCACTGATCACGTAATTGATCATGCACTGATCACGTGGCTGATCATGCACTGATCACGTGACTGATCATGCACTGATCACGTGGCTGATCATGCACTGATCACGTGGCTATCATGCACTGATCACGTGGCTGATCATGCACTGATCACGTGACTGATCATGCACTGATCACTGGCTATCATGCACTGATCACTGGCTATCATGCACTGATCACGTGGCTGATCATGCACTGATCACGTGACTGATCATGCACTGATCACGTCTATATCATGCACTGATCACGTGACTGATCATGCACTGATCACGTGGATGATCATGCACTGATCATGTGACTGATCATGCACTGATCACGTGGCTATCATGCACTGATCACGTGGCTGATCATGCACTGATCACGTAGCTATCATGTACTGATCACGTGACTGATCATGCACTGATCACGTGATTGATCATGCACTGATCACGTGACTGATCATGCACTGATCACGTGACTGATCATGCACTGATCACGTGACTGATCATGCACTGATCACGTGGCTATCATGCACTGCTCACGTGGCTGATCATGCAATGATCACCAAGCTACCATGTACTGGTCACGTGACTGATCATGCACTGATCACGTGACTGATCATGCACTGATCACGTGGCTGATCATGCACTGATCACGTGGCTGATCATGCACTGATCACGTGACTGATCATGCACTGATCACGTGACTGATCATGCACTGATCACGTGACTGATCATGCACTGATCACCTGCCTGATCATGCACTGATCACGTGACTGATCATGCACTGATCACATGGCTATCATGCACTGATCACGTGGCTGATCATGCACTGATCACGTGGCTGATCATGCACTGATACCGTGACTGAGCATGGACTGATCACATGACTATCATGTAGTGATCACGTGACTTAATGGCGCTGATCATGTGACTGATCATGCGCTGATCATGTTTGCTATCATACACTGATCATGTGCCTCTGGAGGCAATAAACAAAGAGCTGAGTAGGCACGAATCAAACAGTCAGCAGGCAATAATCATGGAACTCAGGTGTGAGGAATCATGCTGCTCAGCTGGCAATAATCAAGCAGCTGAGCAGGCAGGAATTACGCAGCACAGCTGGCAATTGTCAAGCAGATGACAGGCAGGAATCGTGCAGCTCAGCTGGCAATTGTCAAGCAGATGAGCAGACAGTAATCACGCAGCTCAGCAGGCCCAGATCACGTGACTGAGCATGCACTGTTCACGTGGCTGATCATACACTGATCACGTGACTGATCATGCACTGATCACGTGGCTATCATGCACTGATCACGTGGCTGATCATGCACTGATCACGTGCTGACCATGCACTGATCACGTGACTGATCATGCACTGATCACGTAACTGATCATGCACTGATCACGTGGCTGATCATGCACTGATCACGTGGCTGATCATGCACTGATCACGTGGCTGATCATGCACTGATCACGTGGCTATCATGCACTGATCACGTGGCTGATCATGCACTGATCACGTGACTGATCATGCACTGATCACTGGCTATCATGCACTCATCACTGGCTATCATGCACTGATCACGTGGCTGATCATGCACTGATCACGTGACTGATCATGCACTGATCACGTCTATATCATGCACTGATCACGTGACTGATCATGCACTGATCACGTGGATGATCATGCACTGATCATGTGACTGATCATGCACTGATCACGTGGCTATCATGCACTGATCACGTGGCTGATCATGCAATGATCACGTAGCTACCATGTACTGGTCACGTGACTGATCATGCACTGATCACGTAATTGATCATGCACTGATCACGTGACTGATCATGCACTGATCACGTGACTGATCATGCACTGATCACGTGACTGATCATGCACTGATCACGTGGCTATCATGCACTGATCACGTGGCTGATCATGCAATGATCACGTAGCTACCATGTACTGGTCACGTGACTGATCATGCACTGATCACGTGACTGATCATGCACTGATCACGTGGCTGATCATGCACTGATCACGTGGCTGATCATGCACTGATCACGTGACTGATCATGCACTGATCACGTGACTGATCATGCACTGATCACGTGACTGATCATGCACTGATCACGTGCCTGATCATGCACTGATCACGTGACTGATCATGCACTGATCACATAGCTATCATGCACTGATCACCTGGCTGATCATGCACTGATCACGTGGCTGATCATGCACTGATACCGTGACTGAGCATGGACTGATCACATGACTATCATGTAGTGATCACGTGACTTAATGGCGCTGATCATGTGACTGATCATGCACTGATCATGTTTGCTATCATACACTGATCATGTGCCTCTGGAGGCAATAAACAAAGAGCTGAGTAGGCACGAATCATACAGTCAGCAGGCAATAATCATGGAACTCAGCTGTGAGGAATCATGCTGCTCAGCTGGCAATAATCAAGCAGCTAGCAGGCAGGAATTACGCAGCACAGCTGGCAATTGTCAAGCAGATGACAGGCAGGAATCGTGCAGCTCAGCTGGCAATTGTCAAGCAGATGAGCAGACAGTAATCACGCAGCTCAGCAGGCCCTGATCACGTGACTGAGCATGCACTGTTCACGTGGCTGATCATACACTGATCACGTGATGATCATGCACTGATCACTTGGATATCATGCACTGATCACGTGGCTGATCATACACTGTTCACGTGTCTGACCATGCACTGATCACGTGGCTGATCATACACTGCTCACGTAACTGATCATGCACTGATCACGTGGCTATCATGCACTGATCACGTGGCTGATCATGCACTGATCACGTGGCTATCATGCACTGATCACGTGACTGATCATGCACTGATCACGTAACTGATCATGCACTGATCACGTGGCTGATCATGCACTGATCACGTGGCTGATCACACATGATCACGTGACTGATCATGCACTGATCACGTGGCTGATCATGCACTGATCACGTGGCTATCATGCACTGATCACGTGGCTATCATGCACTGATCACGTGGCTGATCATGCACTGATCACGTGACTGATCATGCACTGATCACGTGGCTGATCATGCACTGATCACGTGGCTATCATGCACTGATCACGTGGCTGATCATGCACTGATCACGTAGCTACCATGTACTGGTCACGTGACTGATCATGCACTGATCACGTAATTGATCATGCACTGATCACGTGACTGATCATGCACTGATCACGTGGTGATCATGCACTGATCACGTGACTGATCATGCACTGATCACGTGGCTATCATGCACTGATCACGTGGCTGATCATGCAATGATCACGTAGCTACATGCACTGATCACGTGACTGATCATGCACTGATCACGTGACTGATCATGCACTGATCACGTGGCTGATCATGCACTGATCACGTGGCTGATCATGCACTGATCACGTGACTGATCATGCACTGATCACGTGACTGATCATGCACTGATCACGTGGCTGATCATGCACTGATACCGTGACTGAGCATGGACTGATCACATGACTATCATGTAGTGATCACGTGACTTAATGGCACTGATCATGTGACTGATCATGCACTGATAATGTTTGCTATCATACACTGATCATGTGCCTCTGGAGGCAATAAACAAAGAGCTGAGTAGGCACGAATCAAACAGTCAGCAGGCAATAATCATGGAACTCAGCTGTGAGGAATCATGCTGCTCAGCTGGCAATAATCAAGCAGCTGAGCAGGCAGGAATTACGCAGCACAGCTGGCAATTGTCAAGCAGATGACAGGCAGGAATCGTGCAGCTCAGCTGGCAATTGTCAAGCAGATGAGCAGACAGTAATCACGCAGCTCAGCAGGCCCTGATCACGTGACTGAGCAGGCACTGTTCACGTGGCTGATCATACACTGATCACGTGATGATCATGCACTGATCACTTGGATATCATGCACTGATCACGTGGCTGATCATGCACTGATCACGTGGCTGATCACACACCTGTCACGTGACTATCATGCACTGATCACGTGGCACTCATGCACTGATCACGTGGCTGATCATACACTGATCACGTAACTGATCATGCACTGATCACGTGGCTATCATGCACTGCTCACGTGGCTGTCATGCAATGATCACGTAGCTACCATATACTGGTCACGTGACTGATCATGCACTGATCACGTAAATGATCATGCACTGTTCACGTGACTGATCATGCACTGATCACGTGACTGATCATGCACTGATCACGTGGCTATCATGCACTGCTCACGTGGCTGATCATGCACGATCACGTAGCAACCATGTACTGGTCACGTGACTGATCATGCACTGATCACGTAATTGATCATGCACTGATCACGTGGCTCATCATGCACTGATCACGTGGCTGATCACACATGATCACGTGACTGATCATGCACTGATCACGTGGCTATCATGCACTGATCACGTGGATATCATGCCCTGATCACGTGGCTGATCACACACGTATCACGTGACTGATCATGCACTGATCACGTGGCTATCATGCACTGATCACGTGGCTATCATGCACTGATCACGTGGCTGATCATGCAATGATCACGTAGCTACCATGTACTGATCACGTGACTGATCATGCACTGATCACGTAATTGATCATGCACTGATCACGTGACTGATCATGCACTGATCACGTGACTGATCATGCACTGATCACGTGGCTGATCATGCACTGATCACGTGGCTATCATGCACTGATCACGTGGCTGATCATGCACTGATCACGTGACTGATCATGCACTGATCACTGGCTATCATGCACTGATCACTGGCTATCATGCACTGATCACGTGGCTGATCATGCACTGATCACGTGACTGATCATGCACTGATCACGTCTATATCATGCACTGATCACGTGACTGATCATGCACTGATCACGCGGATGATCATACACTGATCATGTGACTGATCATGCACTGATCACGTGGCTATCATGCACTGATCACGTGGCTGATCATGCACTGATCACGTAGCTACCATGCACTGATCACGTGACTGATCATGCACTGATCACGTAATTGATCATGCACTGATCACGTGACTGATCATGCACTGATCACGTGACTGATCATGCACTGATCACGTGACTGATCATGCACTGATCACGTGGCTATCATGCACTGATCACGTGGCTGATCATGCACTGATCACGTAGCTACCATGTACTGGTCACGTGACTGATCATGCACTGATCACGTAACTGATCATGCACTGATCACGTGGCTGATCATGCACTGATCACGTGGCTGATCATGCACTGATCACGTGACTGATCATGCACTGATCACGTGACTGATCATGCACTGATCACGTGACTGATCATGCACTGATCACGTGCCTGATCATGCACTGATCACGTGACAAATCATGCACTGATCACATGGCTATCATGAACTGATCACGTGGCTGATCATGCACTGATCACGTGGCTGATCATGCACTGATACCGTGACTGAGCATGGACTGATCACATGACTATCATGTAGTGATCACGTGACTTAATGGCGCTGATCATGTGACTGATCATGCACTGATAATGTTTGCTATCATATACTGATCATGTGCCTCTGGAGGCAATAAACAAAGAGCTGAGTAGGCACGAATCAAACAGTCAGCAGGCAATAATCATGGAACTCAGCTGTGAGGAATCATGCTGCTCAGC
Source organism: Bos javanicus (assembly GCF_032452875.1). Classification (NCBI taxonomy): domain Eukaryota; kingdom Metazoa; phylum Chordata; class Mammalia; order Artiodactyla; family Bovidae; genus Bos; species Bos javanicus. The sequence continues at coordinate 68,405 of NW_026893827.1, forward strand.
TGGCAATAATCAAGCAGCTGAGCAGGCAGGAATTACGCAGCACAGCTGGCAATTGTCAAGCAGATGACAGGCAGGAATCGTGCAGCTCAGCTGGCAATTGTCAAGCAGATGAGCAGACAGTAATCACGCAGCTCAGCAGGCCCTGATCACGTGACTGAGCATGCACTGTTCACGTGGCTGATCATACACTGATCACGTGATGATCATGCACTGATCACTTGGATATCATGCACTGATCACGTGGCTGATCATACACTGTTCACGTGTCTGACCATGCACTGATCACGTGGCTGATCATACACTGCTCACGTAACTGATCATGCACTGATCACGTGGCTACATGCACTGATCACGTGGCTGATCATGCACTGATCACGTGGCTATCATGCACTGATCACGTGACTGATCATGCACTGATCACGTAATTGATCATGCACTGATCACGTGGCTGATCATGCACTGATCACGTGGCTGATCACACATGATCACGTGACTGATCATGCACTGATCACGTGGCTATCATGCACTGATCACGTGGCTATCATGCACTGATCACGTGGCTATCATGCACTGATCACGTGGCTGATCATGCACTGATCACGTGACTGATCATGCACTGATCACGTGGCTGATCATGCACTGATCACGTGGCTATCATGCACTGATCACGTGGCTGATCATGCACTGATCACGTAGCTACCATGTACTGGTCACGTGACTGATCATGCACTGATCACGTAATTGATCATGCACTGATCACGTGACTGATCATGCACTGATCACGTGGCTGATCATGCACTGATCACGTGACTGATCATGCACTGATCACGTGGCTATCATGCACTGATCACGTGGCTGATCATGCAATGATCACGTGACTACATGCACTGATCACGTGACTGATCATGCACTGATCACGTAACTGATCATGCACTGATCACGTGGCTGATCATGCACTGATCACGTGGCTGATCATGCACTGATCACGTGACTGATCATGCACTGATCACGTGACTGATCATGCACTGATCACGTGGCTGATCATGCACTGATACCGTGACTGAGCATGGACTGATCACATGACTATCATGTAGTGATCACGTGACTTAATGGCACTGATCATGTGACTGATCATGCACTGATAATGTTTGCTATCATATACTGATCATGTGCCTCTGGAGGCAATAAACAAAGAGCTGAGTAGGCACGAATCAAACAGTCAGCAGGCAATAATCATGGAACTCAGCTGTGAGGAATCATGCTGCTCAGCTGGCAATAATCAAGCAGCTGAGCAGGCAGGAATTACGCAGCACAGCTGGCAATTGTCAAGCAGATGACAGGCAGGAATCGTGCAGCTCAGCTGGCAATTGTCAAGCAGATGAGCAGACAGTAATCACGCAGCTCAGCAGGCCCTGATCACGTGACTGAGCAGGCACTGTTCACGTGGCTGATCATACACTGATCACGTGATGATCATGCACTGATCACGTGGATATCATGCACTGATCACGTGGCTGATCATGCACTGTTCACGTGGCTGATCATGCACTGATCACGTGACTATCATGCACTGATCACGTGGCACTCATGCACTGATCACGTGGCTGATCATACACTGATCACGTAACTGATCATGCACTGATCACGTGGCTATCATGCACTGATCACGTGGCTGTCATGCAATGATCACGTAGCTACCATATACTGGTCACGTGACTGATCATGCACTGATCACGTAAATGATCATGCACTGATCACGTGACTGATCATGCACTGATCACGTGACTGATCATGCACTGATCACGTGGCTATCATGCACTGCTCACGTGGCTGATCATGCAACGATCACGTAGCAACCATGTACTGGTCACGTGACTGATCATGCACTGATCACGTAATTGATCATGCACTGATCACGTGGCTCATCATGCACTGATCACGTGGCTGATCACACATGATCACGTGACTGATCATGCACTGATCACGTGGCTATCATGCACTGATCACGTGGCTATCATGCACTGATCACGTGGCTGATCACACACTATCACATGACTGATCATGCACTGATCACGTGGCTATCATGCACTGATCACGTGGCTATCATGCACTGATCACGTGGCTGATCATGCAATGATCACGTAGCTACCATGCACTGATCACGTGACTGATCATGCACTGATCACGTAATTGATCATGCACTGATCACGTGACTGATCATGCACTGATCACGTGACTGATCATGCACTGATCACGTGGCTGATCATGCACTGATCAGTGGCTATCATGCACTGATCACGTGGCTGATCATGCACTGATCACGTGACTGATCATGCACTGATCACTGGCTATCATGCACTGATCACTGGCTATCATGCACTGATCACGTGGCTGATCATGCACTGATCACGTGACTGATCATGCACTGATCACGTCTATATCATGCACTGATCACATGACTGCCCATGCACTGATCACGTGGATGATCATACACTGATCATGTGACTGATCATGCACTGATCACGTGGCTATCATGCACTGATCACGTGGCTGATCATGCAATGATCACGTAGCTACCATGTACTGATCACGTGACTGATCATGCACTGATCACGTAATTGATCATGCACTGATCACGTGACTGATCATGCACTGATCACGTGACTGATCATGCACTGATCACGTGACTGATCATGCACTGATCACGTGGCTATCATGCACGGCTCATGTGGCTGATCATGCAATGATCACGTAGCTACCATGTACTGGTCACGTGACTGATCATGCACTGATCACGTAACTGATCATGCACTGATCACGTGGCTGATCATGCACTGATCACGTGGCTGATCATGCACTGATCACGTGACTGATCATGCACTGATCACGTGACTGATCATGCACTGATCACGTGACTGATCATGCACTGATCACCTGCCTGATCATGCACTGATCACGTGACAAATCATGCACTGATCACATAGCTATCATGAACTGATCACGTGGCTGATCATGCACTGATCACGTGGCTGATCATGCACTGATACCGTGACTGAGCATGGACTGATCACATGACTATCATGTAGTGATCACGTGACTTAATGGCGCTGATCATGTGACTGATCATGCACTGATAATGTTTGCTATCATATACTGATCATGTGCCTCTGGAGGCAATAAACAAAGAGCTGAGTAGGCACGAATTATACAGTCAGCAGGCAATAATCATGGAACTCAGCTGTGAGGAATCATGCTGCTCAGCTGGCAATAATCAAGCAGCTAGCAGGCAGGAATTACGCAGCACAGCTGGCAATTGTCAAGCAGATGACAGGCAGGAATCGTGCAGCTCAGCTGGCAATTGTCAAGCAGATGAGCAGACAGTAATCACGCAGCTCAGCAGGCCCTGATCACGTGACTGAGCAGGCACTGTTCACGTGGCTGATCATACACTGATCACGTGATGATCATGCACTGATCACTTGGATATCATGCACTGATCACGTGGCTGATCATACACTGTTCACGTGTCTGACCATGCACTGATCACGTGGCTGATCCTACACTGCTCACGTAACTGATCATGCACTGATCACGTGGCTATCATGCACTGATCACGTGGCTGATCATGCACTGATCACGTGGCAATCATGCACTGATCACGTGACTGATCATGCACTGATCACGTAATTGATCATGCACTGATCACGTGGCTGATCATGCACTGATCACGTGGCTGATCACACATGATCACGTGACTGATCATGCACTGATCACGTGGCTATCATGCACTGATCACGTGGCTATCATGCACTGATCACGTGGCTATCATGCACTGATCACGTGGCTGATCATGCACTGATCACGTGACTGATCATGCACTGATCACGTGGCTGATCATGCACTGATCACGTGGCTATCATGCACTGATCACGTGGCTGATCATGCACTGATCACGTAGCTACCATGTACTGGTCACGTGACTGATCATGCACTGATCACGTAATTGATCATGCACTGATCACGTGACTGATCATGCACTGATCACGTGACTGATCATGCACTGATCACGTGACTGATCATGCACTGATCACGTGGCTATCATGCACTGATCACGTGGCTGATCATGCAATGATCACGTGACTACATGTACTGATCACGTGACTGATCATGCACTGATCACGTAACTGATCATGCACTGATCACGTGGCTGATCATGCACTGATCACGTGGCTGATCATGCACTGATCACGTGACTGATCATGCACTGATCACGTGACTGATCATGCACTGATCACGTGGCTGATCATGCACTGATACCGTGACTGAGCATGGACTGATCACATGACTATCATGTAGTGATCACGTGACTTAATGGCGCTGATCATGTGACTGATCATGCACTGATAATGTTTGCTATCATACACTGATCATGTGCCTCTGGAGGCAATAAACAAAGAGCTGAGTAGGCACGAATCAAACAGTCAGCAGGCAATAATCATGGAACTCAGCTGTGAGGAATCATGCTGCTCAGCTGGCAATAATCAAGCAGCTGAGCAGGCAGGAATTACGCAGCACAGCTGGCAATTGTCAAGCAGATGACAGGCAGGAATCGTGCAGCTCAGCTGGCAATTGTCAAGCAGATGAGCAGACAGTAATCACGCAGCTCAGCAGGCCCTGATCACGTGACTGAGCAGGCACTGTTCACGTGGCTGATCATACACTGATCACGTGATGATCATGCACTGATCACTTGGATATCATGCACTGATCACGTGGCTGATCATGCACTGTTCACGTGGCTGATCACACACTGTCACGTGACATATCATGCACTGATCACGTGGCACTCATGCACTGATCACGTGGCTGATCATACACTGCTCACGTAACTGATCATGCACACATCACGTGGCTATCATGCACTGCTCACGTGGCTCGTCATGGAATGATCACGTAGCTACCATATACTGGTCACGTGACTGATCATGCACTGATCACGTAAATGATCATGCACTGATCACGTGACTGATCATGCACTGATCACGTGACTGATCATGCACTGATCACGTGGCTATCATGCACTGCTCACGTGGCTGATCATGCAACGATCACGTAGCAACCATGTACTGGTCACGTGACTGATCATGCACTGATCACGTAATTGATCATGCACTGATCACGTGGCTCATCATGCACTGATCACGTGGCTGATCACACATGATCACGTGACTGATCATGCACTGATCACGTGGCTATCATGCACTGATCACGTGGATATCATGCACTGATCACGTGGCTGATCACACACTATCACATGACTGATCATGCACTGATCACGTGGCTATCATGCACTGATCACGTGGCTATCATGCACTGATCACGTGGCTGATCATGCACTGATCACGTAGCTATCATGCACTGATCACGTGACTGATCATGCACTGATCACGTAATTGATCATGCACTGATCACGTGACTGATCATGCACTGATCACGTGACTGATCATGCACTGATCACGTGGCTGATCATGCACTGATCAGTGGCTATCATGCACTGATCACGTGGCTGATCATGCACTGATCACGTGACTGATCATGCACTGATCACTGGCTATCATGCACTGATCACTGGCTATCATGCACTGATCACGTGGCTGATCATGCACTGATCACGTGACTGATCATGCACTGATCACGTCTATATCATGCACTGATCACATGACTGATCATGCACTGATCACGTGGATGATCATGCACTGATCATGTGACTGATCATGCACTGATCACGTGGCTATCATGCACTGATCACGTGGCTGATCATGCAATGATCACGTAGCTACCATGTACTGATCACGTGACTGATCATGCACTGATCACGTAATTGATCATGCACTGATCACGTGACTGATCATGCACTGATCACGTGGTGATCATGCACTGATCACGTGACTGATCATGCACTGATCACGTGGCTATCATGCACTGATCACGTGGCTGATCATGCAATGATCACGTAGCTACCATGCACTGGTCACGTGACTGATCATGCACTGATCACGTGACTGATCATGCACTGATCACGTGGCTGATCATGCACTGATCACGTGGCTGATCATGCACTGATCACGTGACTGATCATGCACTGATCACGTGACTGATCATGCACTGATCACGTGACTGATCATGCACTGATCACGTGCCTGATCATGCACTGATCACGTGACAAATCATGCACTGATCACATGGCTATCATGAACTGATCACGTGGCTGATCATGCACTGATCACGTGGCTGATCATGCACTGATACCGTGACTGAGCATGGACTGATCACATGACTATCATGTAGTGATCACGTGACTTAATGGCGCTGATCATGTGACTGATCATGCGCTGATCATGTTTGCTATCATACACTGATCATGTGCCTCTGGAGGCAATAAACAAAGAGCTGAGTAGGCACGAATCAAACAGTCAGCAGGCAATAATCATGGAACTCAGGTGTGAGGAATCATGCTGCTCAGCTGGCAATAATCAAGCAGCTGAGCAGGCAGGAATTACGCAGCACAGCTGGCAATTGTCAAGCAGATGACAGGCAGGAATCGTGCAGCTCAGCTGGCAATTGTCAAGCAGATGAGCAGACAGTAATCACGCAGCTCAGCAGGCCCTGATCACGTGACTGAGCAGGCACTGTTCACGTGGCTGATCATACACTGATCACGTGATGATCATGCACTGATCACGTGGATATCATGCACTGATCACGTGGCTGATCATGCACTGTTCACGTGGCTGATCACACACTGTCACGTGACATATCATGCACTGATCACGTGGCACTCATGCACTGATCACGTGGCTGATCATACACTGATCACGTAACTGATCATGCACTGATCACGTGGCTATCATGCACTGATCACGTGGCTGTCATGCAATGATCACGTAGCTACCATATACTGGTCACGTGACTGATCATGCACTGATCACGTAAATGATCATGCACTGATCACGTGACTGATCATGCACTGATCACGTGACTGATCATGCACTGATCACGTGGCTATCATGCACTGCTCACGTGGCTGATCATGCAACGATCACGTAGCAACCATGTACTGGTCACGTGACTGATCATGCACTGATCACGTAATTGATCATGCACTGATCACGTGGCTCATCATGCACTGATCACGTGGCTGATCACACATGATCACGTGACTGATCATGCACTGATCACGTGGCTCTCATGCACTGATCACGTGGATATCATGCACTGATCACGTGGCTGATCATGCACTATCACGTGACTGATCATGCACTGATCACGTGGCTATCATGCACTGATCACGTGGCTATCATGCACTGATCACGTGGCTGATCATGCACTGATCACGTAGCTACCATGCACTGATCACGTGACTGATCATGCACTGATCACGTAATTGATCATGCACTGATCACGTGACTGATCATGCACTGATCACGTGACTGATCATGCACTGATCACGTGGCTGATCATGCACTGATCACGTGGCTATCATGCACTGATCACGTGGCTGATCATGCACTGATCACGTGACTGATCATGCACTGATCACTGGCTATCATGCACTGATCACTGGCTATCATGCACTGATCACGTGGCTGATCATGCACTGATCACGTGACTGATCATGCACTGATCACGTCTATATCATGCACTGATCACGTGACTGATCATGCACTGATCACGTGGATGATCATGCACTGATCATGTGACTGATCATGCACTGATCACGTGGCTATCATGCACTGATCACGTGGCTGATCATGCACTGATCACGTAGCTACCATGCACTGATCACGTGACTGATCATGCACTGATCACGTAATTGATCATGCACTGATCACGTGACTGATCATGCACTGATCACGTGACTGATCATGCACTGATCACGTGACTGATCATGCACTGATCACGTGGCTATCATGCACTGCTCACGTGGCTGATCATGCACTGATCACGTGCTACCATATACTGGTCACGTGACTGATCATGCACTGATCACGTAACTGATCATGCACTGATCACGTGGCTGATCATGCACTGATCACGTGGCTGATCATGCACTGATCACGTGACTGATCATGCACTGATCACGTGACTGATCATGCACTGATCACGTGACTGATCATGCACTGATCACGTGCCTGATCATGCACTGATCACGTGACAAATCATGCACTGATCACATGGCTATCATGAACTGATCACGTGGCTGATCATGCACTGATCACGTGGCTGATCATGCACTGATACCGTGACTGAGCATGGACTGATCACATGACTATCATGTAGTGATCACGTGACTTAATGGCGCTGATCATGTGACTGATCATGCGCTGATCATGTTTGCTATCATACACTGATCATGTGCCTCTGGAGGCAATAAACAAAGAGCTGAGTAGGCACGAATCAAACAGTCAGCAGGCAATAATCATGGAACTCAGGTGTGAGGAATCATGCTGCTCAGCTGGCAATAATCAAGCAGCTGAGCAGGCAGGAATTACGCAGCACAGCTGACAATTGTCAAGCAGATGACAGGCAGGAATCGTGCAGCTCAGCTGGCAATTGTCAAGCAGATGAGCAGACAGTAATCACGCAGCTCAGCAGGCCCAGATCACGTGACTGAGCATGCACTGTTCACGTGGCTGATCATACACTGATCACGTGACTGATCATGCACTGATCACGTGGCTATCATGCACTGATCACGTGGCTGATCATACACTGTTCACGTGACTGATCATGCACTGATCACGTGGCTGATCATGCACTGATCACGTGGCTGATCATGCACTGATCACGTGGCTGATCATGCACTGATCACGTGACTGATCATGCACTGATCACGTGGCTATCATGCACTGATCACTGGCTATCATGCACTGATCACGTGGCTGATCATGCACTGATCACGTGACTGATCATGCACTGATCACGTCTATATCATGCACTGATCACATGACTGATCATGCACTGATCACGTGGCTGATCATGCACTGATCACGTAACTGATCATGCACTGATCACGTGGCTATCATGCACTGATCACGTGGCTGATCATGCACTGATCACGTGGCTGATCATGCACTGATCACGTGACTATCATGCACTGATCACGTGGCACTCATGCACTGATCACGTGGCTGATCATACACTGATCACGTGACTGATCATGCACTGATCACGTGGCTATCATGCACTGATCACGTGGCTGTCATGCAATGATCACGTAGCTACCATATACTGGTCACGTGACTGATCATGCACTGATCACGTAAATGATCATGCACTGATCACGTGACTGATCATGCACTGATCACGTGACTGATCATGCACTGATCACGTGGCTATCATGCACTGATCACGTGGCTGATCATGCACGATCACGTAGCAACCATGTACTGGTCACGTGACTGATCATGCACTGATCACGTAATTGATCATGCACTGATCACGTGGCTGATCATGCACTGATCACGTGGCTGATCACACATGATCACGTGACTGATCATGCACTGATCACGTGGCTATCATGCACTGATCACGTGGCTATCATGCACTGATCACGTGGATATCATGCACTGATCACGTGGCTGATCACACACTATCACATGACTGATCATGCACTGATCACGTGGCTATCATGCACTGATCACGTGGCTATCATGCACTGATCACGTGGCTGATCATGCACTGATCACGTAGCTATCATGCACTGATCACGTGACTGATCATGCACTGATCACGTAATTGATCATGCACTGATCACGTGACTGATCATGCACTGATCACGTGAGTGATCATGCACTGATCACGTGACTGATCATGCACTGATCACGTGGCTATCATGCACTGCTCACGTGGCTGATCATGCAATGATCACGTAGCTACCATATACTGATCACGTGACTGATCATGCACTGATCACGTAATTGATCATGCACTGATCACGTGGCTGATCATGCACTGATCACGTGGCTGATCATGCACTGATCACGTGACTGATCATGCACTGATCACGTGACTGATCATGCACTGATCACGTGGCTATCATGCACTGATCACGTGGCTGATCATGCACTGATCACGTGGCTGATCATGCACTGATCACGTGACTGATCATGCACTGATCACGTGACTGATCATGCACTGATCACGTGGCTATCATGCACTGATCACGTGGCTGATCATGCACTGATCACGTAGCTATCATGCACTGATCACGTGACTGATCATGCACTGATCACGTGACTGATCATGCACTGATCACGTGACTGATCATGCACTGATCACGTGGCTATCATGCACTGATCACGTGGCTGATCATGCACTGATCACGTGGCTGATCATGCACTGATCACGTGACTGATCATGCACTGATCACGTGACTGATCATGCACTGATCACGTGGCTATCATGCACTGATCACGTGGCTGATCATGCACTGATCACGTAGCTACCATGTACTGATCACGTGACTGATCATGCACTGATCACGTGACTGATCATGCACTGATCACGTGGCTATCATGCACTGATCACGTGACTGATCATGCACTGATCACGTCTATATCATGCACTGATCACGTGACTGATCATGCACTGATCACGTGGCTGATCATGCACTGATCACGTGACTGATCATGCACTGATCACGTGGCTGATCATGCACTGATCACGTGACTGATCATGCACTGATCACGTGACTGATCATGCACTGATCACGTGACTGATCATGCACTGATCACGTGGCTATCATGCACTACTCACGTGGCTGATCATGCAATGATCATGTAGCTACCATGTACTGGTCACGTGACTGATCATACACCCATCAGGTGACTGATCATGCACTGATCACGTGGCTATCATGCACTGATCACGTGGCTGATCATGCACTGATCACGTGCCTGATCATGCACTGATCACGTGACTGATCATGCACTGATCACGTGGCTGATCATGAACTGATCACGTGGCTGATCATGCACTGATCACGTGGCTGATCATGCACTGATACCGTGACTGAGCATGGACTGATCACATGACTATCATGTAGTGATCACGTGACTTAATGGCGCTGATCATGTGACTGATCATGCGCTGATCATGTTTGCTATCATACACTGATCATGTGCCTCTGGAGGCAATAAACAAAGAGCTGAGTAGGCACGAATCAAACAGTCAGCAGGCAATAATCATGGAACTCAGGTGTGAGGAATCATGCTGCTCAGCTGGCAATAATCAAGCAGCTGAGCAGGCAGGAATTACGCAGCACAGCTGGCAATTGTCAAGCAGATGACAGGCAGGAATCGTGCAGCTCAGCTGGCAATTGTCAAGCAGATGAGCAGACAGTAATCACGCAGCTCAGCAGGCCCAGATCACGTGACTGAGCATGCACTGTTCACGTGGCTGATCATACACTGATCACGTGACTGATCATGCACTGATCACGTGGCTATCATGCACTGATCACGTGGCTGATCATACACTGATCACGTAACTGATCATGCACTGATCACGTGGCTATCATGCACTGATCACGTGGCTGATCATGCACTGATCACGTGACTGATCATGCACTGATCACGTGGCTATCATGCACTGATCACGTGGCTGATCATGCACTGATCACGTGTCTGATCATGCACTGATCACGTGGCTGATCATGCACTGATCACGTAACTGATCATGCACTGATCACGTGGCTGATCATGCACTGATCACGTGGCTATCATGCACTGATCACGTGGCTGATCATGCACTGATCACGTGACTGATCATGCACTGATCACTGGCTATCATGCACTGATCACTGGCTATCATGCACTGATCACGTGGCTGATCATGCACTGATCACGTGACTGATCATGCACTGATCACGTCTATATCATGCACTGATCACGTGACTGATCATGCACTGATCACGTGGATGATCATGCACTGATCATGTGACTGATCATGCACTGATCACGTGGCTATCATGCACTGATCACGTGGCTGATCATGCACTGATCACGTAGCTATCATGCACTGATCACGTGACTGATCATGCACTGATCACGTGGCTGATCATGCACTGATCACGTGACTTATCATGCACTGATCACGTGACTGATCATGCACTGATCACGTGACTGATCATGCACTGATCACGTGGCTATCATGCACTACTCACGTGGCTGATCATGCAATGATCATGTAGCTACCATGTACTGGTCACGTGACTGATCATACACCCATCAGGTGACTGATCATGCACTGATCACGTGGCTATCATGCACTGATCACGTGGCTGATCATGCACTGATCACCTGCCTGATCATGCACTGATCACGTGACTGATCATGCACTGATCACGTGGATGATCATACACTAATCATGTGACAGATCATGCACTGATCACGTGGCTGATCATGCACTGATACCGTGACTGAGCATGGACTGATCACATGACTATCATGTAGTGATCACGTGACTTAATGGCGCTGATCATGTGACTGATCATGCGCTGATCATGTTTGCTATCATACACTGATCATGTGCCTCTGGAGGCAATAAACAAAGAGCTGAGTAGGTACGAATCAAACAGTCAGCAGGCAATAATCATGGAACTCAAGTGTGAGGAATCATGCTGCTCAGCTGGCAATAATCAAGCAGCTGAGCAGGCAGGAATTACGCAGCACAGCTGATAATTGTCAAGCAGATGACAGGCAGGAATCGTGCAGCTCAGCTGGCAATTGTCAAGCAGATGAGCAGACGGTAATCACGCAGCTCAGCAGGCCCAGATCACGTGACTGAGCATGCACTGTTCACGTGGCTGATCATACGCTGCTCACGTAACTGATAATGCACTGATCACGTGGCTATCATGCACTGATCACGTGGCTGATCATACACTGTTCACGTGTTTGACCATGCACTGATCACGTGGCTGATCATACACTGCTCACGTAACTGATCATGCACTGATCACGTGGCTGATCATACACTGATCAGTTGGCTATCATGCACTTATTACTTGGCTGATCATACACTGATCACGTGACTGATAATGCACTGATCATCTGGCTATCGTGCACTCATTAACTGGCTATCGTGCACTGATCACGTGGTTGATCATACACTGATCACGAGACTGATCATGCACTAATCACGTCTATATCATGCACTGATCACATGACTGCCCATGCACTGATCACCCGGATGATCATACACTGATCATGCGACAGATCATGCACTGATCACGTGGCTATCATGCACTGCTCACGCGGCTGTTCATGCAATGATCACGTAGCTACCATGTACTGGTCACGTGAGTGATCATGCACTGATCACGTAATTGATCATGCACTGATAAGGTGACTTATCATGCACTGTTAACGTGAGTGATCATGCACTGATCACGTGACTGATCATGCACTGATCTCGTGGCTATCATGCACGGCTCATGTGGCTGATCATGCAATGATCACCTAGCTACCATATACTGGTCACGTGACTGATCATGCACTGATCACGTAATTGATCATGCACTGATCATGTGGCTGATCATGCACTGATCACGTGGCTGATCATGCACTGATCACGTGGCTGATCATGCACTGATCACGTGGCTGATCATGCACTGATCACGTGACTGATCATGCACTGATCACGTGGCTGTCATGCACTGATCACGTGGCTATCATGCACTGATCACGTAGTTATCATGCCCTGATCACGTGGCTGATCATGCACTGATCACGTGGCTGATCATGCACTGATACCGTGACTGATCATGGACTGATCACGTGGCTATCATGTAGTGATCACGTGGCTTAATGGCTCTGGTCATGTGGCTGATCATGCGCTGATAATGTTAGCTATCATATACTGGTCACGTGCCTCTGGAGGCAATAAACAGAGAGCTGAGTAGGCACGAATTATACAGTCAGCAGGCAATAATCATGGAACTCAGGTGTGAGGAATCATGCTGCTCAGCTGGCAATGATCATGCACTATCAGGCAGGAATTACGCAGCACAGCTGTCAATTGTCAAGCAGATGACAGGCAGGAATCGTGCAGCTCAGCTGGCAATTGTCAAGCAGATGAGCAGACAGTAATCACGTGGCTGATCATGCACTGATCACGTGGCTGATCATGCACTGATCACGTAGCTACCATGCACTGATCACGTGATGATCATGCACTGATCACTTGGATATCATGCACTGATCACATGGCTGATCATACACTGTTCACGTGTCTGACCATGCACTGATCACGTGGCTGATCTTACACTGCTCAGGTAACTGATCATGCACTGATCACGTGGCTATCATGCACTGATCACGTGGCTGAACATGCACTGTTCACGTGGCTGATCATACACCTGTCACGTGACATATCATGCACTGATCACGTGGCACTCATGCACTGATCACGTGGCTGATCATACTCTGCTCACGTGACTAATCATGCACACATCACGTGGCTATCATGCACTGCTCACGTGGCTGATCACACATGTATCACGTGACTGATCATGCACTGATCACGTGGCTGCTCATGCACTGATCACGTGGCTGATCATGCACTGATCACGTGGATATCATGCCCTGATCACGTGGCTGATCATACACGTATCACATGACTGATCATGCACTGATCACGTGGCTATCATGCAGTGATCACGTGGCTATCATGCACGGTTTTGTGGCTGATCATGCAATGATCACCTAGCTACCATATACTGGTCACGTGAATGATCATGCACTGATCACGTAACTGATCATGCACTGATCACGTGGCTGATCATCCACTGATCACGTGACTGATCATGCACTGATCACGTGACTGATCATGCACTGATCACGTGGCTAATATGCACTGATCACTTGGCTGGTCATACACTGATCACGTGCCTGGTCATGCACAGATTACATGACTGATCATGCACTGAACACGTGACTGATCATGCACTGATCACGTGGCTATCATGCACTACTCACGTGGCTGATCATGCAATGATCATGTAGCTACCATGTACCGGTCAGTTGACCGATCATACACCCATCAGGTGACGGATCATGCACTGATCACGTGGCTATCATGCACTGTTCACGTGGCTGATCATACACTGATCACCTGCCTGGTCATGCACAGATCACGTGACAAATCATGAACTGATCACATAGCTATCATGAACTGATCACCTGGCTGATCACGCACTGATCACGTGAATGATCATGCACTGATACCGTGACTGAGCATGGACTGATCACATGACTATCATGTAGTGATCACGTGGCTATCATGCACTACTCACGTGGCTGATCATGCAATGGTCATGTAGCTACCATGTACAGGTCACGTGAATGATCATACACCCATCAGGTGACTGATCATGCACTGATCACCTGGCTATCATGCACTGATCACGAGACTGATCATGCACTGATCACGTCTATATCATGCACTGATCACATGACTGCCCATGCACTGATCACGTGGATGATCATACACTAATCATGCGACAGATCATGCACTGATCACGTGGCTATCATGCACTGCTCACGCGGCTGTTCATGCAATGATCACGTAGCTACCATGTACTGGTCACGTGAGTGATCATGCACTGATCACGTGACTGATCATGCACTGATCACGTGGCTATCATGCACTGATCACTTGGCTGGTCATATACTGATCACGTGCCTGGTCATGCACAGATTACATGACTGATCATGCACTGAACACGTGACTGATCATGCACTGATCACGTGGCTATCATGCACTACTCATGTGGCTGATCATGCAATGATCATGTAGCTACCATGTACAGGTCACGAGAATGATCATACACCCATCAGGTGACTGATCATGCACTGATCACGAGACTGATCATGCACTGATCACGTCTATATAATGCACTGATCACATGACTGCCCATGCACTGATCACGTGGATGATCACACACTAATCATGTGACAGATCATGCACTGATCACGTGGCTGATCATGCACTGATACCGTGACTGAGCATGGACTGATCACATGACTATCATTTAGTGATCACGTGACTTAATGGCGCTGATCATGTGACTGATCATGCGCTGATCATGTTTGCTATCATACACTGATCATGTGCCTCTGGAGGCAATAAACAAAGAGCTGAGTAGGCACGAATCAAACAGTCAGCAGGCAATAATCATGGAACTCAGGTGTGAGGAATCATGCTGCTCAGCTGGCAATAATCAAGCAGCTGGGCAGGCAGGAATTACGCAGCACAGCTGACAATTGTCAAGCAGATGACAGGCAGGAATCGTGCAGCTCAGCTGGCAATTGTCAAGCAGATGAGCAGACAGAAATCACGCAGCTCAGCAGGCCCAGATCACGTGACTGAGCATGCACTGTTCACGTGGCTGATCATACGCTGCTCACGTAACTGATAATGCACTGATCACGTGGCTATCATGCACTGATCACGTGGCTGATCATACACTGTTCACGTGTCTGACCATGCACTGATCACGTGGCTGATCATACACTGCTCACGTAACTGATCATGCACTGATCACGTGGCTGATCATACACTGATCAGTTGGCTATCATGCACTTATTACTTGGCTGATAATACACTGATCACGTGACTGATAATGCACTGATCATCTGGCTATCGTGCACTCATTAACTGGCTATCGTGCACTGATCACGTGGTTGATCATACACTGATCACGAGACTGATCATGCACTAATCACGTCTATATCATGCACTGATCACATGACTACCCATGCACTGATCACCCGGATGATCATACACTGATCATGCGACAGATCATGCACTGATCACGTGGCTATCATGCACTGCTCACGCGGCTGTTCATGCAATGATCACGTAGCTACCATGTACTGGTCACGTGAGTGATCATGCACTGATCACGTAATTGATCATGCACTGATATGGTGACTTATCATGCACTGTTAATGTGAGTGATCATGCACTGATCACATGACTGATCATGCACTGATCTCGTGGCTATCATGCACGGCTCATGTGGTTGATCATGCAATGATCACCTAGCTACCATATACTGGTCAAGTGACTGATCATGCACTGATCACGTAATTGATCATGCACTGATCATGTGGCTGATCATGCACTGATCACTTGGATATCATGCACTGATCACATGGCTGATCATACACTATTCACGTGTCTGACCATGCACTGATCACGTGGCTGATCTAACACCGCTCAGGTAACTGATCATGCACTGATCACGTGGCTATCATGCACTGATCACGTGGCTGAACATGCACTGTTCACGTGGCTGATCATACACCTGTCACGTGCCATATCATGCACTGATCACGTGACACTCATGCACTGATCACGTGGCTGATCATACTCTGCTCACGTAACTAATCATGCACACATCTCGTGGCTATCATGCACTGCTCACGTGGCTCGTCATGGAATGATCACAGAGCTACCATATACTGGTCACGTGACTGATCATGCACAGATCACGTAAATGATTATGCACTGTTCACGTGACTGATCATGTACTGATCACGTGACTAATCATGCACTGATCACGTGGCTGATAATGCACTGATCACCTAATTGATCATGCACTTATTATTTGGCTGATCATGCACTAATCACGTGGCTGATCATACACTGATCACGTGACATATCATGCACTGATCACGTGACTGATCATGCACTGATCACGTGGCTATCATGCACTGATCACTTGGCTGGTCATAAACTGATCACATGACTGATCATGCACTGTTCACGTGACTGATCATGTACAGATCACATGAATAATCATGAAGAGATCACGTGGCTATCCTGCACTGATCACGTTGATATCATGCACTGATCACGTGGCTGATCACACACGTATTACGTGACTAATCATGCACTGATCACGTGGCTATCATGCACTGATCACGTGGCTATCATGCACTGATCATTTGGCTGGTCATACACTGATCATGTGCCTGGTCATGCACTGATCATGTGCCTGGTCATACACTGATCATGTGCCTGGTCATGCACTGATCACGTGGCTGATCATACACTGCTCACGTAACTGATAATGCAGTTATCACGTGGCTATCATGCACTGAATACGTGGCTGAACATGCCTGTTCACGTGGCTGATCACACACCTGTCACGTGACATATCATGCACTGATCACCTGGTACTCATGCACTGATCACGTGGCTGATCATACGCTGCTCACGAAACTCATTATGCACACATCACGTGGCTAGCATTCACTGCTCACGTGGTTCGTCATGGAATGATCACGAAGCTACGATATACTGGTCACGTGACTGATCATGCACAGATGACGTAAATGATCATGTACTGTTCACATGACTGATCATGTACTGATCACGTGACTGATAATTCACTGATCACGTAGCTATCAGGCTCTGCTCACGTGGTTGATCATGCAAGGATCACATAGCAACCATGTACTGGTCTCGTGACTGATCATGCACTGATCAAGTAATTGATCCTGCACTGATCACGTGGCTCATCACGCACTGATCCGGTGGCTGATCACACTCGTATCACGTGACTGATCATGTACAAATCACGTGACTAATCATGAAGTGCTCACGTGGCTATCCTGCCCTGATCACGTGGATATCATGCACTGATCACGTGGCTGATCACACACGTATCACGTGACCGATCATGCACTGATCACGTGGCTATCATGCACTGATCACGTGACTGATCATGCACAGATCACGTGACTGATCATGCACAGATCACGTAACTGATCATGCACTGATCACGTTGATATCATGCACTGCTCACGTGGCTGGTCATGCAATGATCACACAGCTACCATGTACTGGTCACATGACTGATCATGCACTGATCACATAATTGATCATGCACGGATCACCTGGCTTATCATGCATTGATCATGTGACTGATCATGTGCTGATCATGTTTGGTGTCACACACTGATCATGTGCCTCTGGAGGCAATGAACATAGAGCTGAGTAAGCAGGAATCAGTCAGCAGACTATAATCATGGAACTCAGCTCTGAGAAATCATGCTGCTCAGCTGGCAATAATCAAGTAGATGAGCAGGCAGGAATTACGCAGCACAGGTGGCAATTGTCAAGGAGATGACAGGCAGGAATCGTGCAGCTCAGCTAGAAATTGTCAAGCAGATGAGCAGACAGTAATCACAGAGCTCAGCAGGCCCTGATCACGTGACTGAGCATGCACTGTTCACATGGCTGATCACACACCTATCACGTGATTGATCATGCACTGATCATGTGACTGATCATGCACTGAACACGTAGCTATCTTGCACTGATCACTTGGCTGATCATACACTCATCACGGGACTGATCGTGCACTGATCACGGCGCTATCATGCATTGACTACATGACTCCACATGCACTGATCACGTGGATGATCATGCACTGATCACGTGAATGATCATGCACTGATCACGTGGCTATCATGCACTGATCACTTGGCTGATCATACAATGATCACGTGCCTGGTCATGCACGGATTACATGACTGATCATGCACTGAACACGTGACTGATCATGCACTGATCACGTGGCTATCATGCACTACTCACGTGGCTGATCATGCAATGATCATGTAGCTACAATGTACCGGTCAGGTGACTGATCATACACCCATCAGGTGACGGATCATGCACTGATCACGTGGCTATCATGCACTGATCACATGGCTGATCATGCACTGATACCGTGACTGAGCATGGACTGATCACATGACTATCATGTAGTGATCACGTGACTTAATGGCTCTGATCATGTGACTGATCATGCGCTGATCATGTTTGTTATCATACACTGATCATGTGCCTCTGGAGGCAATAAACAAAGAGCTGAGTAGGCACGAATCAAACAGTCAGCAGGCAATAATCATGGAACTCAGGTGTGAGGAATCATGCCGCTCAGCTGGCAATAATCAAGCAGCTGAGCAGGCAGGAATTACGCAGCACAGCTGGCAATTGTCAAGCAGATGAGCAGACAGTAATCACGCAGCTCAGCAGGCCCTGATCACGTGACTGAGCATGCACTGTTCACGTGGCTGATCATACACTGATCACGTGATGATCATGCACTGATCACTTGGATATCATGCATTGATCACATGGCTGATCATACACTGTTCACGTGTCTGACCATGCACTGATCACGTTGCTGATCATACAGTGCTCAGGTAACTGATCATGCACTGATCACGTGGCTATCATGGACTGTTCACGCGGCTGAACATGCACTGTTCACGTGGCTGATCACACACCTGTCACGTGACATATCATGCACTGATCACGTGGCTGATCATACTCTGTTCACGTAACTCATCATGCACACATCACGTGGCTATAATGCACTGCTCACGTGGCTCGTCATGGAATGATCACATAGCTACCATATACTGGTCACGTGACTGATCATGCACAGATCACGTAAATGATCATGCACTTTTCACGTGACTGATCATGTACTGATCACGTGACTGATCATGCACTGATCACGTGGCTTTCATGCTCTGCTCACGTGGCTGATCATGCAACGATCATGTAGCAACCATGTACTGGTCACGTGACTGATCATGCACTGATCACGTAATTGATCCTGCACTGATCACGTGGCTCATCATGCACTGATCATGTGGCTCTCATGCACTGATCACGTGGCTATCATGCACTGATCACGTGGCTATCATGCACTGATCACGTGGCTGATCACGCAATGTTCACGTATCTACCATGTACTGGTCACGTGACTGATCATGCACTGAACACGTAATTGATCATGCATTGATCACATGGCTCATCACGCACTGATCAGGTGGCTGATCACACACGTATCACGTGACTGATCATGTACAGATCACGTGAATAATCATGAAGTGATCACGTGGCTATCCTGCACTGATCACGTGGATATCATGCACTGATCATGTGGCTGATCACACACGTATCACGTGACTGATCATGCACTGATCACGTGACTGATCATGCACTGATCACGTGGCTGAACATGCAATGATCACACAGCTACGAAGTACTGGTCACATGACTGATCATGCACTGATCACACTGATCACCTGGCTTATCATGCATTGATCATGTGACTGATCATGTGCTGATCATGTTTGGTGTCACACACTGATCATGTGCATCTGCAGGCAATGAACATAGAGCTGAGTAGGCAGGAATCAGTCAGCAGACTATAATCATGGAACTCAGCTCTGAGAAATCATGCTGCTCAGCTGGCAATAATCAAGAAGATGAGCAGGCAGGAATTACGCAGCACAGGTGGCAATTGTCAAGGAGATGACAGGCAGGAATCGTGCAGCTCAGCTAGAAATTGTCAAGCAGATGAGCAGACAGTAATCACACAGCTCAGCAGGCCCTGATCACGTGACTGAGCATGCACTGTTCACATGGCAGATCACACACCTATCACGTGATTGATCATGCACTGATCATGTGACTGATCATGCACTGAACACGTAGCTATCTTGCACTGATCACTTGGCTGATCATACACTCATCACGGGACTGATCGTGCACTGATCACGGCGCTATCATGCATTGACTACATGACTCCACATGCACTGATCACGTGGATGATCATGCACTGATCACGTGAATGATCATGCACTGATCACGTGGCTATCATGCACTGATCACTTGGCTGATCATACAATGATCACGTGCCTGGTCATGCACGGATTACATGACTGATCATGCACTGAACACGTGACTGATCATGCACTGGTCACGTGGCTATCATGCACTACTCACGTGGCTGATCATGCAATGATCATGTAGCTACAATGTACCGGTCAGGTGACTGATCATACACCCATCAGGTGACGGATCATGCAGTGATCATGTGGCTATCAGGCACTGATCACATGGCTGATCATGCACTGATACCGTGACTGAGCATGGACTGATCACATGATTATCATGTAGTGATCACGTGACTTAATGGCTCTGATCATGTGACTGATCATGCGCTGATCATGTTTGTTATCATACACTGATTATGTGCCTCTGGAGGCAATAAACAAAGAGCTGAGTAGGCACGAATCAAACAGTCAGCAGGCAATAATCATGGAACTCAGGTGTGAGGAATCATGCTGCTCAGCTGGCAATAATCAAGCAGCTGAGCAGGCAGGAATTACGCAGCAGAGCTGGCAATTGTCAAGCAGATGAGCAGACAGTAATCACGCAGCTCAGCAGGCCCTGATCACGTGACTGAGCATGCACTGTTCACGTGGCTGATCATACACTGATCACGTGATGATCATGCACTGATCACTTGGATATCATGCATTGATCACATGGCTAATCATACACTGTTCACGTGTCTGACCATGCACTGATCACGTTGCTGATCATACAGTGCTCAGGTAACTGATCATGCACTGATCACGTGGCTATCATGGACTGATCACGCGGCTGAACATGCACTGTTCACGTGGTTGATCACACACCTGTCACGTGACATATCATGCACTGATCACGTGGCTCGTCATGGAATGATCACATAGCTACCATATACTGGTCACGTGACTGATCATGCACAGATCACGTAAATGATCATGCACTGTTCACGTGACTGATCATGTACTAATCACGTGACTGATCATGCACTGATCACGTGGCTTTCATGCTCTGCTCACGTGGCTGATCATGCAACGATCACGTAGCAACCATGTACTGGTCACGTGACTGATCATGCACTGATCACGTAATTGATCCTGCACTTATCACGTGGCTCATCATGCACTGATCACGTGGCTGATCACACATGTATCACGTGACTGATCATGCACTCATCACGTGGCTCTCATGCACTGATCACGTGGCTATCATGCACTGATCACGTAGCTATCATGCACTGATCACGTGGCTGATCACGCAATGATCACGTAACTACCATGTAGTGGTCATGTGACTGATCATGCACTGATCACGTAATTCATCCTGCACTGATCACATGGCTCATCACGCACAGATCCGGTGGCTGATCACACACGTATCACGTGACAGATCATGTACAGATCACGTAAATAATCATGAAGTGATCACGTGGCTATCCTGCACTGATCACGTGGATATCATGCACTGATCACGTGGCTGATCACACACGTATCACGTGACTGATCATGCACTGATCACGTGGCTATTATGCACTGATCACGTGGCTATCATGCACTGATCACCTGCTGATCATGCAATGATCACGTAGCTACCATGCACTTGTCACGTGACTGATCATGCACTGATCAGATAATTGATCATGCACTAATCACGTGACTGATCATGCACAGATCACGAGACTGATCATGCACAGATCACGTGACTGATCATGCACTCATCACGTGGCTATCATGGACTGCTCACGTGGCTGATCATGCAATGATCCCGCAGCTACCATGTACTGGTCACATGACTGATCATGCACTGATCACATAATTTATCATGCACTGATCACCTGGCTTATCATGCATTGATCATGTGACTGATCATGTGCTGATCATGTTTGGTGTCACACACTGATCATGTGCCTCTGGAGGCAATGAACATAGAGCTGATTAGGCAGGAATCAGTCAGCAGGCTATAATCATGGAACTCAACTCTGAGAAATCATGCTGCTCAGCTGGCAATAATCAAATAGATTAGCAGGCAGGAATTACGCATCACAGGTGGCAATTGTCAGGGAGATGACAGGCAGGAATCGTGCAGCTCAGCTGGAAATTGTCAAGCATATGAGCAGACAGTAATCACGCAGTACAGCAGGCCCTGATCACGTGACTGAGCATGCACTGTTCACATGGCTGATCACACACCTATCACGTGACTGATCATGCACTGATCATGTGACTGATCATGCACTGATCACGTAGCTATCTTGTACTGATCACTTGGCTGATCATGCACTCATCACGGGACTGATCGTGCACTGATCACGGCGCTATTATGCATTGACTACATGACTCCACATGCACTGATCACGTGGATGATCCTGCACTGATCACGTGACTGATCATGCACTGATCACGTGGCTATCATTCACTGCTCACGTCGCTGATCTGGCAATGATCACGTAGCTACCATGTACTGGTCACGTGCCTGATCATGCACTGATCACGTAATTGATCATGCACTGATCTTGTGGCTGATCATGCACTGATCACGTGGCTGATCATACACTGATCATGTGACTGATCATGCACTGATCACGTGACTGATCATGCACTGATCACGTGGCTATCATGCACTGATCAATTGGCTGGACATACACTGATCACGTGCCTGGTCATTCACTGATCACTTGGCTGATCATGCACTGATCACGTGACTGATCATGCACTGATCTCGTGACTGATCATGCACTGATCACGTGGCTATCATGCACTGCTCACGTGGCTGATCATGCAATGATCACATAGCTACCATGTACTTGTCACGTGACTGATCATGCACTGATCACATGGCTGTTCATGCACTGATCACGTGACTGATCATGCTCTCATCACGTGGCTGATCATGCGATATTCACGCAGCTAACATGTACTGGTCACATGACTGACCATGCACTGATCACGTGTCTGATCATGCAGTGATCACGTGGCTATCGTGCACTACTCACGTGGCTGATCATGCAATGATCATGTAGCTACCATGTACAGGTCACGTGAATGATCATACACCCATCAGGTGACTGATCAGGCACTTATCACGTGACTATCATGCACTGATCACGAGACTGATCATGCACTGATCACGTCTATATCATGCACTGATCACATGACTCCCCATGCACTGATCACGTGGATTATCATACACTAATCATGTGACAGATCATGCACTGATCACGTGGCTGATCATGCACTGATACCGTGACTGAGCATGGACTGATCACATGCCTGTCATGTAGTGATCACGTGACTTAATGACTCTGATCATGTTACTGATCATTCGCTGATCATGTATGCTATCATACACTGATAATGTGCCTCTGGAGGCAATAAACAAAGAGCTGAGTAGGCACGAATCATATAGTCAGCAGGCAAGAATCATGGAACTCAGGTGTGAGGAATCATGCTGCTCAGCTGGCAATAATCAAGCAGCTAGCAGGCAGGAATTACACAGCACAGCTGGCAATTGTCAAGCAGATGACAGGCAGGAATCGTGCAGCTCAGCTGCCAATTGTAAAGCAGATGAGCATACAGTAATCACGCAGCTCAGCAGGCCCTGATCACGTGACTGAGCATGCACTGTTCACGTGGCTGATCATACTCTGATCACGTGATTGATCATGCACTGATCACTTGGATATCATGCACTGATCACGTGGCTGATCATACACTGTTCACGTATCTGACCATGCACTGATCACGTGGCTATCATGCACTGAATACGTGGCTGAACATGCACTGTTCACGTGGCTGATCACACACCTGTCACGTGACATATCATGCACTGATCACCTGGCACTCATGCACTGATCACGTGGCTGATCATACTCTGCTCACGTAACTGATCATGCACACATCACGTGGCTATCATGCACACTCACGTGGTTCGTCATGGAATGATCACAAAGCTACCAGATACTGGTCACGTGACTGATCATGCACAGATCACGTAAAAGATCATGCACTGTTAACGTGACTGATCATGTACTGATCATGTGACTGATAATGCACTGATCACGTGGCTATCATGCTCTGCTCACGTGGCTGATCATGCAACGATCACGTAGCAACCATGTACTGGTCTCGTGACTGATCATACACTGATCACGTAATTGATCCTGCACTGATCACATGGCTCATCACGCACTGATCCGGTGGCTGATCACACACGTATCACGTGACTGATCATGTACAGATCACGTGACTAATCATGAAGTGATGACGTGGCTATCCTGCACTGATCACGTGGATATCATGCACTGATCACGTGGCTGATCACACACGTATCACTTGACTGATCATGCACTGATCACGTGGCTATCATGCACTGCTCACGTGGCTATCATGCACTGATATCATGCACTGGTCACGTGGCTGGTCACACACGTATCACATGACTGATCATGCACTGATCACGTGGCTATCATGCACTGATCACGAGGCTTATCAGGCAATGATCACGTAGCTACCATGTACTGGTCACGTAACTGATCATGCACTGAGCACGAAATTGATCATGCACTGATCATGTGGCTGATCATGCACTGATCACGTGGCTGATCATACACTGATCACATAACTGATCATGCACTGATCACGTGACTGATCATGCACTGATCACGTGGCTATCATGCACTGATCACTTGGCTGACATACACTGATCACGTGCCTGGTCATGCACTGATCACGTGGCTGATCATGCACTGATCACGTGACTGATCATGCACTGATCTCGTGTCTTATCATGCACTGATCACGTGGCTATCATGCACTGCTCACGTGGCTGATCATGCCATGATCACGCAGCTACCATGTACTGGTCACATGACTGATCATGCACTGATCACGTGACTGATCATGCAGTGATCACGTGGCTATCATGAACTACTCACGTGGCTGATCATGCAATGATCATGTAGCTACCATGTACAGGTCACGTGAATGATCATACACCCATCAGGTGACTGATCATGCACTGATCACGTGGCTATCATGCACTGATCACGAGACTGATCATGCACTGTTCACGTCTATATCATGCACTGATCACATGACTGCCCGTGCACTGATCACGTGGATGATCATACACTAATCTTGTGACAGATCATGCACTGATCACGTGGCTGATCATGCACTGATACCGTGACTGAGCATGGACTGATCACATGACTATCATGTAGTGATCACGTGACTTAATGGCGCTGATCATGTGACTGATCATGCGCTGATCATGTTTGCTATCATACACTGATCATGTGCCTCTGGAGGCAATAAACAAAGAGCTGAGTAGGCACGAATCAAACAGTCAGCAGGCAATAATCATGGAACTCAGGTGTGAGGAATCATGCTACTCAGCTGGCAATAATCAAGCAGCTGAGCAGGCAGGAATTACACAGCACAGCTGGCAATTGTCAAGCAGATGACAGGCAGGAATCGTGCAGCTCAGCTGGCAATTGTCAAGCAGATGAGCAGACAGTAATCACGCAGCTCAGCAGGCCCTGATCACGTGACTGAGCATGCACTGTTCACGTGGCTGATCATACACTGATCACGTGATGATCATGCACTGATCACGTGGCTATCATGCAATGATCACGTGGCTGATCATACTCTGCTCACGTAACTCATGCACACATCACGTGGCTATCATGCACTGCTCACGTGGCTCGTCATGGAATGATCACGTAGCAACCATATACTGGTAACGTGACTGATCATGCAAAGATCACGTAAATGATCATGCACTGTTCACGTGACTGATCATGTACTGATCACGTGACTGATCATGCACTGACCACGTGGCTATCATGCTCTGCTCACGTGGCTGATCATGCACTAATCACGTAATTGATCCTGCACTGATCACGTGGCTCATCATGCACTGATCACGTGGCTGATCACACATGTATCACGTGACGGATCATGCACTGATCACGTGGCTCTCATGCACTGATCACGTGGCTGTCATGCACTGATCACGTGGATATCAAGCACTGATCACGTGGCTGATCACACACGTATCACATGACTGATCATGCACTGATCACGTGGCTATCATGCACTGATCACGTGGCTATCAAGCACTGATCATGTGGCTGATCAGGCAATGATCACGTAGCTACCATGTACTGGTCATGTGACTGATCATGCACTGATCACGTAATTGATCATGCACTGATCATGTGGCTGATCATGCACTGATCACGTGGCTGATCATACACTGATCACATAACTGATCATGCACTGATCACGTGACTGATCATGCACTGATCACGTGGCTATCATGCACTGATCACTTGGCTGGACATACACTGATCACGTGCCTGGTCATGCACTGAACACGTGGCTGATCATGCACTGATCACGTGACTGATCATGCACTGATCTCGTGTCTGATCATGCACTGGTCACGTGGCTATCATGCACTGCTCACGTGGCTGATCATGCCATGATCACGCAGCTACCATGTACTGGTCACATGACTGATCATGAACTGATCACGTGGCTATCATGCACTGATCACTTGGCTGGACATACACTGATCACGTGCCTGGTCATGCACTGATCACGTGGCTGATCATGCACTGACCACGTGGCTATCATGCTCTGCTCACGTGGCTGATCATGCAACGATCACGTACCAACCATGTACTGGTCACGTGACTGATCATGCACTGATCACGTAATTGATCCTGCACTGATCACGTGGCTCATCATGCACTGATCACGTGGCTGATCACACATGTATCACGTGACTGATCATGCACTGATCCCGTGGCTCTCATGCACTGATCACGTGGCTGTCATGCACTGATCACGTGGCTATCATGCACTGATCACGTGGCTATCATGCACTGATCATGTGGCTGATCAGGCAATGATCACATAGCTACCATGTACTGGTCACGTAACTGATCATGCACTGAGCACGTAATTGATCATGCACTGATCATGTGGCTGATCATGCACTGATCACGTGGCTGATCATACACTGATCACATAACTGATCATGCACTGATCACGTGACTGATCATGCACTGATCACGTGGCTATCATGCACTGATCACTTGGCTGGACATACACTAATCACGTGCCTGGTCATGCACTGATCACGTGGCTGATCATGCACTGATCACGTGACTGATCATGCACTGATCTCACGTCTGATCATGCACTGATCACGTGGCTATCATGCACTGCTCACGTGGCTGATCATGAGATGATCACGCAGCTACCATGTACTGGTCACATGACTGATCATGCACTGTTCTCGTGACTGATCATGCAGTGATCACGTGGCTATCATTAACTACTCACGTGGCTGATCATGCAATGATCATGTAGCTACCATGTACAGGTCACGTGAATGATCATACACCCATCAGGTGACTGATCATGCACTGATCACGTGGCTATCATGCACTGATCACGAGACTGATCAAGCACTGTTCACGTCTATATCATGCACTGATCACATGACTGCCCGTGCACTGATCACGTGGATGATCATACACTAATCTTGTGACAGATCATGCACTGATCACGTGGCTGATCATGCACTGATACCGTAACTGAGCATGGACTGATCACATGACTATCATGTAGTGATCACGTGACTTAATGGCACTGATCATGTGACTGATCATGCGCTGATCATGTTTGCTATCATACACTGATCATGTGCCTCTGGAGGCAATAAACAAAGAGCTGAGTAGGCACGAATCAAACAGTCAGCAGGCAATAATCATGGAACTCAGGTGTGAGGAATCATGCTGCTCAGCTGGCAATAATCAAGCAGCTGAGCAGGCAGGAATTACGCAGAACAGCTAACAATTGTCAAGCAGATGACAGGCAGGAATCGTGCAGCTCAGCTGGCAATTGTCAAGCAGATGAGCAGACAGTAATCACGCAGCTCAGCAGGCCCAGATCACGTGACTGAGCATGCACTGTTCACGTGGCTGATCATACACTGATCACGTGATGATCAGGCACTGATCACTTGGATATCATGCACTGATCACGAGACTGATCATGCACTGTTCACGTCTATATCATGCACTGATCACATGACTGCCCGTGCACTGATCACGTGGATGATCATACACTAATCTTGTGACAGATCATGCACTGATCACGTGGCTGATCACACACGTATCACATGACTGATCATGCACTGATCACGTGGCTATCATGCACTGATCACGTGGCTATCATGCATTGATCACGTGGCTGATCATACACTGTTCACGTGTCTGACCATGCACTGATCACGTGGCTGATCGTACACGGCTCACGTAACTGATCATGCACTGATCACGTGGCTATCATGCACTGATCACGTGGCTGAACATGCACTGTTCACGTGGCTGATCACACACCTGTCACGTGACATATCATGCACTGATCACGTGGCACTCATGCACTGATCACGTGGCTGATCATACTCTGCTCACGTAACTCATGCACACATCACGTGGCTATCATGCACTGCTCACGTGGCTCGTCATGGAATGATCACGTAGCAACCATATACTGGTAACGTGACTGATCATGCAAAGATCACATAAATGATCATGCACTGTTCACGTGACTGATCATGTACTGATCACGTGACTGATCATGCACTGACCACGTGGCTACCATGCTCTGCTCACGTGGCTGATCATGCACGATCACGTAGCAACCATGTATTGGTCACGTGACTGATCATGCACTTATCACGTAACTGATCCTGCACTGATCACGTGGCTCATCATGCACTGATC
This sequence comes from Bos javanicus, assembly GCF_032452875.1. NCBI lineage: Eukaryota > Metazoa > Chordata > Mammalia > Artiodactyla > Bovidae > Bos > Bos javanicus. The sequence goes on from NW_026893827.1 coordinate 98,964, forward strand.
ACGTGGCTGATCACACATGTATCACGTGACTGATCATGCACTGATCACGTGGCTCTCATGCACTGATCACGTGGCTGTCATGCACTGATCACGTGGATATCATGCACTGATCATGTGGCTGATCACACACGTATCACATGACTGATCATGCACTGATCACGTGGCTATCATGCACTGATCACGTGGCTATCATGCACTGATCATGTGGCTGATCAGGCAATGATCACGTAGCTACCATGTACTGGTCACGTGACTGATCATGCACTGATCACGTAATTGATCATGCACTGATCATGTGGCTGATAATGCACTGATCACGTGGCTGATCATGCACTGATCACGTAACTGATCATGCACTGATCACGTGACTGATCATGCACTGATCACGTGGCTATCATGCACTGATCACTTGGCTGGACATACACTGATTACGTGCCTGGTCATGCACTGATCACGTGGCTGATCATGCACTGATCACGTGACTGATCATGCACTGATCTCGTGTCTAATCATGCACTGATCACATGGCTATCATGCACTGCTCACGTGGCTGATCATGCCATGATCACGCAGCTACCATGTACTGGTCACATGACTCATCATGCACTGATCACGTGACTGATCATGCAGTGATCACGTGGCTATCATGAACTACTCACGTGGCTGGTCATGCAATGATCATGTAGCTACCATGTACAGGTCACGTGAATGTTCATACACCCATCAGGTGACTGATCATGCACTGATTACGTGGCTATCATGCACTGATCACGAGACTGATCATGCACTGTTCACGTCTATATCATGCACTGATCACATGACTGCCCGTGCACTGATCACGTGGATGATCATACACTAATCTTGTGACAGATCATGCACTGATCACGTGGCTGATCATGCACTGATACCGTGACTGAGCATGGACTGATCACATGACTATCATGTAGTGATCATGTGACTTAATGGCGCTGATCATGTGACTGATCATGCGCTGATCATGTTTACTATCATACACTGATCATGTGCCTCTGGAGGCAATAAACAAAGAGCTGAGTAGGCACGAATCAAACAGTCAGCAGGCAATAATCATGGAACTCAGCTTTGAGGAATCATGCTGCTCAGCTGGCAATAATCAAGCAGCTGAGCAGGCAGGAATTACGCAGCACAGATGGCAATTGTCAAGCAGATGATAGGCAGGAATCGTGCAGCTCAGCTGGCAATTGTCAAGCAGATGAGCAGACAGTAATCACGCAGCTCAGCAGGCCCAGATCACGTGACTGAGCATGCACTGTTCACGTGGCTGATCATACACTGATCATGTGATGATCATGCACTGATCACTTGGATATCATGCACTGATCACGTGGCTGATCATACACTGTTCACGTGTCTGACCATGCACTGATCACGTGGCTGATCATACACTGCTCACGTAACTGATCATGCACTGATCACGTGGCTATCATGCACTGATCACGTGGCTGAACATGCACTGTTCACGTGGCTGATCACACACCTGTCACGTGACATATCATGCACTGATCACGTGGCACTCATGCACTGATCACGTGGCTGATCATACTCTGCTCACGTAACTCATGCACACATCACGTGGCTATCATGCACTGCTCACGTGGCTCGTCATGGAATGATCACGTAGCAACCAAATACTGGTAACGTGACTGATCATGCAAAGATCACGTAAATGATCATGCACTGTTCACGTGTCTGATCATGTACTGATCACGTGACTGATCATGCACTAACCACGTGTCTATCATGCTCTGCTCACGTGGCTGATCATGCAACGATCACGTAGCAACCATGTACTGGTCACGTGACTGATCATGCACTGATCACGTAACTGATCCTGCACTGATCACGTGGCTCATCATGCACTGATCACGTGGCTGATCACACATGTATCACGTGACTGATCATGCACTGATCCCGTGGCTCTCATGCACTGATCACGTGGCTGTCATGCACTGATCACGTGGATATCATGCACCGATCATGTGGCTGATCACACACGTATCACATGACTGATCATGCACTGATCACGTGGCTATAATGCACTGATCACGTGGCTATCATGCACTGATCACGTGGCTTATCAGGCAATGATCACGAAGCTACCATGTACTGGTCACGTAACTGATCATGCACTGAGCACGTAATTGATCATGCACTGATCATGTGGCTGATCATGCACTGATCACGTGCCTGGTCATGCACTGATCACGTGGCTGATCATGCACTGATCACGTGACTGATCATGCACTGATCTCGTGTCTGATCATGCACTGATCACGTGGCTATCATGCACTGCTCACGTGGCTGATCTTGCCATGATCACGCAGCTACCATGTACTGGTCACGTGACTGATCATGCACTGATCACGTAATTGATCATGCACTGATCATGTGGCTGATCATGCACTGATCACGTGGCTGATCATACACTGATCACATAAGTTATCATGCACTGATCACGTGACTGATCATGCACTGATCACGTGGCTATCATGCACTGATAACTTGACTGATCATGCACTGATCTCGTGTCTGATCATGCAGTGATCACGTGGGTATCATGCACTGCTCACGTGGCTGATCATGCCATGATCACGCAGCCACCATGTACTGGTCACATGACTGATAATGCACTGATCACGTGACTGATCATGCAGTGATCACGTGGCTATCATGAACTACTCACGTGGCTGATCATGCAATGATCATGTAGCTACCATGTACAGGTCACGTGAATGATCATACACCCATCAGGTGACTGATCATGCACTGATCACGTGGCTGATCACACATGTATCACGTGACTGATCATGCACTGATCACGTGGCTCATCATGCACTGATCACGTGGTTGATCACACACGTATCACATGACTGATCATGCACTGATCACGTGGCTATCATGCACTGATCACGTGGCTATCATGCACTGATCATGTGGCTGATCAGGCAATGATCACGTAGCTACCATGTACTGGTCACGTGACTGATCTTGCACTGATCACGTAATTGATCATGCACTGATCATGTGGCTGATCATGCACTGATCACGTGGCTGATCATACACTGATCACATAACTGATCATGCACTGATCACGTGACTGATCATGCACTGATCACGTGGCTATCATGCACTGATCACTTGGCTGGACATACACTGATCACGTGCCTGGTCATGCACTGATCACGTGGCTGATCATGCACTGATCACGTGACTGATCATGCACTGATCTCGTGTCTGATCATGCACTGATCACGTGGCTATCATGCACTTCTCACGTGGCTGATCATGCCATGATCACGCAGCTACCATGTACTGGTCACATGACTGATCATGCACTGATCACGTGACTGATCATGCAGTGATCACGTGGCTATCATGCACTACTCACGTGGCTGATCATGCAATGATCATGTAGCTACCATGTACAGGTCACGTGAATGATCATACACCCATCAGGTGACTGATCATGCACTGATCACGTGGCTATCATGCACTGATCACGAGACTGATCATGCACTGATCACGTCTATATCATGCACTGATCACATGACTGCCCATGCACTGATCACGTGGATGATCATACACTAATCTTGTGACAGATCATGCACTGATCACGTGGCTGATCATGCACTGATACCGTGACTGAGCATGGACTGATCACATGACTATCATGTAGTGATCACGTGACTTAATGGCGCTGATCATGTGACTGATCATGCGCTGATCATGTTTGCTATCATACACTGATCATGTGCCTCTGGAGGCAATAAACAAAGAGCTGAGTAGGCACGAATCAAACAGTCAGCAGGCAATAATCATGGAACTCAGCTGTGAGGAATCATGCTGCTCAGCTGGCAATAATCAAGCAGCTGAGCAGGCAGGAATTACGCAGCACAGCTGGCAATTGTCAAGCAGATGACAGGCAGGAATCGTGCAGCTCAGCTGGCAATTGTCAAGCAGATGAGCAGACAGTAATCACGCAGCTCAGCAGGCCCAGATCACGTGACTGAGCATGCACTGTTCACGTGGCTGATCATACACTGATCACGTGATGATCATGCACTGATCACTTGGATATCATGCACTGATCACGTGGCTGATCATACACTGTTCACGTGTCTGACCATGCACTGATCACGTGGCTGATCATACACTGCTCACGTAACTGATCATGCACTGATCACGTGGCTATCATGCACTGATCACGTGGCTGAACATGCACTGTTCACGTGGCTGATCACACACCTGTCACGTGACATATCATGCACTGATCACGTGGCACTCATGCACTGATCACGTGGCTGATCATACTCTGCTCACGTAACTCATGCACACATCACGTGGCTATCATGCACTGCTCACGTGGCTCGTCATGGAATGATCACGTAGCAACCATATACTGGTCACGTGACTGATCATGCAAAGATCACGTAAATGATCATGCACTGTTCACGTGACTGATCATGTACTGATCACGTGACTGATCATGCACTGATCACGTGGCTATCATGCTCTGCTCACGTGGCTGATCATGCAACGATCACGTAGCAACCATGTACTGGTCACGTGACTGATCATGCACTGATCACGTAATTGATCCTGCACTGATCACGTGGCTCATCATGCACTGATCACGTGGCTGATCACACATGTATCACGTGACTGATCATGCACTGATCCCGTGGCTCTCATGCACTGATCACGTGGCTGTCATGCACTGATCACGTGGATATCATGCACTGATCACGTGGCTGATCACACACGTATCACATGACTGATCATGCACTGATCACGTGGCTATCATGCACTGATCACGTGGCTATCATGCACTGATCACGTGGCTGATCAGGCAATGATCACGTAGCTACCATGTACTGGTCACGTGACTGATCATGCACTGATCACGTAATTGATCATGCACTGATCATGTGGCTGATCATGCACTGATCACGTGGCTGATCATACACTGATCACATAACTGATCATGCACTGATCACGTGACTGATCATGCACTGATCACGTGGCTATCATGCACTGATCACTTGGCTGACATACACTGATCACGTGCCTGGTCATGCACTGATCACGTGGCTGATCATGCACTGATCACGTGACTGATCATGCACTGATCTCGTGTCTGATCATGCACTGATCACGTGGCTATCATGCACTGCTCACGTGGCTGATCATGCCATGATCACGCAGCTACCATGTACTGGTCACATGACTGATCATGCACTGATCACGTGACTGATCATGCAGTGATCACGTGGCTATCATGAACTACTCACGTGGCTGATCATGCAATGATCATGTAGCTACCATGTACAGGTCACGTGAATGATCATACACCCATCAGGTGACTGATCATGCACTGATCACGTGGCTATCATGCACTGATCACGAGACTGATCATGCACTGTTCACGTCTATATCATGCACTGATCACATGACTGCCCATGCACTGATCACGTGGATGATCATACACTAATCTTGTGACAGATCATGCACTGATCACGTGGCTGATCATGCACTGATACCGTGACTGAGCATGGACTGATCACATGACTATCATGTAGTGATCACGTGACTTAATGGCGCTGATCATGTGACTGATCATGCGCTGATCATGTTTGCTATCATACACTGATCATGTGCCTCTGGAGGCAATAAACAAAGAGCTGAGTAGGCACGAATCAAACAGTCAGCAGGCAATAATCATGGAACTCAGGTGTGAGGAATCATGCTGCTCAGCTGGCAATAATCAAGCAGCTGAGCAGGCAGGAATTACGCAGCACAGCTGGCAATTGTCAAGCAGATGACAGGCAGGAATCGTGCAGCTCAGCTGGCAATTGTCAAGCAGATGAGCAGACAGTAATCACGCAGCTCAGCAGGCCCAGATCACGTGACTGAGCATGCACTGTTCACGTGGCTGATCATACACTGATCACGTGATGATCATGCACTGATCACTTGGATATCATGCACTGATCACGTGGCTGATCATACACTGTTCACGTGTCTGACCATGCACTGATCACGTGGCTGATCATACACTGCTCACGTAACTGATCATGCACTGATCACGTGGCTATCATGCACTGATCACGTGGCTGAACATGCACTGTTCACGTGGCTGATCACACACCTGTCACGTGACATATCATGCACTGATCACGTGGCACTCATGCACTGATCACGTGGCTGATCATACTCTGCTCACGTAACTCATGCACACATCACGTGGCTATCATGCACTGCTCACGTGGCTCGTCATGGAATGATCACGTAGCAACCATATACTGGTCACGTGACTGATCATGCAAAGATCACGTAAATGATCATGCACTGTTCACGTGACTGATCATGTACTGATCACGTGACTGATCATGCACTGATCACGTGGCTATCATGCTCTGCTCACGTGGCTGATCATGCAACGATCACGTAGCAACCATGTACTGGTCACGTGACTGATCATGCACTGATCACGTAATTGATCATGCACTGATCACGTGGCTCATCATGCACTGATCACGTGGCTGATCACACATGTATCACGTGACTGATCATGCACTGATCACGTGGCTCTCATGCACTGATCACGTGGCTGTCATGCACTGATCACGTGGATATCATGCACTGATCACGTGGCTGATCATACACTGATCACGTGACTGATCATGCACTGATCACGTGGCTATCATGCACTGATCACGTGGCTGATCATGCACTGATCACGTGGCTGATCATGCACTGTCACGTGACTATCATGCACTGATCACGTGGACTCATGCACTGATCACGTGGCTGATCATACACTGATCACGTAACTCATGCACTGATCACGTGGCTATCATGCACTGATCACGTGGCTGATCATGCACTGATCACGTGCTACCATGCACTGATCACGTGACTGATCATGCACTGATCACGTGGCTGATCATGCACTGATCACGTGACTGATCATGCACTGATCACGTGACTGATCATGCACTGATCACGTGGCTATCATGCACTGCTCACGTGGCTGATCATGCACTGATCACGTAGCAACCATGCACTGATCACGTGACTGATCATGCACTGATCACGTAACTGATCATGCACTGATCACGTGGCTATCATGCACTGATCACGTGGCTGATCATGCATGATCACGTGACTGATCATGCACTGATCACGTGGCTATCATGCACTGATCACGTGGCTGATCATGCACTGATCACGTGGCTGATCATGCACTGATCACGTGGCTATCATGCACTGATCACGTGGCTGATCATGCACTGATCACGTAGCTATCATGCACTGATCACGTGACTGATCATGCACTGATCACGTAATTGATCATGCACTGATCACGTGGCTGATCATGCACTGATCACGTGGCTGATCATGCACTGATCACGTGACTGATCATGCACTGATCACGTGACTGATCATGCACTGATCACGTGGCTGATCATGCACTGATCACGTGGCTGATCATGCACTGATCACGTGACTGATCATGCACTGATCACGTGACTGATCATGCACTGATCACGTGGCTATCATGCACTGCTCACGTGGCTGATCATGCATGATCACGCAGCTACCATGTACTGGTCACATGACTGATCATGCACTGATCACGTGACTGATCATGCAGTGATCACGTGGCTATCATGCACTACTCACGTGGCTGATCATGCAATGATCATGTAGCTACCATGTACAGGTCACGTGAATGATCATACACCCATCAGGTGACTGATCATGCACTGATCACGTGGCTATCATGCACTGATCACGAGACTGATCATGCACTGATCACGTCTATATCATGCACTGATCACATGACTGCCCATGCACTGATCACGTGGATGATCATACACTAATCTTGTGACAGATCATGCACTGATCACGTGGCTGATCATGCACTGATACCGTGACTGAGCATGGACTGATCACATGACTATCATGTAGTGATCACGTGACTTAATGGCGCTGATCATGTGACTGATCATGCGCTGATCATGTTTGCTATCATACACTGATCATGTGCCTCTGGAGGCAATAAACAAAGAGCTGAGTAGGCACGAATCAAACAGTCAGCAGGCAATAATCATGGAACTCAGGTGTGAGGAATCATGCTGCTCAGCTGGCAATAATCAAGCAGCTGAGCAGGCAGGAATTATGCAGCACAGCTGGCAATTGTCAAGCAGATGACAGGCAGGAATCGTGCAGCTCAGCTGGCAATTGTCAAGCAGATGAGCAGACAGTAATCACGCAGCTCAGCAGGCCCAGATCACGTGACTGAGCATGCACTGTTCACGTGGCTGATCATACACTGATCACGTGATGATCATGCACTGATCACTTGGATATCATGCACTGATCACGTGGCTGATCATACACTGTTCACGTGTCTGACCATGCACTGATCACGTGGCTGATCATACACTGCTCACGTAACTGATCATGCACTGATCACGTGGCTATCATGCACTGATCACGTGGCTGAACATGCACTGTTCACGTGGCTGATCACACACCTGTCACGTGACATATCATGCACTGATCACGTGGCACTCATGCACTGATCACGTGGCTGATCATACTCTGCTCACGTAACTCATGCACACATCACGTGGCTATCATGCACTGCTCACGTGGCTCGTCATGGAATGATCACGTAGCTACCATATACTGGTCACGTGACTGATCATGCACAGATCACGTAAATGATCATGCACTGTTCACGTGACTGATCATGTACTGATCACGTGACTGATCATGCACTGATCACGTGGCTATCATGCTCTGCTCACGTGGCTGATCACGCAACGATCACGTAGCAACCATGTACTGGTCACGTGACTGATCATGCACTGATCACGTAATTGATCCTGCACTGATCACGTGGCTCATCATGCACTGATCACGTGGCTGATCACACATGTATCACGTGACTGATCATGCACTGATCACGTGGCTATCATGCACTGATCACGTGGCTGTCATGCACTGATCACGTGGATATCATGCACTGATCACGTGGCTGATCATACACTGATCACGTAACTGATCATGCACTGATCACGTGGCTATCATGCACTGATCACGTGGCTGATCATGCACTGATCACGTGGCTGATCACACACTGTCACGTGACATATCATGCACTGATCACGTGGAACTCATGCACTGATCACGTGGCTGATCATACACTGATCACGTAACTCATGCACACATCACGTGGCTATCATGCACTGCTCACGTGGCTGTCATGCAATGATCACGTAGCAACCATATACTGGTCACGTGACTGATCATGCACTGATCACGTAAATGATCATGCACTGATCACGTGACTGATCATGCACTGATCACGTGACTGATCATGCACTGATCACGTGGCTATCATGCACTGCTCACGTGGCTGATCATGCACGATCACGTAGCAACCATGTACTGGTCACGTGACTGATCATGCACTGATCACGTAATTGATCATGCACTGATCACGTGGCTCATCATGCACTGATCACGTGGCTGATCACACATGATCACGTGACTGATCATGCACTGATCACGTGGCTCTCATGCACTGATCACGTGGCTGTCATGCACTGATCACGTGGATATCATGCACTGATCACGTGGCTGATCACACACGTATCACATGACTGATCATGCACTGATCACGTGGCTATCATGCACTGATCACGTGGCTATCATGCACTGATCACGTGGCTGATCAGCAATGATCACGTAGCTACCATGTACTGGTCACGTGACTGATCATGCACTGATCACGTAATTGATCATGCACTGATCACGTGGCTGATCATGCACTGATCACGTGGCTGATCATGCACTGATCACGTGACTGATCATGCACTGATCACGTGACTGATCATGCACTGATCACGTGGCTATCATGCACTGATCACGTGGCTGATCATGCACTGATCACGTGCCTGATCATGCACTGATCACGTGGCTGATCATGCACTGATCACGTGACTGATCATGCACTGATCACGTGGCTGATCATGCACTGATCACGTGACTGATCATGCACTGATCACGTGACTGATCATGCACTGATCACGTGGCTATCATGCACTGATCACGTGGCTGATCATGCATGATCACGTAGCTATCATGCACTGGTCACGTGACTGATCATGCACTGATCACGTGACTGATCATGCACTGATCACGTCTATATCATGCACTGATCACATGACTGCCCATGCACTGATCACGTGGATGATCATACACTAATCTTGTGACAGATCATGCACTGATCACGTGGCTGATCATGCACTGATACCGTGACTGAGCATGGACTGATCACATGACTATCATGTAGTGATCACGTGACTTAATGGCGCTGATCATGTGACTGATCATGCGCTGATCATGTTTGCTATCATACACTGATCATGTGCCTCTGGAGGCAATAAACAAAGAGCTGAGTAGGCACGAATCAAACAGTCAGCAGGCAATAATCATGGAACTCAGGTGTGAGGAATCATGCTGCTCAGCTGGCAATAATCAAGCAGCTGAACAGGCAGGAATTACGCAGCACAGCTGGCAATTGTCAAGCAGATGACAGGCAGGAATCGTGCAGCTCAGCTGGCAATTGTCAAGCAGATGAGCAGACAGTAATCACGCAGCTCAGCAGGCCCAGATCACGTGACTGAGCATGCACTGTTCACGTGGCTGATCATACACTGATCACGTGATGATCATGCACTGATCACTTGGATATCATGCACTGATCACGTGGCTGATCATACACTGTTCACGTGTCTGACCATGCACTGATCACGTGGCTGATCATACACTGCTCACGTAACTGATCATGCACTGATCACGTGGCTATCATGCACTGATCACGTGGCTGAACATGCACTGTTCACGTGGCTGATCACACACCTGTCACGTGACATATCATGCACTGATCACGTGGCACTCATGCACTGATCACGTGGCTGATCATACTCTGCTCACGTAACTCATGCACACATCACGTGGCTATCATGCACTGCTCACGTGGCTCGTCATGGAATGATCACGTAGCAACCATATACTGGTCACGTGACTGATCATGCAAAGATCACGTAAATGATCATGCACTGTTCACGTGACTGATCATGTACTGATCACGTGACTGATCATGCACTGATCACGTGGCTATCATGCTCTGCTCACGTGGCTGATCATGCAACGATCACGTAGCAACCATTTACTGGTCACGTGACTGATCATGCACTGATCACGTAATTGATCCTGCACTGATCACGTGGCTCATCATGCACTGATCACGTGGCTGATCACACATGTATCACGTGACTGATCATGCACTGATCACGTGGCTCTCATGCACTGATCACGTGGCTGTCATGCACTGATCACGTGGATATCATGCACTGATCACGTCGCTGATCACACACGTATCACATGACTGATCATGCACTGATCACGTGGCTATCATGCACTGATCACGTGGCTATCATGCACTGATCACGTGGCTGATCATGCAATGATCACGTAGCTACCATGTACTGATCACGTGACTGATCATGCACTGATCACGTAATTGATCATGCACTGATCACGTGGCTGATCATGCACTGATCACGTGGCTGATCATGCACTGATCACGTGACTGATCATGCACTGATCACGTGACTGATCATGCACTGATCACGTGGCTGATCATGCACTGATCACGTGGCTATCATGCACTGATCACGTGGCTGATCATGCAATGATCACGTAGCTACCATGTACTGATCACGTGACTGATCATGCACTGATCACGTGACTGATCATGCACTGATCACGTGGCTGATCATGCACTGATCACGTGGCTGATCATGCACTGATCACGTAACTGATCATGCACTGATCACGTGACTGATCATGCACTGATCACGTGGCTGATCATGCACTGATACCGTGACTGAGCATGGACTGATCACATGACTATCATGTAGTGATCACGTGACTTAATGGCACTGATCATGTGACTGATCATGCACTGATCATGTTTGCTATCATACACTGATCATGTGCCTCTGGAGGCAATAAACAAAGAGCTGAGTAGGCACGAATCAAACAGTCAGCAGGCAATAATCATGGAACTCAGGTGTGAGGAATCATGCTGCTCAGCTGGCAATAATCAAGCAGCTGAGCAGGCAGGAATTACGCAGCACAGCTGGCAATTGTCAAGCAGATGACAGGCAGGAATCGTGCAGCTCAGCTGGCAATTGTCAAGCAGATGAGCAGACAGTAATCACGCAGCTCAGCAGGCCCTGATCACGTGACTGATCATGCACTGTTCACGTGGCTGATCATGCACTGATCACGTGATGATCATGCACTGATCACGTGGATATCATGCACTGATCACGTGGCTGATCATACACTAATCACGTGACAGATCATGCACTGATCACGTGGCTGATCATGCACTGATACCGTGACTGAGCATGGACTGATCACATGACTATCATGTAGTGATCACGTGACTTAATGGCGCTGATCATGTGACTGATCATGCGCTGATCATGTTTGCTATCATACACTGATCATGTGCCTCTGTAGACAATAAACAAAGAGCTGAGTAGGCACGAATCAAACAGTCAGCAGGCAATAATCATGGAACTCAGGTGTGAGGAATCATGCTGCTCAGCTGGCAATAATCAAGCAGCTGAGCAGGCAGGAATTACGCAGCACAGCTGGCAATTGTCAAGCAGATGACAGGCAGGAATCGTGCAGCTCAGCTGGCAATTGTCAAGCAGATGAGCAGACAGTAATCACGCAGCTCAGCAGGCCCAGATCACGTGACTGAGCATGCACTGTTCACGTGGCTGATCATACACTGATCACGTGATGATCATGCACTGATCACTTGGATATCATGCACTGATCACGTGGCTGATCATACACTGTTCACGTGTCTGACCATGCACTGATCACGTGGCTGATCATACACTGCTCACGTAACTGATCATGCACTGATCACGTGGCTATCATGCACTGATCACGTGGCTGAACATGCACTGTTCACGTGGCTGATCACACACCTGTCACGTGACATATCATGCACTGATCACGTGGCACTCATGCACTGATCACGTGGCTGATCATACTCTGCTCACGTAACTCATGCACACATCACGTGGCTATCATGCACTGCTCACGTGGCTCGTCATGGAATGATCACGTAGCAACCATATACTGGTCACGTGACTGATCATGCACTGATCACGTAAATGATCATGCACTGTTCACGTGACTGATCATGTACTGATCACGTGACTGATCATGCACTGATCACGTGGCTATCATGCACTGCTCACGTGGCTGATCATGCAACGATCACGTAGCAACCATGTACTGGTCACGTGACTGATCATGCACTGATCACGTAATTGATCATGCACTGATCACGTGGCTCATCATGCACTGATCACGTGGCTGATCACACATGTATCACGTGACTGATCATGCACTGATCACGTGGCTATCATGCACTGATCACGTGGCTGTCATGCACTGATCACGTGGATATCATGCACTGATCACGTGGCTGATCACACACGTATCACATGACTGATCATGCACTGATCACGTGGCTATCATGCACTGATCACGTGGCTATCATGCACTGATCACGTGGCTGATCATGCAATGATCACGTAGCTACCATGTACTGGTCACGTGACTGATCATGCACTGATCACGTAATTGATCATGCACTGATCACGTGGCTGATCATGCACTGATCACGTGGCTGATCATACACTGATCACGTGACTGATCATGCACTGATCACGTGGCTATCATGCACTGATCACGTGGCTGATCATGCACTGATCACGTGGCTATCATGCACTGATCACGTGGCTGATCATGCACTGATCACGTGACTGATCATGCACTGATCACGTGGCTATCATGCACTGATCACGTGGCTGATCATGCACTGATCACGTGGCTGATCACACACCTGTCACGTGACTATCATGCACTGATCACGTGGCACTCATGCACTGATCACGTGGCTGATCATACTCTGCTCACGTAACTCATGCACACATCACGTGGCTATCATGCACTGCTCACGTGGCTGTCATGCAATGATCACGTAGCAACCATATACTGGTCACGTGACTGATCATGCACTGATCACGTAAATGATCATGCACTGTTCACGTGACTGATCATGCACTGATCACGTGACTGATCATGCACTGATCACGTGGCTATCATGCACTGCTCACGTGGCTGATCATGCACGATCACGTAGCAACCATGTACTGGTCACGTGACTGATCATGCACTGATCACGTAATTGATCATGCACTGATCACGTGGCTCATCATGCACTGATCACGTGGCTGATCACACATGTATCACGTGACTGATCATGCACTGATCACGTGGCTCTCATGCACTGATCACGTGGCTGATCATGCACTGATCACGTGGCTGATCATGCACTGATCACGTGGCTATCATGCACTGATCACGTGGCTGATCATGCACTGATCACGTAGCTACCATGCACTGGTCACGTGACTGATCATGCACTGATCACGTAATTGATCATGCACTGATCACGTGGCTGATCATGCACTGATCACGTGGCTGATCATGCACTGATCACGTGACTGATCATGCACTGATCACGTGACTGATCATGCACTGATCACGTGGCTGATCATGCACTGATCACGTGGCTGATCATGCACTGATCACGTGACTGATCATGCACTGATCACGTGTCTGATCATGCACTGATCACGTGGCTATCATGCACTGCTCACGTGGCTGATCATGCATGATCACGCAGCTACCATGTACTGGTCACATGACTGATCATGCACTGATCACGTGACTGATCATGCAGTGATCACGTGGCTATCATGCACTACTCACGTGGCTGATCATGCAATGATCATGTAGCTACCATGTACAGGTCACGTGAATGATCATACACCCATCAGGTGACTGATCATGCACTGATCACGTGGCTATCATGCACTGATCACGAGACTGATCATGCACTGATCACGTCTATATCATGCACTGATCACATGACTGCCCATGCACTGATCACGTGGATGATCATACACTAATCTTGTGACAGATCATGCACTGATCACGTGGCTGATCATGCACTGATACCGTGACTGAGCATGGACTGATCACATGACTATCATGTAGTGATCACGTGACTTAATGGCGCTGATCATGTGACTGATCATGCGCTGATCATGTTTGCTATCATACACTGATCATGTGCCTCTGGAGGCAATAAACAAAGAGCTGAGTAGGCACGAATCAAACAGTCAGCAGGCAATAATCATGGAACTCAGGTGTGAGGAATCATGCTGCTCAGCTGGCAATAATCAAGCAGCTGAACAGGCAGGAATTACGCAGCACAGCTGGCAATTGTCAAGCAGATGACAGGCAGGAATCGTGCAGCTCAGCTGGCAATTGTCAAGCAGATGAGCAGACAGTAATCACGCAGCTCAGCAGGCCCAGATCACGTGACTGAGCATGCACTGTTCACGTGGCTGATCATACACTGATCACGTGATGATCATGCACTGATCACTTGGATATCATGCACTGATCACGTGGCTGATCATACACTGTTCACGTGTCTGACCATGCACTGATCACGTGGCTGATCATACACTGCTCACGTAACTGATCATGCACTGATCACGTGGCTATCATGCACTGATCACGTGGCTGAACATGCACTGTTCACGTGGCTGATCACACACCTGTCACGTGACATATCATGCACTGATCACGTGGCACTCATGCACTGATCACGTGGCTGATCATACTCTGCTCACGTAACTCATGCACACATCACGTGGCTATCATGCACTGCTCACGTGGCTCGTCATGGAATGATCACGTAGCAACCATATACTGGTCACGTGACTGATCATGCAAAGATCACGTAAATGATCATGCACTGTTCACGTGTCTGATCATGTACTGATCACGTGACTGATCATGCACTGAGCACGTGGCTATCATGCTCTGCTCACGTGGCTGATCATGCAACGATCACGTAGCAACCATGTACTGGTCACGTGACTGATCATGCACTGATCACGTAATTGATCCTGCACTGATCACGTGGCTCATCATGCACTGATCACGTGGCTGATCACACATGTATCACGTGACTGATCATGCACTGATCACGTGGCTCTCATGCACTGATCACGTGGCTATCATGCACTGATCACGTGGCTATCATGCACTGATCACGTGGCTATCATGCACTGATCACGTGGCTGATCATGCACTGATCACGTAGCTACCATGCACTGATCACGTGACTGATCATGCACTGATCACGTAATTGATCATGCACTGATCACGTGGCTGATCATGCACTGATCACGTGGCTGATCATGCACTGATCACGTAACTGATCATGCACTGATCACGTGACTGATCATGCACTGATCACGTGGCTGATCATGCACTGATCACGTGGCTGATCATGCACTGATCACGTGACTGATCATGCACTGATCACGTGTCTGATCATGCACTGATCACGTGGCTATCATGCACTGCTCACGTGGCTGATCATGCATGATCACGCAGCTACCATGTACTGGTCACATGACTGATCATGCACTGATCACGTGACTGATCATGCAGTGATCACGTGGCTATCATGCACTACTCACGTGGCTGATCATGCAATGATCATGTAGCTACCATGTACAGGTCACGTGAATGATCATACACCCATCAGGTGACTGATCATGCACTGATCACGTGGCTATCATGCACTGATCACGAGACTGATCATGCACTGATCACGTCTATATCATGCACTGATCACATGACTGCCCATGCACTGATCACGTGGATGATCATACACTAATCTTGTGACAGATCATGCACTGATCACGTGGCTGATCATGCACTGATACCGTGACTGAGCATGGACTGATCACATGACTATCATGTAGTGATCACGTGACTTAATGGCGCTGATCATGTGACTGATCATGCGCTGATCATGTTTGCTATCATACACTGATCATGTGCCTCTGGAGGCAATAAACAAAGAGCTGAGTAGGCACGAATCAAACAGTCAGCAGGCAATAATCATGGAACTCAGGTGTGAGGAATCATGCTGCTCAGCTGGCAATAATCAAGCAGCTGAACAGGCAGGAATTACGCAGCACAGCTGGCAATTGTCAAGCAGATGACAGGCAGGAATCGTGCAGCTCAGCTGGCAATTGTCAAGCAGATGAGCAGACAGTAATCACGCAGCTCAGCAGGCCCAGATCACGTGACTGAGCATGCACTGTTCACGTGGCTGATCATACACTGATCACGTGATGATCATGCACTGATCACTTGGATATCATGCACTGATCACGTGGCTGATCATACACTGTTCACGTGTCTGACCATGCACTGATCACGTGGCTGATCATACACTGCTCACGTAACTGATCATGCACTGATCACGTGGCTATCATGCACTGATCACGTGGCTGAACATGCACTGTTCACGTGGCTGATCACACACCTGTCACGTGACATATCATGCACTGATCACGTGGCACTCATGCACTGATCACGTGGCTGATCATACTCTGCTCACGTAACTCATGCACACATCACGTGGCTATCATGCACTGCTCACGTGGCTCGTCATGGAATGATCACGTAGCAACCATATACTGGTCACGTGACTGATCATGCAAAGATCACGTAAATGATCATGCACTGTTCACGTGACTGATCATGTACTGATCACGTGACTGATCATGCACTGATCACGTGGCTATCATGCTCTGCTCACGTGGCTGATCATGCAACGATCACGTAGCAACCATGTACTGGTCACGTGACTGATCATGCACTGATCACGTAATTGATCATGCACTGATCACGTGGCTCATCATGCACTGATCACGTGGCTGATCACACATGTATCACGTGACTGATCATGCACTGATCACGTGGCTCTCATGCACTGATCACGTGGCTGTCATGCACTGATCACGTGGATATCATGCACTGATCACGTGGCTGATCATACACTGATCACGTGACTGATCATGCACTGATCACGTGGCTATCATGCACTGATCACGTGGCTGATCATGCACTGATCACGTGGCTGATCACACACTGTCACGTGACATATCATGCACTGATCACGTGGAACTCATGCACTGATCACGTGGCTGATCATACACTGATCACGTAACTCATGCACACATCACGTGGCTATCATGCACTGATCACGTGGCTGTCATGCAATGATCACGTAGCTACCATACTGATCACGTGACTGATCATGCACTGATCACGTAAATGATCATGCACTGATCACGTGACTGATCATGCACTGATCACGTGACTGATCATGCACTGATCACGTGGCTATCATGCACTGATCACGTGGCTGATCATGCACGATCACGTAGCAACCATGCACTGGTCACGTGACTGATCATGCACTGATCACGTAATGATCATGCACTGATCACGTGGCTGATCATGCACTGATCACGTGGCTGATCACACATGATCACGTGACTGATCATGCACTGATCACGTGGCTATCATGCACTGATCACGTGGCTGTCATGCACTGATCACGTGGATATCATGCACTGATCACGTGGCTGATCACACACTATCACATGACTGATCATGCACTGATCACGTGGCTGATCATGCACTGATCACGTGGCTATCATGCACTGATCACGTGGCTGATCATGCACTGATCACGTAGCTACCATGTACTGGTCACGTGACTGATCATGCACTGATCACGTAATTGATCATGCACTGATCACGTGGCTGATCATGCACTGATCACGTGGCTGATCATGCACTGATCACGTGACTGATCATGCACTGATCACGTGACTGATCATGCACTGATCACGTGGCTATCATGCACTGATCACGTGGCTGATCATGCACTGATCACGTGCCTGATCATGCACTGATCACGTGGCTGATCATGCACTGATCACGTGACTGATCATGCACTGATCACGTGACTGATCATGCACTGATCACGTGACTGATCATGCACTGATCACGTGACTGATCATGCACTGATCACGTGGCTATCATGCACTGATCACGTGGCTGATCATGCATGATCACGTAGCTACCATGCACTGATCACGTGACTGATCATGCACTGATCACGTGACTGATCATGCACTGATCACGTCTATATCATGCACTGATCACATGACTGCCCATGCACTGATCACGTGGATGATCATACACTAATCATGTGACAGATCATGCACTGATCACGTGGCTGATCATGCACTGATACCGTGACTGAGCATGGACTGATCACATGACTATCATGTAGTGATCACGTGACTTAATGGCGCTGATCATGTGACTGATCATGCGCTGATCATGTTTGCTATCATACACTGATCATGTGCCTCTGGAGGCAATAAACAAAGAGCTGAGTAGGCACGAATCAAACAGTCAGCAGGCAATAATCATGGAACTCAGGTGTGAGGAATCATGCTGCTCAGCTGGCAATAATCAAGCAGCTGAGCAGGCAGGAATTACGCAGCACAGCTGGCAATTGTCAAGCAGATGACAGGCAGGAATCGTGCAGCTCAGCTGGCAATTGTCAAGCAGATGAGCAGACAGTAATCACGCAGCTCAGCAGGCCCAGATCACGTGACTGAGCATGCACTGTTCACGTGGCTGATCATACACTGATCACGTGATGATCATGCACTGATCACTTGGATATCATGCACTGATCACGTGGCTGATCATACACTGTTCACGTGTCTGACCATGCACTGATCACGTGGCTGATCATACACTGCTCACGTAACTGATCATGCACTGATCACGTGGCTATCATGCACTGATCACGTGGCTGAACATGCACTGTTCACGTGGCTGATCACACACCTGTCACGTGACATATCATGCACTGATCACGTGGCACTCATGCACTGATCACGTGGCTGTTCATACTCTGCTCACGTAACTCATGCACACATCACGTGGCTATCATGCACTGCTCACGTGGCTCGTCATGGAATGATCACGTAGCAACCATATACTGGTCACGTGACTGATCATGCACTGATCACGTAAATGATCATGCACTGTTCACGTGACTGATCATGTACTGATCACGTGACTGATCATGCACTGATCACGTGGCTATCATGCTCTGCTCACGTGGCTGATCATGCAACGATCACGTAGCAACCATGTACTGATCACGTGACTGATCATGCACTGATCACGTAATTGATCATGCACTGATCACGTGGCTCATCATGCACTGATCACGTGGCTGATCACACATGTATCACGTGACTGATCATGCACTGATCACGTGGCTCTCATGCACTGATCACGTGGCTATCATGCACTGATCATGTGGCTGATCACACACGTATCACATGACTGATCATGCACTGATCACGTGGCTATCATGCACTGATCACGTGGCTGATCATGCACTGATCACGTGGCTGATCATGCACTGATCACGTGACTGATCATGCACTGATCACGTGACTGATCATGCACTGATCACGTGGCTATCATGCACTGATCACGTGGCTGACATACACTGATCACGTGCCTGATCATGCACTGATCACGTGGCTGATCATGCACTGATCACGTGACTGATCATGCACTGATCACGTGTCTGATCATGCACTGATCACGTGGCTATCATGCACTGCTCACGTGGCTGATCATGCATGATCACGCAGCTACCATGTACTGGTCACATGACTGATCATGCACTGATCACGTGACTGATCATGCAGTGATCACGTGGCTATCATGCACTACTCACGTGGCTGATCATGCAATGATCATGTAGCTACCATGTACAGGTCACGTGAATGATCATACACCCATCAGGTGACTGATCATGCACTGATCACGTGGCTATCATGCACTGATCACGAGACTGATCATGCACTGATCACGTCTATATCATGCACTGATCACATGACTGCCCATGCACTGATCACGTGGATGATCATACACTAATCTTGTGACAGATCATGCACTGATCACGTGGCTGATCATGCACTGATACCGTGACTGAGCATGGACTGATCACATGACTATCATGTAGTGATCACGTGACTTAATGGCGCTGATCATGTGACTGATCATGCGCTGATCATGTTTGCTATCATACACTGATCATGTGCCTCTGGAGGCAATAAACAAAGAGCTGAGTAGGCACGAATCAAACAGTCAGCAGGCAATAATCATGGAACTCAGGTGTGAGGAATCATGCTGCTCAGCTGGCAATAATCAAGCAGCTGAGCAGGCAGGAATTACGCAGCACAGCTGGCAATTGTCAAGCAGATGACAGGCAGGAATCGTGCAGCTCAGCTGGCAATTGTCAAGCAGATGAGCAGACAGTAATCACGCAGCTCAGCAGGCCCAGATCACGTGACTGAGCATGCACTGTTCACGTGGCTGATCATACACTGATCACGTGATGATCATGCACTGATCACTTGGATATCATGCACTGATCACGTGGCTGATCATACACTGTTCACGTGTCTGACCATGCACTGATCACGTGGCTGATCATACACTGCTCACGTAACTGATCATGCACTGATCACGTGGCTATCATGCACTGATCACGTGGCTGAACATGCACTGTTCACGTGGCTGATCACACACCTGTCACGTGACATATCATGCACTGATCACGTGGCACTCATGCACTGATCACGTGGCTGATCATACTCTGCTCACGTAACTCATGCACACATCACGTGGCTATCATGCACTGCTCACGTGGCTCGTCATGGAATGATCACGTAGCTACCATATACTGGTCACGTGACTGATCATGCACAGATCACGTAAATGATCATGCACTGTTCACGTGACTGATCATGTACTGATCACGTGACTGATCATGCACTGATCACGTGGCTATCATGCTCTGCTCACGTGGCTGATCATGCACGATCACGTAGCAACCATGTACTGGTCACGTGACTGATCATGCACTGATCACGTAATTGATCCTGCACTGATCACGTGGCTCATCATGCACTGATCACGTGGCTGATCACACATGTATCACGTGACTGATCATGCACTGATCACGTGGCTCTCATGCACTGATCACGTGGCTGTCATGCACTGATCACGTGGATATCATGCACTGATCACGTGGCTGATCACACACGTATCACATGACTGATCATGCACTGATCACGTGGCTATCATGCACTGATCACGTGGCTATCATGCACTGATCACGTGGCTGATCATGCAATGATCACGTAGCTACCATGCACTGATCACGTGACTGATCATGCACTGATCACGTAATTGATCATGCACTGATCACGTGGCTGATCATGCACTGATCACGTGGCTGATCATGCACTGATCACGTGACTGATCATGCACTGATCACGTGACTGATCATGCACTGATCACGTGGCTATCATGCACTGATCACGTGGCTGATCATGCACTGATCACGTGTCTGATCATGCACTGATCACGTGGCTGATCATGCACTGATCACGTGACTGATCATGCACTGATCACGTGGCTATCATGCACTGATCACGTGGCTGATCATGCACTGATCACGTGGCTGATCACACACTGTCACGTGACTATCATGCACTGATCACGTGGCACTCATGCACTGATCACGTGGCTGATCATACACTGCTCACGTAACTCATGCACACATCACGTGGCTATCATGCACTGATCACGTGGCTGTCATGCAATGATCACGTAGCAACCATATACTGGTCACGTGACTGATCATGCACTGATCACGTGACTGATCATGCACTGATCACGTGACTGATCATGCACTGATCACGTGACTGATCATGCACTGATCACGTGGCTATCATGCACTGATCACGTGGCTGATCATGCACTGATCACGTGCAACCATGTACTGATCACGTGACTGATCATGCACTGATCACGTAATTGATCATGCACTGATCACGTGGCTGATCATGCACTGATCACGTGGCTGATCACACATGATCACGTGACTGATCATGCACTGATCACGTGGCTATCATGCACTGATCACGTGGCTATCATGCACTGATCACGTGGCTGATCACACACGTATCACATGACTGATCATGCACTGATCACGTGGCTGATCATGCACTGATCACGTGGCTGATCATGCACTGATCACGTGGCTGATCATGCACTGATCACGTAACTGATCATGCACTGATCACGTGACTGATCATGCACTGATCACGTGGCTATCATGCACTGATCACGTGGCTGACATACACTGATCACGTGCCTGATCATGCACTGATCACGTGGCTGATCATGCACTGATCACGTGACTGATCATGCACTGATCACGTGTCTGATCATGCACTGATCACGTGGCTATCATGCACTGCTCACGTGGCTGATCATGCCATGATCACGCAGCTACCATGTACTGGTCACATGACTGATCATGCACTGATCACGTGACTGATCATGCAGTGATCACGTGGCTATCATGCACTACTCACGTGGCTGATCATGCAATGATCATGTAGCTACCATGTACAGGTCACGTGAATGATCATACACCCATCAGGTGACTGATCATGCACTGATCACGTGGCTATCATGCACTGATCACGAGACTGATCATGCACTGATCACGTCTATATCATGCACTGATCACATGACTGCCCATGCACTGATCACGTGGATGATCATACACTAATCTTGTGACAGATCATGCACTGATCACGTGGCTGATCATGCACTGATACCGTGACTGAGCATGGACTGATCACATGACTATCATGTAGTGATCACGTGACTTAATGGCGCTGATCATGTGACTGATCATGCGCTGATCATGTTTGCTATCATACACTGATCATGTGCCTCTGGAGGCAATAAACAAAGAGCTGAGTAGGCACGAATCAAACAGTCAGCAGGCAATAATCATGGAACTCAGGTGTGAGGAATCATGCTGCTCAGCTGGCAATAATCAAGCAGCTGAGCAGGCAGGAATTACGCAGCACAGCTGGCAATTGTCAAGCAGATGACAGGCAGGAATCGTGCAGCTCAGCTGGCAATTGTCAAGCAGATGAGCAGACAGTAATCACGCAGCTCAGCAGGCCCAGATCACGTGACTGAGCATGCACTGTTCACGTGGCTGATCATACACTGATCACGTGATGATCATGCACTGATCACTTGGATATCATGCACTGATCACGTGGCTGATCATACACTGTTCACGTGTCTGACCATGCACTGATCACGTGGCTGATCATACACTGCTCACGTAACTGATCATGCACTGATCACGTGGCTATCATGCACTGATCACGTGGCTGAACATGCACTGTTCACGTGGCTGATCACACACCTGTCACGTGACATATCATGCACTGATCACGTGGCACTCATGCACTGATCACGTGGCTGATCATACTCTGCTCACGTAACTCATGCACACATCACGTGGCTATCATGCACTGCTCACGTGGCTCGTCATGGAATGATCACGTAGCTACCATATACTGGTCACGTGACTGATCATGCACAGATCACGTAAATGATCATGCACTGTTCACGTGACTGATCATGTACTGATCACGTGACTGATCATGCACTGATCACGTGGCTATCATGCTCTGCTCACGTGGCTGATCATGCAACGATCACGTAGCAACCATGTACTGGTCACGTGACTGATCATGCACTGATCACGTAATTGATCCTGCACTGATCACGTGGCTCATCATGCACTGATCACGTGGCTGATCACACATGTATCACGTGACTGATCATGCACTGATCACGTGGCTCTCATGCACTGATCACGTGGCTGTCATGCACTGATCACGTGGATATCATGCACTGATCACGTGGCTGATCACACACGTATCACATGACTGATCATGCACTGATCACGTGGCTATCATGCACTGATCACGTGGCTATCATGCACTGATCACGTGGCTGATCAGCAATGATCACGTAGCTACCATGTACTGATCACGTGACTGATCATGCACTGATCACGTAATTGATCATGCACTGATCACGTGGCTGATCATGCACTGATCACGTGGCTGATCATGCACTGATCACGTGACTGATCATGCACTGATCACGTGACTGATCATGCACTGATCACGTGGCTATCATGCACTGATCACGTGGCTGATCATACACTGATCACGTGACTGATCATGCACTGATCACGTGGCTGATCATGCACTGATCACGTGACTGATCATGCACTGATCACGTGGCTGATCATGCACTGATCACGTGACTGATCATGCACTGATCACGTGACTGATCATGCACTGATCACGTGGCTATCATGCACTGATCACGTGGCTGATCATGCATGATCACGCAGCTATCATGCACTGATCACGTGACTGATCATGCACTGATCACGTGACTGATCATGCACTGATCACGTGGCTATCATGCACTGATCACGTGGCTGATCATGCACTGATCACGTGGCTATCATGCACTGATCACGTGGCTGATCACACACGTATCACATGACTGATCATGCACTGATCACGTGGCTATCATGCACTGATCACGTGGCTATCATGCACTGATCACGTGGCTGATCATGCACTGATCACGTAGCTACCATGCACTGATCACGTGACTGATCATGCACTGATCACGTAATTGATCATGCACTGATCACGTGGCTGATCATGCACTGATCACGTGGCTGATCATGCACTGATCACGTAACTGATCATGCACTGATCACGTGACTGATCATGCACTGATCACGTGGCTATCATGCACTGATCACGTGGCTGACATACACTGATCACGTGCCTGATCATGCACTGATCACGTGGCTGATCATGCACTGATCACGTGTCTGATCATGCACTGATCACGTGGCTATCATGCACTGCTCACGTGGCTGATCATGCCATGATCACGCAGCTACCATGTACTGGTCACATGACTGATCATGCACTGATCACGTGACTGATCATGCAGTGATCACGTGGCTATCATGCACTACTCACGTGGCTGATCATGCAATGATCATGTAGCTACCATGTACAGGTCACGTGAATGATCATACACCCATCAGGTGACTGATCATGCACTGATCACGTGGCTATCATGCACTGATCACGAGACTGATCATGCACTGATCACGTCTATATCATGCACTGATCACATGACTGCCCATGCACTGATCACGTGGATGATCATACACTAATCTTGTGACAGATCATGCACTGATCACGTGGCTGATCATGCACTGATACCGTGACTGAGCATGGACTGATCACATGACTATCATGTAGTGATCACGTGACTTAATGGCGCTGATCATGTGACTGATCATGCGCTGATCATGTTTGCTATCATACACTGATCATGTGCCTCTGGAGGCAATAAACAAAGAGCTGAGTAGGCACGAATCAAACAGTCAGCAGGCAATAATCATGGAACTCAGCTGTGAGGAATCATGCTGCTCAGCTGGCAATAATCAAGCAGCTGAGCAGGCAGGAATTACGCAGCACAGCTGGCAATTGTCAAGCAGATGACAGGCAGGAATCGTGCAGCTCAGCTGGCAATTGTCAAGCAGATGAGCAGACAGTAATCACGCAGCTCAGCAGGCCCAGATCACGTGACTGAGCATGCACTGTTCACGTGGCTGATCATACACTGATCACGTGATGATCATGCACTGATCACTTGGATATCATGCACTGATCACGTGGCTGATCATACACTGTTCACGTGTCTGACCATGCACTGATCACGTGGCTGATCATACACTGCTCACGTAACTGATCATGCACTGATCACGTGGCTATCATGCACTGATCACGTGGCTGAACATGCACTGTTCACGTGGCTGATCACACACCTGTCACGTGACATATCATGCACTGATCACGTGGCACTCATGCACTGATCACGTGGCTGTCATGGAATGATCACGTAGCAACCATATACTGGTCACGTGACTGATCATGCAAAGATCACGTAAATGATCATGCACTGTTCACGTGACTGATCATGTACTGATCACGTGACTGATCATGCACTGATCACGTGGCTATCATGCTCTGCTCACGTGGCTGATCATGCAACGATCACGTAGCAACCATGTACTGGTCACGTGACTGATCATGCACTGATCACGTAATTGATCCTGCACTGATCACGTGGCTCATCATGCACTGATCACGTGGCTGATCACACATGTATCACGTGACTGATCATGCACTGATCACGTGGCTCTCATGCACTGATCACGTGGCTGTCATGCACTGATCACGTGGATATCATGCACTGATCACGTGGCTGATCACACACGTATCACATGACTGATCATGCACTGATCACGTGGCTATCATGCACTGATCACGTGGCTATCATGCACTGATCACGTGGCTGATCATGCAATGATCACGTAGCTACCATGTACTGGTCACGTGACTGATCATGCACTGATCACGTGGCTGATCATGCACTGATCATGTGGCTGATCATGCACTGATCACGTGGCTGATCATACACTGATCACGTAACTGATCATGCACTGATCACGTGACTGATCATGCACTGATCACGTGGCTATCATGCACTGATCACTTGGCTGACATACACTGATCACGTGCCTGGTCATGCACTGATCACGTGGCTGATCATGCACTGATCACGTGACTGATCATGCACTGATCACGTGTCTGATCATGCACTGATCACGTGGCTATCATGCACTGCTCACGTGGCTGATCATGCATGATCACGCAGCTACCATGTACTGGTCACATGACTGATCATGCACTGATCACGTGACTGATCATGCACTGATCACGTGGCTATCATGAACTACTCACGTGGCTGATCATGCAATGATCATGTAGCTACCATGTACAGGTCACGTGAATGATCATACACCCATCAGGTGACTGATCATGCACTGATCACGTGGCTATCATGCACTGATCACGAGACTGATCATGCACTGTTCACGTCTATATCATGCACTGATCACATGACTGCCCATGCACTGATCACGTGGATGATCATACACTAATCACGTGACTGATCATGCACTGATACCGTGACTGAGCATGGACTGATCACATGACTATCATGTAGTGATCACGTGACTTAATGGCGCTGATCATGTGACTGATCATGCGCTGATCATGTTTGCTATCATACACTGATCATGTGCCTCTGGAGGCAATAAACAAAGAGCTGAGTAGGCACGAATCAAACAGTCAGCAGGCAATAATCATGGAACTCAGGTGTGAGGAATCATGCTGCTCAGCTGGCAATAATCAAGCAGCTGAGCAGGCAGGAATTACGCAGCACAGCTGGCAATTGTCAAGCAGATGACAGGCAGGAATCGTGCAGCTCAGCTGGCAATTGTCAAGCAGATGAGCAGACAGTAATCACGCAGCTCAGCAGGCCCAGATCACGTGACTGAGCATGCACTGTTCACGTGGCTGATCATACACTGATCACGTGATGATCATGCACTGATCACGTGGATATCATGCACTGATCACGTGGCTGATCATACACTGATCACGTGTCTGACCATGCACTGATCACGTGGCTGATCATGCACTGCTCACGTAACTGATCATGCACTGATCACGTGGCATCATGCACTGATCACGTGGCTGATCATGCACTGATCACGTAACTGCATGCACACATCACGTGGCTATCATGCACTGATCACGTGGCTGATCATGCACTGATCACGTGGCAACCATATACTGATCACGTGACTGATCATGCACTGATCACGTAAATGATCATGCACTGATCACGTGACTGATCATGCACTGATCACGTGACTGATCATGCACTGATCACGTGGCTATCATGCACTGCTCACGTGGCTGATCATGCATGATCACGCAGCTACCATGTACTGGTCACATGACTGATCATGCACTGATCACGTGACTGATCATGCACTGATCACGTGGCTATCATGCACTACTCACGTGGCTGATCATGCAATGATCATGTAGCTACCATGTACTGGTCACGTGAATGATCATACACCCATCAGGTGACTGATCATGCACTGATCACGTGGCTATCATGCACTGATCACGTGACTGATCATGCACTGATCACGTCTATATCATGCACTGATCACATGACTGCCCATGCACTGATCACGTGGATGATCATACACTAATCATGTGACAGATCATGCACTGATCACGTGGCTGATCATGCACTGATACCGTGACTGAGCATGGACTGATCACATGACTATCATGTAGTGATCACGTGACTTAATGGCGCTGATCATGTGACTGATCATGCGCTGATCATGTTTGCTATCATACACTGATCATGTGCCTCTGGAGGCAATAAACAAAGAGCTGAGTAGGCACGAATCAAACAGTCAGCAGGCAATAATCATGGAACTCAGGTGTGAGGAATCATGCTGCTCAGCTGGCAATAATCAAGCAGCTGAGCAGGCAGGAATCATGCAGCTCAGCTGGCAATTGTCAAGCAGATGAGCAGACAGTAATCACGCAGCTCAGCAGGCCCAGATCACGTGACTGAGCATGCACTGTTCACGTGGCTGATCATACACTGATCACGTGATGATCATGCACTGATCACTTGGATATCATGCACTGATCACGTGGCTGATCATACACTGTTCACGTGTCTGACCATGCACTGATCACGTGGCTGATCATACACTGCTCACGTAACTGATCATGCACTGATCACGTGGCTATCATGCACTGATCACGTGGCTGAACATGCACTGTTCACGTGGCTGATCACACACCTGTCACGTGACATATCATGCACTGATCACGTGGCACTCATGCACTGATCACGTGGCTGATCATACTCTGCTCACGTAACTCATGCACACATCACGTGGCTATCATGCACTGCTCACGTGGCTCGTCATGGAATGATCACGTAGCTACCATATACTGGTCACGTGACTGATCATGCACAGATCACGTAAATGATCATGCACTGTTCACGTGACTGATCATGTACTGATCACGTGACTGATCATGCACTGATCACGTGGCTATCATGCTCTGCTCACGTGGCTGATCATGCAACGATCACGTAGCAACCATGTACTGGTCACGTGACTGATCATGCACTGATCACGTAATTGATCATGCACTGATCACGTGGCTCATCATGCACTGATCACGTGGCTGATCACACATGTATCACGTGACTGATCATGCACTGATCACGTGGCTCTCATGCACTGATCACGTGGCTGTCATGCACTGATCACGTGGATATCATGCACTGATCACGTGGCTGATCACACACGTATCACATGACTGATCATGCACTGATCACGTGGCTATCATGCACTGATCACGTGGCTATCATGCACTGATCACGTGGCTGATCATGCACTGATCACGTAGCTACCATGTACTGATCACGTGACTGATCATGCACTGATCACGTGACTGATCATGCACTGATCACGTGGCTGATCATGCACTGATCACGTGGCTGATCATGCACTGATCACGTGACTGATCATGCACTGATCACGTGACTGATCATGCACTGATCACGTGGCTGATCATGCACTGATCACGTGGCTGATCATGCACTGATCACGTGACTGATCATGCACTGATCACGTGACTGATCATGCACTGATCACGTGGCTATCATGCACTGATCACGTGGCTGATCATGCACTGATCACGTGCTATCATGCACTGATCACGTGACTGATCATGCACTGATCACGTGACTGATCATGCACTGATCACGTGGCTGATCATGCACTGATCACGTGGCTGATCATGCACTGATCACGTGACTGATCATGCACTGATCACGTGACTGATCATGCACTGATCACGTGGCTGATCATGCACTGATCACGTGACTGATCATGCACTGATCACGTGCTGATCATGCACTGATCACGTGGCTGATCATGCACTGATCACGTGGCTGATCATGCACTGATCACGTGGCTATCATGCACTGATCACGTGGCTGATCATGCACTGATCACGTGGCTGATCACACACTGTCACGTGACATATCATGCACTGATCACGTGGCACTCATGCACTGATCACGTGGCTGATCATACACTGCTCACGTAACTCATGCACACATCACGTGGCTATCATGCACTGATCACGTGGCTGTCATGCATGGTAACCATATACTGGTCACGTGACTGATCATGCACTGATCACGTAAATGATCATGCACTGATCACGTGACTGATCATGCACTGATCACGTGACTGATCATGCACTGATCACGTGGCTATCATGCACTGCTCACGTGGCTGATCATGCACGATCACGTAGCAACCATGTACTGGTCACGTGACTGATCATGCACTGATCACGTAATTGATCATGCACTGATCACGTGGCTCATCATGCACTGATCACGTGGCTGATCACACATGTATCACGTGACTGATCATGCACTGATCACGTGGCTCTCATGCACTGATCACGTGGCTGTCATGCACTGATCACGTGGATATCATGCACTGATCACGTGGCTGATCACACACGTATCACATGACTGATCATGCACTGATCACGTGGCTATCATGCACTGATCACGTGGCTATCATGCACTGATCACGTGGCTGATCATGCACTGATCACGTAGCTACCATGTACTGGTCACGTGACTGATCATGCACTGATCACGTAATTGATCATGCACTGATCACGTGGCTGATCATGCACTGATCACGTGGCTGATCATGCACTGATCACGTGACTGATCATGCACTGATCACGTGACTGATCATGCACTGATCACGTGGCTATCATGCACTGATCACGTGGCTGACATACACTGATCACGTGCCTGATCATGCACTGATCACGTGGCTGATCATGCACTGATCACGTGACTGATCATGCACTGATCACGTGTCTGATCATGCACTGATCACGTGGCTATCATGCACTGCTCACGTGGCTGATCATGCCATGATCACGCAGCTACCATGTACTGGTCACATGACTGATCATGCACTGATCACGTGACTGATCATGCAGTGATCACGTGGCTATCATGCACTACTCACGTGGCTGATCATGCAATGATCATGTAGCTACCATGTACAGGTCACGTGAATGATCATACACCCATCAGGTGACTGATCATGCACTGATCACGTGGCTATCATGCACTGATCACGAGACTGATCATGCACTGATCACGTCTATATCATGCACTGATCACATGACTGCCATGCACTGATCACGTGGATGATCATACACTAATCTTGTGACAGATCATGCACTGATCACGTGGCTGATCATGCACTGATACCGTGACTGAGCATGGACTGATCACATGACTATCATGTAGTGATCACGTGACTTAATGGCGCTGATCATGTGACTGATCATGCGCTGATCATGTTTGCTATCATACACTGATCATGTGCCTCTGGAGGCAATAAACAAAGAGCTGAGTAGGCACGAATCAAACAGTCAGCAGGCAATAATCATGGAACTCAGCTGTGAGGAATCATGCTGCTCAGCTGGCAATAATCAAGCAGCTGAGCAGGCAGGAATTACGCAGCACAGCTGGCAATTGTCAAGCAGATGACAGGCAGGAATCGTGCAGCTCAGCTGGCAATTGTCAAGCAGATGAGCAGACAGTAATCACGCAGCTCAGCAGGCCCAGATCACGTGACTGAGCATGCACTGTTCACGTGGCTGATCATACACTGATCACGTGATGATCATGCACTGATCACTTGGATATCATGCACTGATCACGTGGCTGATCATACACTGTTCACGTGTCTGACCATGCACTGATCACGTGGCTGATCATACACTGCTCACGTAACTGATCATGCACTGATCACGTGGCTGAACATGCACTGTTCACGTGGCTGATCACACACCTGTCACGTGACATATCATGCACTGATCACGTGGCACTCATGCACTGATCACGTGGCTGATCATACTCTGCTCACGTAACTCATGCACACATCACGTGGCTATCATGCACTGCTCACGTGGCTCGTCATGGAATGATCACGTAGCAACCATATACTGGTCACGTGACTGATCATGCAAAGATCACGTAAATGATCATGCACTGTTCACGTGACTGATCATGTACTGATCACGTGACTGATCATGCACTGATCACGTGGCTATCATGCTCTGCTCACGTGGCTGATCATGCAACGATCACGTAGCAACCATGTACTGGTCACGTGACTGATCATGCACTGATCACGTAATTGATCCTGCACTGATCACGTGGCTCATCATGCACTGATCACGTGGCTGATCACACATGTATCACGTGACTGATCATGCACTGATCACGTGGCTCTCATGCACTGATCACGTGGCTGTCATGCACTGATCACGTGGATATCATGCACTGATCACGTGGCTGATCACACACGTATCACATGACTGATCATGCACTGATCACGTGGCTATCATGCACTGATCACGTGGCTATCATGCACTGATCACGTGGCTGATCATGCAATGATCACGTAGCTACCATGTACTGATCACGTGACTGATCATGCACTGATCACGTAATTGATCATGCACTGATCATGTGGCTGATCATGCACTGATCACGTGGCTGATCATACACTGATCACATAACTGATCATGCACTGATCACGTGACTGATCATGCACTGATCACGTGGCTATCATGCACTGATCACGTGGCTGACATACACTGATCACGTGCCTGGTCATGCACTGATCACGTGGCTGATCATGCACTGATCACGTGACTGATCATGCACTGATCACGTGTCTGATCATGCACTGATCACGTGGCTATCATGCACTGCTCACGTGGCTGATCATGCCATGATCACGCAGCTACCATGTACTGGTCACATGACTGATCATGCACTGATCACGTGACTGATCATGCAGTGATCACGTGGCTATCATGCACTACTCACGTGGCTGATCATGCAATGATCATGTAGCTACCATGTACAGGTCACGTGAATGATCATACACCCATCAGGTGACTGATCATGCACTGATCACGTGGCTATCATGCACTGATCACGAGACTGATCATGCACTGATCACGTCTATATCATGCACTGATCACATGACTGCCCATGCACTGATCACGTGGATGATCATACACTAATCATGTGACAGATCATGCACTGATCACGTGGCTGATCATGCACTGATACCGTGACTGAGCATGGACTGATCACATGACTATCATGTAGTGATCACGTGACTTAATGGCGCTGATCATGTGACTGATCATGCGCTGATCATGTTTGCTATCATACACTGATCATGTGCCTCTGGAGGCAATAAACAAAGAGCTGAGTAGGCACGAATCAAACAGTCAGCAGGCAATAATCATGGAACTCAGGTGTGAGGAATCATGCTGCTCAGCTGGCAATAATCAAGCAGCTGAGCAGGCAGGAATTACGCAGCACAGCTGGCAATTGTCAAGCAGATGACAGGCAGGAATCGTGCAGCTCAGCTGGCAATTGTCAAGCAGATGAGCAGACAGTAATCACGCAGCTCAGCAGGCCCAGATCACGTGACTGAGCATGCACTGTTCACGTGGCTGATCATACACTGATCACGTGATGATCATGCACTGATCACTTGGATATCATGCACTGATCACGTGGCTGATCATACACTGTTCACGTGTCTGACCATGCACTGATCACGTGGCTGATCATACACTGCTCACGTAACTGATCATGCACTGATCACGTGGCTATCATGCACTGATCACGTGGCTGAACATGCACTGTTCACGTGGCTGATCACACACCTGTCACGTGACATATCATGCACTGATCACGTGGCACTCATGCACTGATCACGTGGCTGATCATACTCTGCTCACGTAACTCATGCACACATCACGTGGCTATCATGCACTGCTCACGTGGCTGATCATGCATGATCACGTAGCTACCATGTACTGGTCACGTGACTGATCATGCACTGATCACGTGACTGATCATGCACTGATCACGTGGCTGATCATGCACTGATCACGTGGCTGATCATGCACTGATCACGTGGCTATCATGCACTGATCACGTGGCTGATCACACACGTATCACGTGACTGATCATGCACTGATCACGTGGCTATCATGCACTGATCACGTGGCTATCATGCACTGATCACGTGGCTGATCATGCAATGATCACGTAGCTACCATGTACTGGTCACGTGACTGATCATGCACTGATCACGTAATTGATCATGCACTGATCACGTGGCTGATCATGCACTGATCACGTGGCTGATCATACACTGATCACGTGACTGATCATGCACTGATCACGTGACTGATCATGCACTGATCACGTGGCTATCATGCACTGATCACGTGGCTGATCATGCACTGATCACGTGGCTGATCATGCACTGATCACGTGGCTGATCATGCACTGATCACGTGTCTGATCATGCACTGATCACGTGGCTATCATGCACTGCTCACGTGGCTGATCATGCCATGATCACGCAGCTACCATGTACTGGTCACATGACTGATCATGCACTGATCACGTGACTGATCATGCAGTGATCACGTGGCTATCATGCACTACTCACGTGGCTGATCATGCAATGATCATGTAGCTACCATGTACAGGTCACGTGAATGATCATACACCCATCAGGTGACTGATCATGCACTGATCACGTGGCTATCATGCACTGATCACGAGACTGATCATGCACTGATCACGTCTATATCATGCACTGATCACATGACTGCCCATGCACTGATCACGTGGATGATCATACACTAATCTTGTGACAGATCATGCACTGATCACGTGGCTGATCATGCACTGATACCGTGACTGAGCATGGACTGATCACATGACTATCATGTAGTGATCACGTGACTTAATGGCGCTGATCATGTGACTGATCATGCGCTGATCATGTTTGCTATCATACACTGATCATGTGCCTCTGGAGGCAATAAACAAAGAGCTGAGTAGGCACGAATCAAACAGTCAGCAGGCAATAATCATGGAACTCAGCTGTGAGGAATCATGCTGCTCAGCTGGCAATAATCAAGCAGCTGAGCAGGCAGGAATTACGCAGCACAGCTGGCAATTGTCAAGCAGATGACAGGCAGGAATCGTGCAGCTCAGCTGGCAATTGTCAAGCAGATGAGCAGACAGTAATCACGCAGCTCAGCAGGCCCAGATCACGTGACTGAGCATGCACTGTTCACGTGGCTGATCATACACTGATCACGTGATGATCATGCACTGATCACTTGGATATCATGCACTGATCACGTGGCTGATCATACACTGTTCACGTGTCTGACCATGCACTGATCACGTGGCTGATCATACACTGCTCACGTAACTGATCATGCACTGATCACGTGGCTATCATGCACTGATCACGTGGCTGAACATGCACTGTTCACGTGGCTGATCACACACCTGTCACGTGACATAGCATGCACTGATCACCTGGAACTCATGCACTGATCACGTGGCTGTCATGGAATGATCACGTAGCAACCATATACTGGTCACGTGACTGATCATGCAAAGATCACGTAAATGATCATGCACTGTTCACGTGACTGATCATGTACTGATCACGTGACTGATCATGCACTGATCACGTGGCTATCATGCTCTGCTCACGTGGCTGATCATGCAACGATCACGTAGCAACCATGTACTGGTCACGTGACTGATCATGCACTGATCACGTAATTGATCCTGCACTGATCACGTGGCTCATCATGCACTGATCACGTGGCTGATCACACATGTATCACGACTGATCATGCACTGATCACGTGGCTCTCATGCACTGATCACGTGGCTGTCATGCACTGATCACGTGGATATCATGCACTGATCACGTGGCTGATCACACACGTATCACATGACTGATCATGCACTGATCACGTGGCTATCATGCACTGATCACGTGGCTATCATGCACTGATCACGTGGCTGATCATGCACTGATCACGTAGCTACCATGCACTGATCACGTGACTGATCATGCACTGATCACGTGGCTGATCATGCACTGATCACGTGGCTGATCATGCACTGATCACGTGGCTGATCATGCACTGATCACGTGACTGATCATGCACTGATCACGTGACTGATCATGCACTGATCACGTGGCTATCATGCACTGATCACGTGGCTGATCATGCACTGATCACGTGACTGATCATGCACTGATCACGTGGCTATCATGCACTGATCACGTGGCTGATCATGCATGATCACGCAGCTACCATGTACTGGTCACATGACTGATCATGCACTGATCACGTGACTGATCATGCACTGATCACGTGGCTATCATGCACTACTCACGTGGCTGATCATGCAATGATCATGTAGCTACCATGTACAGGTCACGTGAATGATCATACACCCATCAGGTGACTGATCATGCACTGATCACGTGGCTATCATGCACTGATCACGTGACTGATCATGCACTGATCACGTCTATATCATGCACTGATCACATGACTGCCCATGCACTGATCACGTGGATGATCATACACTAATCACGTGACTGATCATGCACTGATCACGTGACTGAGCATGGACTGATCACATGACTATCATGCACTGATCACGTGACTTAATGGCACTGATCATGTGACTGATCATGCACTGATCATGTTTGCTATCATACACTGATCATGTGCCTCTGGAGGCAATAAACAAAGAGCTGAGTAGGCACGAATCAAACAGTCAGCAGGCAATAATCATGGAACACAGGTGTGAGGAATCATGCTGCTCAGCTGGCAATAATCAAGCAGATGAGCAGACAGTAATCACGCAGCTCAGCATGCACAGATCACGTGACTGATCATGCACTGATCACGTGGCTGATCATGCACTGATCACGTGATGATCATGCACTGATCACGTGGATATCATGCACTGATCACGTGGCTGATCATGCACTGATCACGTGACTGATCATGCACTGATCACGTGGCTGATCATGCACTGATCACGTGACTGATCATGCACTGATCACGTGACATCATGCACTGATCACGTGGCTGATCATGCACTGATCACGTAACTGATCATGCACTGATCACGTGGCTATCATGCACTGATCACGTGGCTGATCATGCACTGATCACGTGGCAACCATACACTGATCACGTGACTGATCATGCACTGATCACGTGGCTGATCATGCACTGATCACGTGACTGATCATGCACTGATCACGTGACTGATCATGCACTGATCACGTGGCTATCATGCACTGCTCACGTGGCTGATCATGCCATGATCACGCAGCTACCATGTACTGGTCACATGACTGATCATGCACTGATCACGTGACTGATCATGCACTGATCACGTGGCTATCATGCACTACTCACGTGGCTGATCATGCAATGATCATGTAGCTACCATGTACAGGTCACGTGAATGATCATACACCCATCAGGTGACTGATCATGCACTGATCACGTGGCTATCATGCACTGATCACGAGACTGATCATGCACTGATCACGTCTATATCATGCACTGATCACATGACTGCCCATGCACTGATCACGTGGATGATCATACACTAATCATGTGACAGATCATGCACTGATCACGTGGCTGATCATGCACTGATACCGTGACTGAGCATGGACTGATCACATGACTATCATGTAGTGATCACGTGACTTAATGGCGCTGATCATGTGACTGATCATGCGCTGATCATGTTTGCTATCATACACTGATCATGTGCCTCTGGAGGCAATAAACAAAGAGCTGAGTAGGCACGAATCAAACAGTCAGCAGGCAATAATCATGGAACTCAGGTGTGAGGAATCATGCTGCTCAGCTGGCAATAATCAAGCAGCTGAGCAGGCAGGAATCGTGCAGCTCAGCTGGCAATTGTCAAGCAGATGAGCAGACAGTAATCACGCAGCTCAGCAGGCCCAGATCACGTGACTGAGCATGCACTGTTCACGTGGCTGATCATACACTGATCACGTGATGATCATGCACTGATCACTTGGATATCATGCACTGATCACGTGGCTGATCATACACTGTTCACGTGTCTGACCATGCACTGATCACGTGGCTGATCATACACTGCTCACGTAACTGATCATGCACTGATCACGTGGCTATCATGCACTGATCACGTGGCTGAACATGCACTGTTCACGTGGCTGATCACACACCTGTCACGTGACATATCATGCACTGATCACGTGGCACTCATGCACTGATCACGTGGCTGATCATACTCTGCTCACGTAACTCATGCACACATCACGTGGCTATCATGCACTGCTCACGTGGCTCGTCATGGAATGATCACGTAGCTACCATATACTGGTCACGTGACTGATCATGCACAGATCACGTAAATGATCATGCACTGTTCACGTGACTGATCATGTACTGATCACGTGACTGATCATGCACTGATCACGTGGCTATCATGCACTGCTCACGTGGCTGATCATGCAACGATCACGTAGCAACCATGTACTGGTCACGTGACTGATCATGCACTGATCACGTAATTGATCATGCACTGATCACGTGGCTCATCATGCACTGATCACGTGGCTGATCACACATGTATCACGTGACTGATCATGCACTGATCACGTGGCTCTCATGCACTGATCACGTGGCTGTCATGCACTGATCACGTGGATATCATGCACTGATCACGTGGCTGATCACACACGTATCACATGACTGATCATGCACTGATCACGTGGCTATCATGCACTGATCACGTGGCTATCATGCACTGATCACGTGGCTGATCATGCAATGATCACGTAGCTACCATGTACTGGTCACGTGACTGATCATGCACTGATCACGTGACTGATCATGCACTGATCACGTGGCTGATCATGCACTGATCACGTGGCTGATCATGCACTGATCACGTGACTGATCATGCACTGATCACGTGACTGATCATGCACTGATCACGTGACTGATCATGCACTGATCACGTGGCTGATCATGCACTGATCACGTGACTGATCATGCACTGATCACGTGACTGATCATGCACTGATCACGTGGCTATCATGCACTGATCACGTGGCTGATCATGCACTGATCACGTAGCTATCATGCACTGATCACGTGACTGATCATGCACTGATCACGTGACTGATCATGCACTGATCACGTGGCTGATCATGCACTGATCACGTGGCTGATCATGCACTGATCACGTGACTGATCATGCACTGATCACGTGACTGATCATGCACTGATCACGTGGCTGATCATGCACTGATCACGTGACTGATCATGCACTGATCACGTGGCTGATCATGCACTGATCACGTGGCTGATCATGCACTGATCACGTGGCTGATCATGCACTGATCACGTGGCTATCATGCACTGATCACGTGGCTGATCATGCACTGATCACGTGGCTGATCACACACTGTCACGTGACATATCATGCACTGATCACGTGGCACTCATGCACTGATCACGTGGCTGATCATACACTGATCACGTAACTCATGCACACATCACGTGGCTATCATGCACTGATCACGTGGCTGTCATGGAATGATCACGTAGCAACCATATACTGGTCACGTGACTGATCATGCACTGATCACGTAAATGATCATGCACTGATCACGTGACTGATCATGCACTGATCACGTGACTGATCATGCACTGATCACGTGGCTATCATGCACTGCTCACGTGGCTGATCATGCACGATCACGTAGCAACCATGTACTGGTCACGTGACTGATCATGCACTGATCACGTAATTGATCATGCACTGATCACGTGGCTCATCATGCACTGATCACGTGGCTGATCACACATGTATCACGTGACTGATCATGCACTGATCACGTGGCTCTCATGCACTGATCACGTGGCTGTCATGCACTGATCACGTGGATATCATGCACTGATCACGTGGCTGATCACACACGTATCACGTGACTGATCATGCACTGATCACGTGGCTATCATGCACTGATCACGTGGCTATCATGCACTGATCACGTGGCTGATCATGCAATGATCACGTAGCTACCATGTACTGGTCACGTGACTGATCATGCACTGATCACGTAATTGATCATGCACTGATCATGTGGCTGATCATGCACTGATCACGTGGCTGATCATGCACTGATCACGTAACTGATCATGCACTGATCACGTGACTGATCATGCACTGATCACGTGGCTATCATGCACTGATCACTTGGCTGACATACACTGATCACGTGCCTGATCATGCACTGATCACGTGGCTGATCATGCACTGATCACGTGACTGATCATGCACTGATCACGTGTCTGATCATGCACTGATCACGTGGCTATCATGCACTGCTCACGTGGCTGATCATGCCATGATCACGCAGCTACCATGTACTGGTCACATGACTGATCATGCACTGATCACGTGACTGATCATGCAGTGATCACGTGGCTATCATGCACTACTCACGTGGCTGATCATGCAATGATCATGTAGCTACCATGTACAGGTCACGTGAATGATCATACACCCATCAGGTGACTGATCATGCACTGATCACGTGGCTATCATGCACTGATCACGAGACTGATCATGCACTGATCACGTCTATATCATGCACTGATCACATGACTGCCATGCACTGATCACGTGGATGATCATACACTAATCTTGTGACAGATCATGCACTGATCACGTGGCTGATCATGCACTGATACCGTGACTGAGCATGGACTGATCACATGACTATCATGTAGTGATCACGTGACTTAATGGCGCTGATCATGTGACTGATCATGCGCTGATCATGTTTGCTATCATACACTGATCATGTGCCTCTGGAGGCAATAAACAAAGAGCTGAGTAGGCACGAATCAAACAGTCAGCAGGCAATAATCATGGAACTCAGCTGTGAGGAATCATGCTGCTCAGCTGGCAATAATCAAGCAGCTGAGCAGGCAGGAATTACGCAGCACAGCTGGCAATTGTCAAGCAGATGACAGGCAGGAATCGTGCAGCTCAGCTGGCAATTGTCAAGCAGATGAGCAGACAGTAATCACGCAGCTCAGCAGGCCCAGATCACGTGACTGAGCATGCACTGTTCACGTGGCTGATCATACACTGATCACGTGATGATCATGCACTGATCACTTGGATATCATGCACTGATCACGTGGCTGATCATACACTGTTCACGTGTCTGACCATGCACTGATCACGTGGCTGATCATACACTGCTCACGTAACTGATCATGCACTGATCACGTGGCTGAACATGCACTGTTCACGTGGCTGATCACACACCTGTCACGTGACATATCATGCACTGATCACGTGGCACTCATGCACTGATCACGTGGCTGATCATACTCTGCTCACGTAACTCATGCACACATCACGTGGCTATCATGCACTGCTCACGTGGCTCGTCATGGAATGATCACGTAGCAACCATATACTGGTCACGTGACTGATCATGCAAAGATCACGTAAATGATCATGCACTGTTCACGTGACTGATCATGTACTGATCACGTGACTGATCATGCACTGATCACGTGGCTATCATGCTCTGCTCACGTGGCTGATCATGCAACGATCACGTAGCAACCATGTACTGGTCACGTGACTGATCATGCACTGATCACGTAATTGATCCTGCACTGATCACGTGGCTCATCATGCACTGATCACGTGGCTGATCACACATGTATCACGTGACTGATCATGCACTGATCACGTGGCTCTCATGCACTGATCACGTGGCTGTCATGCACTGATCACGTGGATATCATGCACTGATCACGTGGCTGATCACACACGTATCACATGACTGATCATGCACTGATCACGTGGCTATCATGCACTGATCACGTGGCTATCATGCACTGATCACGTGGCTGATCATGCAATGATCACGTAGCTACCATGTACTGATCACGTGACTGATCATGCACTGATCACGTAATTGATCATGCACTGATCATGTGGCTGATC
The DNA here is from genome assembly GCF_032452875.1 of Bos javanicus. Taxonomy (NCBI): domain Eukaryota; kingdom Metazoa; phylum Chordata; class Mammalia; order Artiodactyla; family Bovidae; genus Bos; species Bos javanicus. The sequence continues at coordinate 142,164 of NW_026893827.1, forward strand.
ATGCACTGATCACGTGGCTGATCATACTGATCACATAACTGATCATGCACTGATCACGTGACTGATCATGCACTGATCACGTGGCTATCATGCACTGATCACTTGGCTGACATACACTGATCACGTGCCTGATCATGCACTGATCACGTGGCTGATCATGCACTGATCACGTGACTGATCATGCACTGATCACGTGTCTGATCATGCACTGATCACGTGGCTATCATGCACTGCTCACGTGGCTGATCATGCCATGATCACGCAGCTACCATGTACTGGTCACATGACTGATCATGCACTGATCACGTGACTGATCATGCAGTGATCACGTGGCTATCATGAACTACTCACGTGGCTGATCATGCAATGATCATGTAGCTACCATGTACAGGTCACGTGAATGATCATACACCCATCAGGTGACTGATCATGCACTGATCACGTGGCTATCATGCACTGATCACGAGACTGATCATGCACTGTTCACGTCTATATCATGCACTGATCACATGACTGCCCATGCACTGATCACGTGGATGATCATACACTAATCTTGTGACAGATCATGCACTGATCACGTGGCTGATCATGCACTGATACCGTGACTGAGCATGGACTGATCACATGACTATCATGTAGTGATCACGTGACTTAATGGCGCTGATCATGTGACTGATCATGCGCTGATCATGTTTGCTATCATACACTGATCATGTGCCTCTGGAGGCAATAAACAAAGAGCTGAGTAGGCACGAATCAAACAGTCAGCAGGCAATAATCATGGAACTCAGGTGTGAGGAATCATGCTGCTCAGCTGGCAATAATCAAGCAGCTGAGCAGGCAGGAATTACGCAGCACAGCTGGCAATTGTCAAGCAGATGACAGGCAGGAATCGTGCAGCTCAGCTGGCAATTGTCAAGCAGATGAGCAGACAGTAATCACGCAGCTCAGCAGGCCCAGATCACGTGACTGAGCATGCACTGTTCACGTGGCTGATCATACACTGATCACGTGATGATCATGCACTGATCACTTGGATATCATGCACTGATCACGTGGCTGATCATACACTGTTCACGTGTCTGACCATGCACTGATCACGTGGCTGATCATACACTGCTCACGTAACTGATCATGCACTGATCACGTGGCTATCATGCACTGATCACGTGGCTGAACATGCACTGTTCACGTGGCTGATCACACACCTGTCACGTGACATATCATGCACTGATCACGTGGCACTCATGCACTGATCACGTGGCTGATCATACACTGATCACGTAACTGATCATGCACTGATCACGTGGCTGATCATGCACTGATCACGTGGCTGATCATGCACTGATCACGTGACTATCATGCACTGATCACGTGACTGATCATGCACTGATCACGTGGCTGATCATGCACTGATCACGTGACTGATCATGCACTGATCACGTGGCTATCATGCACTGATCACGTGGCTGATCATGCACTGATCACGTGGCTGATCATGCACTGATCACGTGACTGATCATGCACTGATCACGTGGCATCATGCACTGATCACGTGGCTGATCATGCACTGATCACGTGACTCATGCACATCACGTGGCTATCATGCACTGATCACGTGGCTGTCATGCACTGATCACGTGGCTATCATGCACTGATCACGTGACTGATCATGCACTGATCACGTGGCTGATCATGCACTGATCACGTGACTGATCATGCACTGATCACGTGACTGATCATGCACTGATCACGTGGCTATCATGCACTGATCACGTGGCTGATCATGCAATGATCACGTAGCTACCATGTACTGGTCACGTGACTGATCATGCACTGATCACGTAACTGATCATGCACTGATCACGTGGCTGATCATGCACTGATCACGTGGCTGATCACACATGATCACGTGACTGATCATGCACTGATCACGTGGCTATCATGCACTGATCACGTGGCTGTCATGCACTGATCACGTGGCTATCATGCACTGATCACGTGGCTGATCATGCACTATCACGTGACTGATCATGCACTGATCACGTGGCTGATCATGCACTGATCACGTGGCTATCATGCACTGATCACGTGGCTGATCATGCAATGATCACGTAGCTACCATGTACTGGTCACGTGACTGATCATGCACTGATCACGTGACTGATCATGCACTGATCACGTGGCTGATCATGCACTGATCACGTGGCTGATCATGCACTGATCACGTGGCTATCATGCACTGATCACGTGGCTGATCATGCACTGATCACGTGACTGATCATGCACTGATCACGTGGCTGATCATGCACTGATCACGTGACTGATCATGCACTGATCACGTGACTGATCATGCACTGATCACGTGGCTATCATGCACTGATCACGTGGCTGATCATGCATGATCACGCAGCTATCATGCACTGATCACGTGACTGATCATGCACTGATCACGTGACTGATCATGCACTGATCACGTGGCTATCATGCACTGATCACGTGGCTGATCATGCAATGATCATGTAGCTACCATGTACTGGTCACGTGAATGATCATACACTGATCAGGTGACTGATCATGCACTGATCACGTGGCTATCATGCACTGATCACGTGACTGATCATGCACTGATCACGTCTATATCATGCACTGATCACATGACTGCCCATGCACTGATCACGTGGATGATCATGCACTGATCACGTGACAGATCATGCACTGATCACGTGGCTGATCATGCACTGATCACGTGACTGATCATGCACTGATCACGTGGCTGATCATGCACTGATCACGTGGCTATCATGCACTGATCACGTGGCTGATCATACACTGATCACGTGTCTGATCATGCACTGATCACGTGGCTGATCATGCACTGATCACGTAACTGATCATGCACTGATCACGTGGCTATCATGCACTGATCACGTGGCTGAACATGCACTGTTCACGTGGCTGATCACACACCTGTCACGTGACATATCATGCACTGATCACGTGGCACTCATGCACTGATCACGTGGCTGATCATACTCTGCTCACGTAACTCATGCACACATCACGTGGCTATCATGCACTGCTCACGTGGCTCGTCATGGAATGATCACGTAGCAACCATATACTGGTCACGTGACTGATCATGCAAAGATCACGTAAATGATCATGCACTGTTCACGTGACTGATCATGCACTGATCACGTGACTGATCATGCACTGATCACGTGGCTATCATGCACTGCTCACGTGGCTGATCATGCAACGATCACGTAGCAACCATGTACTGGTCACGTGACTGATCATGCACTGATCACGTAATTGATCATGCACTGATCACGTGGCTCATCATGCACTGATCACGTGGCTGATCACACATGTATCACGTGACTGATCATGCACTGATCACGTGGCTCTCATGCACTGATCACGTGGCTGTCATGCACTGATCACGTGGATATCATGCACTGATCACGTGGCTGATCACACACGTATCACATGACTGATCATGCACTGATCACGTGGCTATCATGCACTGATCACGTGGCTATCATGCACTGATCACGTGGCTGATCATGCAATGATCACGTAGCTACCATGTACTGGTCACGTGACTGATCATGCACTGATCACGTAATTGATCATGCACTGATCATGTGGCTGATCATGCACTGATCACGTGGCTGATCATACACTGATCACATAACTGATCATGCACTGATCACGTGACTGATCATGCACTGATCACGTGGCTATCATGCACTGATCACTTGGCTGACATACACTGATCACGTGCCTGGTCATGCACTGATCACGTGGCTGATCATGCACTGATCACGTGACTGATCATGCACTGATCACGTGTCTGATCATGCACTGATCACGTGGCTATCATGCACTGCTCACGTGGCTGATCATGCCATGATCACGCAGCTACCATGTACTGGTCACATGACTGATCATGCACTGATCACGTGACTGATCATGCAGTGATCACGTGGCTATCATGAACTACTCACGTGGCTGATCATGCAATGATCATGTAGCTACCATGTACAGGTCACGTGAATGATCATACACCCATCAGGTGACTGATCATGCACTGATCACGTGGCTATCATGCACTGATCACGAGACTGATCATGCACTGATCACGTCTATATCATGCACTGATCACATGACTGCCCATGCACTGATCACGTGGATGATCATACACTAATCTTGTGACAGATCATGCACTGATCACGTGGCTGATCATGCACTGATACCGTGACTGAGCATGGACTGATCACATGACTATCATGTAGTGATCACGTGACTTAATGGCGCTGATCATGTGACTGATCATGCGCTGATCATGTTTGCTATCATACACTGATCATGTGCCTCTGGAGGCAATAAACAAAGAGCTGAGTAGGCACGAATCAAACAGTCAGCAGGCAATAATCATGGAACTCAGGTGTGAGGAATCATGCTGCTCAGCTGGCAATAATCAAGCAGCTGAGCAGGCAGGAATCATGCAGCTCAGCTGGCAATTGTCAAGCAGATGAGCAGACAGTAATCACGCAGCTCAGCAGGCCCAGATCACGTGACTGAGCATGCACTGTTCACGTGGCTGATCATACACTGATCACGTGATGATCATGCACTGATCACTTGGATATCATGCACTGATCACGTGGCTGATCATACACTGTTCACGTGTCTGACCATGCACTGATCACGTGGCTGATCATACACTGCTCACGTAACTGATCATGCACTGATCACGTGGCTATCATGCACTGATCACGTGGCTGAACATGCACTGTTCACGTGGCTGATCACACACCTGTCACGTGACATATCATGCACTGATCACGTGGCACTCATGCACTGATCACGTGGCTGATCATACTCTGCTCACGTAACTCATGCACACATCACGTGGCTATCATGCACTGCTCACGTGGCTCGTCATGGAATGATCACGTAGCAACCATATACTGGTAACGTGACTGATCATGCAAAGATCACGTAAATGATCATGCACTGTTCACGTGACTGATCATGTACTGATCACGTGACTGATCATGCACTGATCACGTGGCTATCATGCTCTGCTCACGTGGCTGATCATGCAACGATCACGTAGCAACCATGTACTGGTCACGTGACTGATCATGCACTGATCACGTAATTGATCCTGCACTGATCACGTGGCTCATCATGCACTGATCACGTGGCTGATCACACATGTATCACGTGACTGATCATGCACTGATCACGTGGCTCTCATGCACTGATCACGTGGCTGTCATGCACTGATCACGTGGATATCATGCACTGATCACGTGGCTGATCACACACGTATCACATGACTGATCATGCACTGATCACGTGGCTATCATGCACTGATCACGTGGCTATCATGCACTGATCACGTGGCTGATCAGGCAATGATCACGTAGCTACCATGTACTGGTCACGTGACTGATCATGCACTGATCACGTAATTGATCATGCACTGATCATGTGGCTGATCATGCACTGATCACGTGGCTGATCATACACTGATCACATAACTGATCATGCACTGATCACGTGACTGATCATGCACTGATCACGTGGCTATCATGCACTGATCACTTGGCTGGACATACACTGATCACGTGCCTGGTCATGCACTGATCACGTGGCTGATCATGCACTGATCACGTGACTGATCATGCACTGATCACGTGTCTGATCATGCACTGATCACGTGGCTATCATGCACTGCTCACGTGGCTGATCATGCCATGATCACGCAGCTACCATGTACTGGTCACATGACTGATCATGCACTGATCACGTGACTGATCATGCAGTGATCACGTGGCTATCATGAACTACTCACGTGGCTGATCATGCAATGATCATGTAGCTACCATGTACAGGTCACGTGAATGATCATACACCCATCAGGTGACTGATCATGCACTGATCACGTGGCTATCATGCACTGATCACGAGACTGATCATGCACTGATCACGTCTATATCATGCACTGATCACATGACTGCCCATGCACTGATCACGTGGATGATCATACACTAATCTTGTGACAGATCATGCACTGATCACGTGGCTGATCATGCACTGATACCGTGACTGAGCATGGACTGATCACATGACTATCATGTAGTGATCACGTGACTTAATGGCGCTGATCATGTGACTGATCATGCGCTGATCATGTTTGCTATCATACACTGATCATGTGCCTCTGGAGGCAATAAACAAAGAGCTGAGTAGGCACGAATCAAACAGTCAGCAGGCAATAATCATGGAACTCAGGTGTGAGGAATCATGCTGCTCAGCTGGCAATAATCAAGCAGCTGAGCAGGCAGGAATTACGCAGCACAGCTGGCAATTGTCAAGCAGATGACAGGCAGGAATCGTGCAGCTCAGCTGGCAATTGTCAAGCAGATGAGCAGACAGTAATCACGCAGCTCAGCAGGCCCAGATCACGTGACTGAGCATGCACTGTTCACGTGGCTGATCATACACTGATCACGTGATGATCATGCACTGATCACTTGGATATCATGCACTGATCACGTGGCTGATCATACACTGCTCACGTAACTGATCATGCACTGATCACGTGGCTATCATGCACTGATCACGTGGCTGAACATGCACTGATCACGTGGCTGATCACACACCTGTCACGTGACATATCATGCACTGATCACGTGGCACTCATGCACTGATCACGTGGCTGATCATACTCTGCTCACGTAACTCATGCACACATCACGTGGCTATCATGCACTGCTCACGTGGCTCGTCATGGAATGATCACGTAGCAACCATATACTGGTCACGTGACTGATCATGCAAAGATCACGTAAATGATCATGCACTGTTCACGTGACTGATCATGTACTGATCACGTGACTGATCATGCACTGATCACGTGGCTATCATGCACTGCTCACGTGGCTGATCATGCAACGATCACGTAGCAACCATGTACTGGTCACGTGACTGATCATGCACTGATCACGTAATTGATCATGCACTGATCACGTGGCTCATCATGCACTGATCACGTGGCTGATCACACATGTATCACGTGACTGATCATGCACTGATCACGTGGCTCTCATGCACTGATCACGTGGCTGTCATGCACTGATCACGTGGCTGATCACACACGATCACATGACTGATCATGCACTGATCACGTGGCTATCATGCACTGATCACGTGGCTATCATGCACTGATCACGTGACTGATCATGCACTGATCACGTAACTGATCATGCACTGATCACGTGGCTGATCATGCACTGATCACGTGGCTATCATGCACTGATCACGTGGCTGATCATGCACTGATCACGTAGCTATCATGTACTGATCACGTGACTGATCATGCACTGATCACGTGATTGATCATGCACTGATCACGTGGCTGATCATGCACTGATCACGTGGCTGATCATGCACTGATCACGTGACTGATCATGCACTGATCACGTGACTGATCATGCACTGATCACGTGGCTATCATGCACTGATCACGTGGCTGATCATGCACTGATCACGTGACTGATCATGCACTGATCACGTGGCTGATCATGCACTGATCACGTGGCTGATCATGCATGATCACGTGACTGATCATGCACTGATCACGTGGCTATCATGCACTGATCACGTGGCTATCATGCACTGATCACGTGGCTGATCATGCACTGATCACGTAGCTATCATGCACTGATCACGTGGCTGATCATGCACTGATCACGTAACTGATCATGCACTGATCACGTGACTGATCATGCACTGATCACGTGGCTATCATGCACTGATCACGTGGCTGACATGCACTGATCACGTGCCTGATCATGCACTGATCACGTGGCTGATCATGCACTGATCACGTGACTGATCATGCACTGATCACGTGTCTGATCATGCACTGATCACGTGGCTATCATGCACTGATCACGTGGCTGATCATGCCATGATCACGCAGCTACCATGTACTGGTCACATGACTGATCATGCACTGATCACGTGACTGATCATGCACTGATCACGTGGCTATCATGCACTACTCACGTGGCTGATCATGCAATGATCATGTAGCTACCATGTACAGGTCACGTGAATGATCATACACCCATCAGGTGACTGATCATGCACTGATCACGTGGCTATCATGCACTGATCACGAGACTGATCATGCACTGATCACGTCTATATCATGCACTGATCACATGACTGCCCATGCACTGATCACGTGGATGATCATACACTAATCTTGTGACAGATCATGCACTGATCACGTGGCTGATCATGCACTGATACCGTGACTGAGCATGGACTGATCACATGACTATCATGTAGTGATCACGTGACTTAATGGCGCTGATCATGTGACTGATCATGCGCTGATCATGTTTGCTATCATACACTGATCATGTGCCTCTGGAGGCAATAAACAAAGAGCTGAGTAGGCACGAATCAAACAGTCAGCAGGCAATAATCATGGAACTCAGGTGTGAGGAATCATGCTGCTCAGCTGGCAATAATCAAGCAGCTGAGCAGGCAGGAATTACGCAGCACAGCTGGCAATTGTCAAGCAGATGACAGGCAGGAATCGTGCAGCTCAGCTGGCAATTGTCAAGCAGATGAGCAGACAGTAATCACGCAGCTCAGCAGGCCCAGATCACGTGACTGAGCATGCACTGTTCACGTGGCTGATCATACACTGATCACGTGATGATCATGCACTGATCACTTGGATATCATGCACTGATCACGTGGCTGATCATACACTGTTCACGTGTCTGACCATGCACTGATCACGTGGCTGATCATACACTGCTCACGTAACTGATCATGCACTGATCACGTGGCTATCATGCACTGATCACGTGGCTGAACATGCACTGTTCACGTGGCTGATCACACACCTGTCACGTGACATATCATGCACTGATCACGTGGCACTCATGCACTGATCACGTGGCTGATCATACTCTGCTCACGTAACTCATGCACACATCACGTGGCTATCATGCACTGCTCACGTGGCTCGTCATGGAATGATCACGTAGCAACCATATACTGGTCACGTGACTGATCATGCAAAGATCACGTAAATGATCATGCACTGTTCACGTGACTGATCATGTACTGATCACGTGACTGATCATGCACTGATCACGTGGCTATCATGCACTGCTCACGTGGCTGATCATGCAACGATCACGTAGCAACCATGTACTGGTCACGTGACTGATCATGCACTGATCACGTAATTGATCATGCACTGATCACGTGGCTCATCATGCACTGATCACGTGGCTGATCACACATGTATCACGTGACTGATCATGCACTGATCACGTGGCTCTCATGCACTGATCACGTGGCTGATCATGCACTGATCACGTGGCTATCATGCACTGATCACGTGGCTGATCATGCACTGATCACGTAGCTATCATGCACTGTCACGTGACTGATCATGCACTGATCACGTGGCTGATCATGCACTGATCACGTGGCTGATCATGCACTGATCACGTGGCTGATCATGCACTGATCACGTGACTGATCATGCACTGATCACGTGACTGATCATGCACTGATCACGTGGCTATCATGCACTGATCACGTGGCTGATCATGCACTGATCACGTGACTGATCATGCACTGATCACGTGGCTGATCATGCACTGATCACGTGGCTGATCATGCACTATCACGTGACTGATCATGCACTGATCACGTGGCTGATCATGCACTGATCACGTGGCTATCATGCACTGATCACGTGGCTGATCATGCACTGATCACGTAGCTATCATGCACTGATCACGTGACTGATCATGCACTGATCACGTAACTGATCATGCACTGATCACGTGGCTGATCATGCACTGATCACGTGGCTATCATGCACTGATCACGTGGCTGACATGCACTGATCACGTGCCTGATCATGCACTGATCACGTGGCTGATCATGCACTGATCACGTGACTGATCATGCACTGATCACGTGTCTGATCATGCACTGATCACGTGGCTATCATGCACTGCTCACGTGGCTGATCATGCCATGATCACGCAGCTACCATGTACTGGTCACATGACTGATCATGCACTGATCACGTGACTGATCATGCAGTGATCACGTGGCTATCATGCACTACTCACGTGGCTGATCATGCAATGATCATGTAGCTACCATGTACAGGTCACGTGAATGATCATACACCCATCAGGTGACTGATCATGCACTGATCACGTGGCTATCATGCACTGATCACGAGACTGATCATGCACTGATCACGTCTATATCATGCACTGATCACATGACTGCCCATGCACTGATCACGTGGATGATCATACACTAATCTTGTGACAGATCATGCACTGATCACGTGGCTGATCATGCACTGATACCGTGACTGAGCATGGACTGATCACATGACTATCATGTAGTGATCACGTGACTTAATGGCGCTGATCATGTGACTGATCATGCGCTGATCATGTTTGCTATCATACACTGATCATGTGCCTCTGGAGGCAATAAACAAAGAGCTGAGTAGGCACGAATCAAACAGTCAGCAGGCAATAATCATGGAACTCAGGTGTGAGGAATCATGCTGCTCAGCTGGCAATAATCAAGCAGCTGAGCAGGCAGGAATTACGCAGCACAGCTGGCAATTGTCAAGCAGATGACAGGCAGGAATCGTGCAGCTCAGCTGGCAATTGTCAAGCAGATGAGCAGACAGTAATCACGCAGCTCAGCAGGCCCAGATCACGTGACTGAGCATGCACTGTTCACGTGGCTGATCATACACTGATCACGTGATGATCATGCACTGATCACTTGGATATCATGCACTGATCACGTGGCTGATCATACACTGTTCACGTGTCTGACCATGCACTGATCACGTGGCTGATCATACACTGCTCACGTAACTGATCATGCACTGATCACGTGGCTATCATGCACTGATCACGTGGCTGAACATGCACTGTTCACGTGGCTGATCACACACCTGTCACGTGACATATCATGCACTGATCACGTGGCACTCATGCACTGATCACGTGGCTGATCATACTCTGCTCACGTAACTCATGCACACATCACGTGGCTATCATGCACTGCTCACGTGGCTCGTCATGGAATGATCACGTAGCAACCATATACTGGTCACGTGACTGATCATGCAAAGATCACGTAAATGATCATGCACTGTTCACGTGACTGATCATGTACTGATCACGTGACTGATCATGCACTGATCACGTGGCTATCATGCTCTGCTCACGTGGCTGATCATGCAACGATCACGTAGCAACCATGTACTGGTCACGTGACTGATCATGCACTGATCACGTAATTGATCCTGCACTGATCACGTGGCTCATCATGCACTGATCACGTGGCTGATCACACATGTATCACGTGACTGATCATGCACTGATCACGTGGCTCTCATGCACTGATCACGTGGCTGTCATGCACTGATCACGTGGCTATCATGCACTGATCACGTGGCTATCATGCACTGATCACGTGGCTGATCATGCACTGATCACGTAGCTATCATGCACTGTCACGTGACTGATCATGCACTGATCACGTAATTGATCATGCACTGATCACGTGGCTGATCATGCACTGATCACGTGGCTGATCATGCACTGATCACGTGACTGATCATGCACTGATCACGTGACTGATCATGCACTGATCACGTGGCTATCATGCACTGATCACGTGGCTGACATACACTGATCACGTGCCTGATCATGCACTGATCACGTGGCTGATCATGCACTGATCACGTGACTGATCATGCACTGATCTCACGTCTGATCATGCACTGATCACGTGGCTATCATGCACTGCTCACGTGGCTGATCATGCCATGATCACGCAGCTACCATGTACTGGTCACATGACTGATCATGCACTGATCACGTGACTGATCATGCACTGATCACGTGGCTATCATGCACTACTCACGTGGCTGATCATGCAATGATCATGTAGCTACCATGTACAGGTCACGTGAATGATCATACACCCATCAGGTGACTGATCATGCACTGATCACGTGGCTATCATGCACTGATCACGAGACTGATCATGCACTGTTCACGTCTATATCATGCACTGATCACATGACTGCCCATGCACTGATCACGTGGATGATCATACACTAATCTTGTGACAGATCATGCACTGATCACGTGGCTGATCATGCACTGATACCGTGACTGAGCATGGACTGATCACATGACTATCATGTAGTGATCACGTGACTTAATGGCACTGATCATGTGACTGATCATGCGCTGATCATGTTTGCTATCATACACTGATCATGTGCCTCTGGAGGCAATAAACAAAGAGCTGAGTAGGCACGAATCAAACAGTCAGCAGGCAATAATCATGGAACTCAGGTGTGAGGAATCATGCTGCTCAGCTGGCAATAATCAAGCAGCTGAGCAGGCAGGAATTAGGCAGCACAGCTGGCAATTGTCAAGCAGATGACAGGCAGGAATCGTGCAGCTCAGCTGGCAATTGTCAAGCAGATGAGCAGACAGTAATCACGCAGCTCAGCAGGCCCTGATCACGTGACTGAGCATGCACTGTTCACGTGGCTGATCATACACTGATCACGTGATGATCATGCACTGATCACGTGGATATCATGCACTGATCACGTGGCTGATCATGCACTGTTCACGTGTCTGATCATGCACTGATCACGTGGCTGATCATGCACTGATCACGTGGCTGATCATGCACTGATCACGTGACTGATCATGCACTGATCACGTGGCTGATCATGCACTGATCACGTGACTGATCATGCACTGATCACGTGGCTATCATGCACTGATCACGTGGCTATCATGCACTGATCACGTGGCTGATCATGCACTGATCACGTGACTGATCATGCACTGATCACGTGGCTGATCATGCACTGATCACGTGACTGATCATGCACTGATCACGTGGCTGTCATGCACTGATCACGTGGCTATCATGCACTGATCACGTGACTGATCATGCACTGATCACGTGACTGATCATGCACTGATCACGTGACTGATCATGCACTGATCACGTGGCTATCATGCACTGCTCACGTGGCTGATCATGCATGATCACGCAGCTACCATGTACTGGTCACATGACTGATCATGCACTGATCACGTGACTGATCATGCACTGATCACGTGGCTATCATGCACTACTCACGTGGCTGATCATGCAATGATCATGTAGCTACCATGTACAGGTCACGTGAATGATCATACACCCATCAGGTGACTGATCATGCACTGATCACGTGGCTATCATGCACTGATCACGTGACTGATCATGCACTGATCACGTCTATATCATGCACTGATCACATGACTGCCCATGCACTGATCACGTGGATGATCATACACTGATCACGTGACTGATCATGCACTGATACCGTGACTGAGCATGGACTGATCACATGACTATCATGTAGTGATCACGTGACTTAATGGCGCTGATCATGTGACTGATCATGCACTGATCATGTTTGCTATCATACACTGATCATGTGCCTCTGGAGGCAATAAACAAAGAGCTGAGTAGGCACGAATCAAACAGTCAGCAGGCAATAATCATGGAACTCAGCTGTGAGGAATCATGCTGCTCAGCTGGCAATAATCAAGCAGCTGAGCAGGCAGGAATTACGCAGCACAGCTGGCAATTGTCAAGCAGATGACAGGCAGGAATCGTGCAGCTCAGCTGGCAATTGTCAAGCAGATGAGCAGACAGTAATCACGCAGCTCAGCAGGCCCAGATCACGTGACTGAGCATGCACTGTTCACGTGGCTGATCATACACTGATCACGTGATGATCATGCACTGATCACGTGGATATCATGCACTGATCACGTGGCTGATCATACACTGATCACGTGTCTGACCATGCACTGATCACGTGGCTGATCATACACTGATCACGTAACTGATCATGCACTGATCACGTGGCATCATGCACTGATCACGTGGCTGATCATGCACTGATCACGTAACTGCATGCACTGATCACGTGGCTATCATGCACTGATCACGTGGCTGATCATGCACTGATCACGTGGCTACCATATACTGATCACGTGACTGATCATGCACTGATCACGTGGCTGATCATGCACTGATCACGTGACTGATCATGCACTGATCACGTGACTGATCATGCACTGATCACGTGGCTATCATGCACTGCTCACGTGGCTGATCATGCCATGATCACGCAGCTACCATGTACTGGTCACATGACTGATCATGCACTGATCACGTGACTGATCATGCACTGATCACGTGGCTATCATGCACTACTCACGTGGCTGATCATGCAATGATCATGTAGCTACCATGTACAGGTCACGTGAATGATCATACACCCATCAGGTGACTGATCATGCACTGATCACGTGGCTATCATGCACTGATCACGTGACTGATCATGCACTGATCACGTCTATATCATGCACTGATCACATGACTGCCCATGCACTGATCACGTGGATGATCATACACTAATCTTGTGACAGATCATGCACTGATCACGTGGCTGATCATGCACTGATACCGTGACTGAGCATGGACTGATCACATGACTATCATGTAGTGATCACGTGACTTAATGGCGCTGATCATGTGACTGATCATGCGCTGATCATGTTTGCTATCATACACTGATCATGTGCCTCTGGAGGCAATAAACAAGAGCTGAGTAGGCACGAATCAAACAGTCAGCAGGCAATAATCATGGAACACAGGTGTGAGGAATCATGCTGCTCAGCTGGCAATAATCAAGCAGCTGAGCAGGCAGGAATCGTGCAGCTCAGCTGGCAATTGTCAAGCAGATGAGCAGACAGTAATCACGCAGGTCAGCAGGCCCTGATCACGTGACTGAGCATGCACTGTTCACGTGGCTGATAATACACTGATCACGTGATGATCATGCACTGATCACTTGGATATCATGCACTGATCACGTGGCTGATCATACACTGTTCACGTGTCTGACCATGCACTGATCACGTGGCTGATCATACACTGCTCACGTAACTGATCATGCACTGATCACGTGGCTATCATGCACTGATCACGTGGCTGAACATGCACTGTTCACGTGGCTGATCACACACCTGTCACGTGACATATCATGCACTGATCACGTGGCACTCATGCACTGATCACGTGGCTGATCATACTCTGCTCACGTAACTCATGCACACATCACGTGGCTATCATGCACTGCTCACGTGGCTCGTCATGGAATGATCACGTAGCAACCATATACTGGTCACGTGACTGATCATGCACTGATCACGTAAATGATCATGCACTGTTCACGTGACTGATCATGTACTGATCACGTGACTGATCATGCACTGATCACGTGGCTATCATGCACTGCTCACGTGGCTGATCATGCAACGATCACGTAGCAACCATGTACTGGTCACGTGACTGATCATGCACTGATCACGTAATTGATCCTGCACTGATCACGTGGCTCATCATGCACTGATCACGTGGCTGATCACACATGTATCACGTGACTGATCATGCACTGATCACGTGGCTCTCATGCACTGATCACGTGGCTGTCATGCACTGATCACGTGGATATCATGCACTGATCACGTGGCTGATCACACACGTATCACATGACTGATCATGCACTGATCACGTGGCTATCATGCACTGATCACGTGGCTATCATGCACTGATCACGTGGCTGATCATGCAATGATCACGTAGCTACCATGTACTGGTCACGTGACTGATCATGCACTGATCACGTAATTGATCATGCACTGATCACGTGGCTGATCATGCACTGATCACGTGGCTGATCATACACTGATCACGTGACTGATCATGCACTGATCACGTGACTGATCATGCACTGATCACGTGGCT
Source organism: Bos javanicus (assembly GCF_032452875.1). NCBI lineage: Eukaryota > Metazoa > Chordata > Mammalia > Artiodactyla > Bovidae > Bos > Bos javanicus. The sequence continues at coordinate 158,172 of NW_026893827.1, forward strand.
GATCATGCACTGATCACGTGGCTGATCATGCACTGATCACGTGACTGATCATGCACTGATCACGTGACTGATCATGCACTGATCACGTGGCTATCATGCACTGCTCACGTGGCTGATCATGCCATGATCACGCAGCTACCATGTACTGGTCACATGACTGATCATGCACTGATCACGTGACTGATCATGCAGTGATCACGTGGCTATCATGCACTACTCACGTGGCTGATCATGCAATGATCATGTAGCTACCATGTACAGGTCACGTGAATGATCATACACCCATCAGGTGACTGATCATGCACTGATCACGTGGCTATCATGCACTGATCACGAGACTGATCATGCACTGATCACGTCTATATCATGCACTGATCACATGACTGCCCATGCACTGATCACGTGGATGATCATACACTAATCATGTGACAGATCATGCACTGATCACGTGGCTGATCATGCACTGATACCGTGACTGAGCATGGACTGATCACATGACTATCATGTAGTGATCACGTGACTTAATGGCGCTGATCATGTGACTGATCATGCGCTGATCATGTTTGCTATCATACACTGATCATGTGCCTCTGGAGGCAATAAACAAAGAGCTGAGTAGGCACGAATCAAACAGTCAGCAGGCAATAATCATGGAACTCAGGTGTGAGGAATCATGCTGCTCAGCTGGCAATAATCAAGCAGCTGAGCAGGCAGGAATTACGCAGCACAGCTGGCAATTGTCAAGCAGATGACAGGCAGGAATCGTGCAGCTCAGCTGGCAATTGTCAAGCAGATGAGCAGACAGTAATCACGCAGCTCAGCAGGCCCAGATCACGTGACTGAGCATGCACTGTTCACGTGGCTGATCATACACTGATCACGTGATGATCATGCACTGATCACTTGGATATCATGCACTGATCACGTGGCTGATCATACACTGTTCACGTGTCTGACCATGCACTGATCACGTGGCTGATCATACACTGCTCACGTAACTGATCATGCACTGATCACGTGGCTATCATGCACTGATCACGTGGCTGAACATGCACTGTTCACGTGGCTGATCACACACCTGTCACGTGACATATCATGCACTGATCACGTGGCACTCATGCACTGATCACGTGGCTGATCATACTCTGCTCACGTAACTCATGCACACATCACGTGGCTATCATGCACTGCTCACGTGGCTCGTCATGGAATGATCACGTAGCTACCATATACTGGTCACGTGACTGATCATGCACAGATCACGTAAATGATCATGCACTGTTCACGTGACTGATCATGTACTGATCACGTGACTGATCATGCACTGATCACGTGGCTATCATGCTCTGCTCACGTGGCTGATCATGCAACGATCACGTAGCAACCATGTACTGGTCACGTGACTGATCATGCACTGATCACGTAATTGATCCTGCACTGATCACGTGGCTCATCATGCACTGATCACGTGGCTGATCACACATGTATCACGTGACTGATCATGCACTGATCACGTGGCTATCATGCACTGATCACGTGGCTGTCATGCACTGATCACGTGGATATCATGCACTGATCACGTGGCTGATCACACACGTATCACATGACTGATCATGCACTGATCACGTGGCTATCATGCACTGATCACGTGGCTATCATGCACTGATCACGTGGCTGATCATGCAATGATCACGTAGCTACATGTACTGGTCACGTGACTGATCATGCACTGATCACGTAATTGATCATGCACTGATCACGTGGCTGATCATGCACTGATCACGTGGCTGATCACACACTGATCACGTGACTGATCATGCACTGATCACGTGGCTATCATGCACTGATCACGTGGCTGATCATGCACTGATCACGTGGCTATCATGCACTGATCACGTGGCTGATCATGCACTGATCACGTGACTGATCATGCACTGATCACGTGGCTATCATGCACTGATCACGTGGCTGATCATGCACTGATCACGTGGCTGATCACACACTGTCACGTGACTATCATGCACTGATCACGTGGACTCATGCACTGATCACGTGGCTGATCATACACTGATCACGTAACTCATGCACACATCACGTGGCTATCATGCACTGCTCACGTGGCTGTCATGGAATGATCACGTAGCAACCATATACTGGTCACGTGACTGATCATGCACTGATCACGTAAATGATCATGCACTGATCACGTGACTGATCATGCACTGATCACGTGACTGATCATGCACTGATCACGTGGCTATCATGCACTGATCACGTGGCTGATCATGCACTGATCACGTAGCAACCATGCACTGATCACGTGACTGATCATGCACTGATCACGTAATTGATCATGCACTGATCACGTGGCTGATCATGCACTGATCACGTGGCTGATCACACATGTATCACGTGACTGATCATGCACTGATCACGTGGCTATCATGCACTGATCACGTGGCTGATCATGCACTGATCACGTGGCTGATCATGCACTGATCACGTGGCTATCATGCACTGATCACGTGGCTGATCATGCACTGATCACGTAGCTACCATGTACTGGTCACGTGACTGATCATGCACTGATCACGTAATTGATCATGCACTGATCACGTGGCTGATCATGCACTGATCACGTGGCTGATCATGCACTGATCACGTGACTGATCATGCACTGATCACGTGACTGATCATGCACTGATCACGTGGCTGATCATGCACTGATCACGTGGCTGATCATGCACTGATCACGTGACTGATCATGCACTGATCACGTGTCTGATCATGCACTGATCACGTGGCTATCATGCACTGCTCACGTGGCTGATCATGCCATGATCACGCAGCTACCATGTACTGGTCACATGACTGATCATGCACTGATCACGTGACTGATCATGCAGTGATCACGTGGCTATCATGCACTACTCACGTGGCTGATCATGCAATGATCATGTAGCTACCATGTACAGGTCACGTGAATGATCATACACCCATCAGGTGACTGATCATGCACTGATCACGTGGCTATCATGCACTGATCACGAGACTGATCATGCACTGATCACGTCTATATCATGCACTGATCACATGACTGCCCATGCACTGATCACGTGGATGATCATACACTAATCATGTGACAGATCATGCACTGATCACGTGGCTGATCATGCACTGATACCGTGACTGAGCATGGACTGATCACATGACTATCATGTAGTGATCACGTGACTTAATGGCGCTGATCATGTGACTGATCATGCGCTGATCATGTTTGCTATCATACACTGATCATGTGCCTCTGGAGGCAATAAACAAAGAGCTGAGTAGGCACGAATCAAACAGTCAGCAGGCAATAATCATGGAACTCAGGTGTGAGGAATCATGCTGCTCAGCTGGCAATAATCAAGCAGCTGAGCAGGCAGGAATTACGCAGCACAGCTGGCAATTGTCAAGCAGATGACAGGCAGGAATCGTGCAGCTCAGCTGGCAATTGTCAAGCAGATGAGCAGACAGTAATCACGCAGCTCAGCAGGCCCAGATCACGTGACTGAGCATGCACTGTTCACGTGGCTGATCATACACTGATCACGTGATGATCATGCACTGATCACTTGGATATCATGCACTGATCACGTGGCTGATCATACACTGTTCACGTGTCTGACCATGCACTGATCACGTGGCTGATCATACACTGCTCACGTAACTGATCATGCACTGATCACGTGGCTATCATGCACTGATCACGTGGCTGAACATGCACTGTTCACGTGGCTGATCACACACCTGTCACGTGACATATCATGCACTGATCACGTGGCACTCATGCACTGATCACGTGGCTGATCATACTCTGCTCACGTAACTCATGCACACATCACGTGGCTATCATGCACTGCTCACGTGGCTCGTCATGGAATGATCACGTAGCAACCATATACTGGTCACGTGACTGATCATGCAAAGATCACGTAAATGATCATGCACTGTTCACGTGACTGATCATGTACTGATCACGTGACTGATCATGCACTGATCACGTGGCTATCATGCTCTGCTCACGTGGCTGATCATGCAACGATCACGTAGCAACCATGTACTGGTCACGTGACTGATCATGCACTGATCACGTAATTGATCCTGCACTGATCACGTGGCTCATCATGCACTGATCACGTGGCTGATCACACATGTATCACGTGACTGATCATGCACTGATCACGTGGCTATCATGCACTGATCACGTGGCTGTCATGCACTGATCACGTGGCTATCATGCACTGATCACGTGGCTATCATGCACTGATCACGTGGCTGATCATGCACTGATCACGTAGCTACCATGTACTGGTCACGTGACTGATCATGCACTGATCACGTAATTGATCATGCACTGATCACGTGGCTGATCATGCACTGATCACGTGGCTGATCATGCACTGATCACGTGACTGATCATGCACTGATCACGTGACTGATCATGCACTGATCACGTGGCTGATCATGCACTGATCACGTGGCTGATCATGCACTGATCACGTGACTGATCATGCACTGATCACGTGTCTGATCATGCACTGATCACGTGGCTATCATGCACTGCTCACGTGGCTGATCATGCCATGATCACGCAGCTACCATGTACTGGTCACATGACTGATCATGCACTGATCACGTGACTGATCATGCAGTGATCACGTGGCTATCATGCACTACTCACGTGGCTGATCATGCAATGATCATGTAGCTACCATGTACAGGTCACGTGAATGATCATACACCCATCAGGTGACTGATCATGCACTGATCACGTGGCTATCATGCACTGATCACGAGACTGATCATGCACTGATCACGTCTATATCATGCACTGATCACATGACTGCCCATGCACTGATCACGTGGATGATCATACACTAATCTTGTGACAGATCATGCACTGATCACGTGGCTGATCATGCACTGATACCGTGACTGAGCATGGACTGATCACATGACTATCATGTAGTGATCACGTGACTTAATGGCGCTGATCATGTGACTGATCATGCGCTGATCATGTTTGCTATCATACACTGATCATGTGCCTCTGGAGGCAATAAACAAAGAGCTGAGTAGGCACGAATCAAACAGTCAGCAGGCAATAATCATGGAACTCAGGTGTGAGGAATCATGCTGCTCAGCTGGCAATAATCAAGCAGCTGAGCAGGCAGGAATTACGCAGCACAGCTGGCAATTGTCAAGCAGATGACAGGCAGGAATCGTGCAGCTCAGCTGGCAATTGTCAAGCAGATGAGCAGACAGTAATCACGCAGCTCAGCAGGCCCAGATCACGTGACTGAGCATGCACTGTTCACGTGGCTGATCATACACTGATCACGTGATGATCATGCACTGATCACTTGGATATCATGCACTGATCACGTGGCTGATCATACACTGTTCACGTGTCTGACCATGCACTGATCACGTGGCTGATCATACACTGCTCACGTAACTGATCATGCACTGATCACGTGGCTATCATGCACTGATCACGTGGCTGAACATGCACTGTTCACGTGGCTGATCACACACCTGTCACGTGACATATCATGCACTGATCACGTGGCACTCATGCACTGATCACGTGGCTGATCATACTCTGCTCACGTAACTCATGCACACATCACGTGGCTATCATGCACTGCTCACGTGGCTCGTCATGGAATGATCACGTAGCAACCATATACTGGTCACGTGACTGATCATGCACAGATCACGTAAATGATCATGCACTGTTCACGTGACTGATCATGTACTGATCACGTGACTGATCATGCACTGATCACGTGGCTATCATGCTCTGCTCACGTGGCTGATCATGCAACGATCACGTAGCAACCATGTACTGGTCACGTGACTGATCATGCACTGATCACGTAATTGATCCTGCACTGATCACGTGGCTCATCATGCACTGATCACGTGGCTGATCACACATGTATCACGTGACTGATCATGCACTGATCACGTGGCTATCATGCACTGATCACGTGGCTGTCATGCACTGATCACGTGGATATCATGCACTGATCACGTGGCTGATCACACACGTATCACATGACTGATCATGCACTGATCACGTGGCTATCATGCACTGATCACGTGGCTGATCATGCAATGATCACGTAGCTACCATGTACTGGTCACGTGACTGATCATGCACTGATCACGTAATTGATCATGCACTGATCACGTGGCTGATCATGCACTGATCACGTGGCTGATCATGCACTGATCACGTGACTGATCATGCACTGATCACGTGACTGATCATGCACTGATCACGTGGCTATCATGCACTGATCACGTGGCTGATCATGCACTGATCACGTGTCTGATCATGCACTGATCACGTGGCTGATCATGCACTGATCACGTGACTGATCATGCACTGATCACGTGGCTATCATGCACTGATCACGTGGCTGATCATGCACTGATCACGTGGCTGATCACACACTGATCACGTGACTATCATGCACTGATCACGTGGCACTCATGCACTGATCACGTGGCTGATCATACACTGATCACGTAACTCATGCACTGATCACGTGGCTATCATGCACTGCTCACGTGGCTGTCATGCAATGATCACGTAGCAACCATATACTGGTCACGTGACTGATCATGCACTGATCACGTAATGATCATGCACTGATCACGTGACTGATCATGCACTGATCACGTGACTGATCATGCACTGATCACGTGGCTATCATGCACTGATCACGTGGCTGATCATGCACGATCACGTAGCAACCATGTACTGATCACGTGACTGATCATGCACTGATCACGTAATTGATCATGCACTGATCACGTGGCTCATCATGCACTGATCACGTGGCTGATCACACATGATCACGTGACTGATCATGCACTGATCACGTGGCTATCATGCACTGATCACGTGGCTATCATGCACTGATCACGTGGCTGATCACACACTGATCACGTGACTGATCATGCACTGATCACGTGGCTATCATGCACTGATCACGTGGCTGATCATGCACTGATCACGTGGCTGATCATGCACTGATCACGTGACTGATCATGCACTGATCACGTGACTGATCATGCACTGATCACGTGGCTATCATGCACTGATCACGTGGCTGATCATACACTGATCACGTGCCTGATCATGCACTGATCACGTGGCTGATCATGCACTGATCACGTGACTGATCATGCACTGATCACGTGTCTGATCATGCACTGATCACGTGGCTATCATGCACTGCTCACGTGGCTGATCATGCCATGATCACGCAGCTACCATGTACTGGTCACATGACTGATCATGCACTGATCACGTGACTGATCATGCAGTGATCACGTGGCTATCATGCACTACTCACGTGGCTGATCATGCAATGATCATGTAGCTACCATGTACAGGTCACGTGAATGATCATACACCCATCAGGTGACTGATCATGCACTGATCACGTGGCTATCATGCACTGATCACGAGACTGATCATGCACTGATCACGTCTATATCATGCACTGATCACATGACTGCCCATGCACTGATCACGTGGATGATCATACACTAATCTTGTGACAGATCATGCACTGATCACGTGGCTGATCATGCACTGATACCGTGACTGAGCATGGACTGATCACATGACTATCATGTAGTGATCACGTGACTTAATGGCGCTGATCATGTGACTGATCATGCGCTGATCATGTTTGCTATCATACACTGATCATGTGCCTCTGGAGGCAATAAACAAAGAGCTGAGTAGGCACGAATCAAACAGTCAGCAGGCAATAATCATGGAACTCAGGTGTGAGGAATCATGCTGCTCAGCTGGCAATAATCAAGCAGCTGAGCAGGCAGGAATTACGCAGCACAGCTGGCAATTGTCAAGCAGATGACAGGCAGGAATCGTGCAGCTCAGCTGGCAATTGTCAAGCAGATGAGCAGACAGTAATCACGCAGCTCAGCAGGCCCAGATCACGTGACTGAGCATGCACTGTTCACGTGGCTGATCATACACTGATCACGTGATGATCATGCACTGATCACTTGGATATCATGCACTGATCACGTGGCTGATCATACACTGTTCACGTGTCTGACCATGCACTGATCACGTGGCTGATCATACACTGCTCACGTAACTGATCATGCACTGATCACGTGGCTATCATGCACTGATCACGTGGCTGAACATGCACTGTTCACGTGGCTGATCACACACCTGTCACGTGACATATCATGCACTGATCACGTGGCACTCATGCACTGATCACGTGGCTGATCATACTCTGCTCACGTAACTCATGCACACATCACGTGGCTATCATGCACTGCTCACGTGGCTCGTCATGGAATGATCACGTAGCAACCATATACTGGTCACGTGACTGATCATGCACAGATCACGTAAATGATCATGCACTGTTCACGTGACTGATCATGTACTGATCACGTGACTGATCATGCACTGATCACGTGGCTATCATGCTCTGCTCACGTGGCTGATCATGCAACGATCACGTAGCAACCATGTACTGGTCACGTGACTGATCATGCACTGATCACGTAATTGATCCTGCACTGATCACGTGGCTCATCATGCACTGATCACGTGGCTGATCACACATGTATCACGTGACTGATCATGCACTGATCACGTGGCTATCATGCACTGATCACGTGGCTGTCATGCACTGATCACGTGGATATCATGCACTGATCACGTGGCTGATCACACACGTATCACATGACTGATCATGCACTGATCACGTGGCTATCATGCACTGATCACGTGGCTATCATGCACTGATCACGTGGCTGATCATGCAATGATCACGTAGCTACCATGCACTGGTCACGTGACTGATCATGCACTGATCACGTAATTGATCATGCACTGATCACGTGGCTGATCATGCACTGATCACGTGGCTGATCATACACTGATCACGTGACTGATCATGCACTGATCACGTGACTGATCATGCACTGATCACGTGGCTATCATGCACTGATCACGTGGCTGATCATGCACTGATCACGTGACTGATCATGCACTGATCACGTGGCTGATCATGCACTGATCACGTGACTGATCATGCACTGATCACGTGGCTGATCATGCACTGATCACGTGACTGATCATGCACTGATCACGTGACTGATCATGCACTGATCACGTGGCTATCATGCACTGATCACGTGGCTGATCATGCATGATCACGCAGCTATCATGCACTGATCACGTGACTGATCATGCACTGATCACGTGACTGATCATGCACTGATCACGTGGCTATCATGCACTGATCACGTGGCTGATCATGCACTGATCACGTGGATATCATGCACTGATCACGTGGCTGATCACACACGTATCACATGACTGATCATGCACTGATCACGTGGCTATCATGCACTGATCACGTGGCTATCATGCACTGATCACGTGGCTGATCATGCAATGATCACGTAGCTACCATGTACTGGTCACGTGACTGATCATGCACTGATCACGTAATTGATCATGCACTGATCACGTGGCTGATCATGCACTGATCACGTGGCTGATCATACACTGATCACATGACTGATCATGCACTGATCACGTGACTGATCATGCACTGATCACGTGGCTATCATGCACTGATCACGTGGCTGATCATGCACTGATCACGTGCCTGATCATGCACTGATCACGTGGCTGATCATGCACTGATCACGTGACTGATCATGCACTGATCACGTGGCTATCATGCACTGCTCACGTGGCTGATCATGCCATGATCACGCAGCTACCATGTACTGGTCACATGACTGATCATGCACTGATCACGTGACTGATCATGCAGTGATCACGTGGCTATCATGCACTACTCACGTGGCTGATCATGCAATGATCATGTAGCTACCATGTACAGGTCACGTGAATGATCATACACCCATCAGGTGACTGATCATGCACTGATCACGTGGCTATCATGCACTGATCACGAGACTGATCATGCACTGATCACGTCTATATCATGCACTGATCACATGACTGCCCATGCACTGATCACGTGGATGATCATACACTAATCTTGTGACAGATCATGCACTGATCACGTGGCTGATCATGCACTGATACCGTGACTGAGCATGGACTGATCACATGACTATCATGTAGTGATCACGTGACTTAATGGCGCTGATCATGTGACTGATCATGCGCTGATCATGTTTGCTATCATACACTGATCATGTGCCTCTGGAGGCAATAAACAAAGAGCTGAGTAGGCACGAATCAAACAGTCAGCAGGCAATAATCATGGAACTCAGGTGTGAGGAATCATGCTGCTCAGCTGGCAATAATCAAGCAGCTGAGCAGGCAGGAATTACGCAGCACAGCTGGCAATTGTCAAGCAGATGACAGGCAGGAATCGTGCAGCTCAGCTGGCAATTGTCAAGCAGATGAGCAGACAGTAATCACGCAGCTCAGCAGGCCCAGATCACGTGACTGAGCATGCACTGTTCACGTGGCTGATCATACACTGATCACGTGATGATCATGCACTGATCACTTGGATATCATGCACTGATCACGTGGCTGATCATACACTGTTCACGTGTCTGACCATGCACTGATCACGTGGCTGATCATACACTGCTCACGTAACTGATCATGCACTGATCACGTGGCTATCATGCACTGATCACGTGGCTGAACATGCACTGTTCACGTGGCTGATCACACACCTGTCACGTGACATATCATGCACTGATCACGTGGCACTCATGCACTGATCACGTGGCTCGTCATGGAATGATCACGTAGCAACCATATACTGGTCACGTGACTGATCATGCAAAGATCACGTAAATGATCATGCACTGTTCACGTGACTGATCATGTACTGATCACGTGACTGATCATGCACTGATCACGTGGCTATCATGCACTGCTCACGTGGCTGATCATGCAACGATCACGTAGCAACCATGTACTGGTCACGTGACTGATCATGCACTGATCACGTAATTGATCCTGCACTGATCACGTGGCTCATCATGCACTGATCACGTGGCTGATCACACATGTATCACGACTGATCATGCACTGATCACGTGGCTCTCATGCACTGATCACGTGGCTGTCATGCACTGATCACGTGGATATCATGCACTGATCACGTGGCTGATCACACGTATCACATGACTGATCATGCACTGATCACGTGGCTATCATGCACTGATCACGTGGCTATCATGCACTGATCACGTGGCTGATCATGCAATGATCACGTAGCTACCATGTACTGGTCACGTGACTGATCATGCACTGATCACGTGGCTGATCATGCACTGATCACGTGGCTGATCATGCACTGATCACGTGGCTGATCATACACTGATCACATAACTGATCATGCACTGATCACGTGACTGATCATGCACTGATCACGTGGCTATCATGCACTGATCACTTGGCTGACATACACTGATCACGTGCCTGATCATGCACTGATCACGTGGCTGATCATGCACTGATCACGTGACTGATCATGCACTGATCTCGTGTCTGATCATGCACTGATCACGTGGCTATCATGCACTGCTCACGTGGCTGATCATGCCATGATCACGCAGCTACCATGTACTGGTCACATGACTGATCATGCACTGATCACGTGACTGATCATGCACTGATCACGTGGCTATCATGAACTACTCACGTGGCTGATCATGCAATGATCATGTAGCTACCATGTACAGGTCACGTGAATGATCATACACCCATCAGGTGACTGATCATGCACTGATCACGTGGCTATCATGCACTGATCACGAGACTGATCATGCACTGATCACGTCTATATCATGCACTGATCACATGACTGCCCATGCACTGATCACGTGGATGATCATACACTAATCACGTGACTGATCATGCACTGATACCGTGACTGAGCATGGACTGATCACATGACTATCATGTAGTGATCACGTGACTTAATGGCGCTGATCATGTGACTGATCATGCGCTGATCATGTTTGCTATCATACACTGATCATGTGCCTCTGGAGGCAATAAACAAAGAGCTGAGTAGGCACGAATCAAACAGTCAGCAGGCAATAATCATGGAACTCAGGTGTGAGGAATCATGCTGCTCAGCTGGCAATAATCAAGCAGCTGAGCAGGCAGGAATTACGCAGCACAGCTGGCAATTGTCAAGCAGATGACAGGCAGGAATCGTGCAGCTCAGCTGGCAATTGTCAAGCAGATGAGCAGACAGTAATCACGCAGCTCAGCAGGCCCAGATCACGTGACTGAGCATGCACTGTTCACGTGGCTGATCATACACTGATCACGTGATGATCATGCACTGATCACGTGGATATCATGCACTGATCACGTGGCTGATCATACACTGATCACGTGTCTGACCATGCACTGATCACGTGGCTGATCATGCACTGCTCACGTAACTGATCATGCACTGATCACGTGGCATCATGCACTGATCACGTGGCTGATCATGCACTGATCACGTAACTGCATGCACTGATCACGTGGCTATCATGCACTGATCACGTGGCTGATCATGCACTGATCACGTGGCAACCATATACTGATCACGTGACTGATCATGCACTGATCACGTGGCTGATCATGCACTGATCACGTGACTGATCATGCACTGATCACGTGACTGATCATGCACTGATCACGTGGCTATCATGCACTGCTCACGTGGCTGATCATGCCATGATCACGCAGCTACCATGTACTGGTCACATGACTGATCATGCACTGATCACGTGACTGATCATGCACTGATCACGTGGCTATCATGCACTACTCACGTGGCTGATCATGCAATGATCATGTAGCTACCATGTACAGGTCACGTGAATGATCATACACCCATCAGGTGACTGATCATGCACTGATCACGTGGCTATCATGCACTGATCACGTGACTGATCATGCACTGATCACGTCTATATCATGCACTGATCACATGACTGCCCATGCACTGATCACGTGGATGATCATACACTAATCATGTGACAGATCATGCACTGATCACGTGGCTGATCATGCACTGATACCGTGACTGAGCATGGACTGATCACATGACTATCATGTAGTGATCACGTGACTTAATGGCGCTGATCATGTGACTGATCATGCGCTGATCATGTTTGCTATCATACACTGATCATGTGCCTCTGGAGGCAATAAACAAAGAGCTGAGTAGGCACGAATCAAACAGTCAGCAGGCAATAATCATGGAACTCAGGTGTGAGGAATCATGCTGCTCAGCTGGCAATAATCAAGCAGCTGAGCAGGCAGGAATCGTGCAGCTCAGCTGGCAATTGTCAAGCAGATGAGCAGACAGTAATCACGCAGCTCAGCAGGCCCAGATCACGTGACTGAGCATGCACTGTTCACGTGGCTGATCATACACTGATCACGTGATGATCATGCACTGATCACTTGGATATCATGCACTGATCACGTGGCTGATCATACACTGTTCACGTGTCTGACCATGCACTGATCACGTGGCTGATCATACACTGCTCACGTAACTGATCATGCACTGATCACGTGGCTATCATGCACTGATCACGTGGCTGAACATGCACTGTTCACGTGGCTGATCACACACCTGTCACGTGACATATCATGCACTGATCACGTGGCACTCATGCACTGATCACGTGGCTGATCATACTCTGCTCACGTAACTCATGCACACATCACGTGGCTATCATGCACTGCTCACGTGGCTCGTCATGGAATGATCACGTAGCAACCATATACTGGTCACGTGACTGATCATGCACAGATCACGTAAATGATCATGCACTGTTCACGTGACTGATCATGTACTGATCACGTGACTGATCATGCACTGATCACGTGGCTATCATGCACTGCTCACGTGGCTGATCATGCAACGATCACGTAGCAACCATGTACTGGTCACGTGACTGATCATGCACTGATCACGTAATTGATCATGCACTGATCACGTGGCTCATCATGCACTGATCACGTGGCTGATCACACATGTATCACGTGACTGATCATGCACTGATCACGTGGCTATCATGCACTGATCACGTGGCTGTCATGCACTGATCACGTGGATATCATGCACTGATCACGTGGCTGATCACACACGTATCACATGACTGATCATGCACTGATCACGTGGCTATCATGCACTGATCACGTGGCTATCATGCACTGATCACGTGGCTGATCATGCAATGATCACGTAGCTACCATGTACTGGTCACGTGACTGATCATGCACTGATCACGTAATTGATCATGCACTGATCACGTGGCTGATCATGCACTGATCACGTGGCTGATCATGCACTGATCACGTGACTGATCATGCACTGATCACGTGACTGATCATGCACTGATCACGTGGCTGATCATGCACTGATCACGTGGCTGATCATGCACTGATCACGTGACTGATCATGCACTGATCACGTGGCTGATCATGCACTGATCACGTGGCTATCATGCACTGATCACGTGGCTGATCATGCACTGATCACGTAGCTATCATGCACTGATCACGTGACTGATCATGCACTGATCACGTGACTGATCATGCACTGATCACGTGGCTGATCATGCACTGATCACGTGGCTGATCATGCACTGATCACGTGACTGATCATGCACTGATCACGTGACTGATCATGCACTGATCACGTGGCTGATCATGCACTGATCACGTGACTGATCATGCACTGATCACGTGCTGATCATGCACTGATCACGTGGCTGATCATGCACTGATCACGTGGCTGATCATGCACTGATCACGTGGCTATCATGCACTGATCACGTGGCTGATCATGCACTGATCACGTGGCTGATCACACACTGTCACGTGACATATCATGCACTGATCACGTGGCACTCATGCACTGATCACGTGGCTGATCATACTCTGATCACGTAACTCATGCACACATCACGTGGCTATCATGCACTGCTCACGTGGCTGTCATGGAATGATCACGTAGCAACCATATACTGGTCACGTGACTGATCATGCACTGATCACGTAAATGATCATGCACTGTTCACGTGACTGATCATGCACTGATCACGTGACTGATCATGCACTGATCACGTGGCTATCATGCACTGCTCACGTGGCTGATCATGCAACGATCACGTAGCAACCATGTACTGGTCACGTGACTGATCATGCACTGATCACGTAATTGATCATGCACTGATCACGTGGCTCATCATGCACTGATCACGTGGCTGATCACACATGTATCACGTGACTGATCATGCACTGATCACGTGGCTATCATGCACTGATCACGTGGCTGTCATGCACTGATCACGTGGATATCATGCACTGATCACGTGGCTGATCACACACGTATCACGTGACTGATCATGCACTGATCACGTGGCTATCATGCACTGATCACGTGGCTATCATGCACTGATCACGTGGCTGATCATGCAATGATCACGTAGCTACCATGTACTGGTCACGTGACTGATCATGCACTGATCACGTAATTGATCATGCACTGATCATGTGGCTGATCATGCACTGATCACGTGGCTGATCATACACTGATCACATAACTGATCATGCACTGATCACGTGACTGATCATGCACTGATCACGTGGCTATCATGCACTGATCACGTGGCTGACATACACTGATCACGTGCCTGATCATGCACTGATCACGTGGCTGATCATGCACTGATCACGTGACTGATCATGCACTGATCACGTGTCTGATCATGCACTGATCACGTGGCTATCATGCACTGCTCACGTGGCTGATCATGCCATGATCACGCAGCTACCATGTACTGGTCACATGACTGATCATGCACTGATCACGTGACTGATCATGCAGTGATCACGTGGCTATCATGAACTACTCACGTGGCTGATCATGCAATGATCATGTAGCTACCATGTACAGGTCACGTGAATGATCATACACCCATCAGGTGACTGATCATGCACTGATCACGTGGCTATCATGCACTGATCACGAGACTGATCATGCACTGATCACGTCTATATCATGCACTGATCACATGACTGCCATGCACTGATCACGTGGATGATCATACACTAATCTTGTGACAGATCATGCACTGATCACGTGGCTGATCATGCACTGATACCGTGACTGAGCATGGACTGATCACATGACTATCATGTAGTGATCACGTGACTTAATGGCGCTGATCATGTGACTGATCATGCGCTGATCATGTTTGCTATCATACACTGATCATGTGCCTCTGGAGGCAATAAACAAAGAGCTGAGTAGGCACGAATCAAACAGTCAGCAGGCAATAATCATGGAACTCAGCTGTGAGGAATCATGCTGCTCAGCTGGCAATAATCAAGCAGCTGAGCAGGCAGGAATTACGCAGCACAGCTGGCAATTGTCAAGCAGATGACAGGCAGGAATCGTGCAGCTCAGCTGGCAATTGTCAAGCAGATGAGCAGACAGTAATCACGCAGCTCAGCAGGCCCAGATCACGTGACTGAGCATGCACTGTTCACGTGGCTGATCATACACTGATCACGTGATGATCATGCACTGATCACTTGGATATCATGCACTGATCACGTGGCTGATCATACACTGTTCACGTGTCTGACCATGCACTGATCACGTGGCTGATCATACACTGCTCACGTAACTGATCATGCACTGATCACGTGGCTGAACATGCACTGTTCACGTGGCTGATCACACACCTGTCACGTGACATATCATGCACTGATCACGTGGCACTCATGCACTGATCACGTGGCTGATCATACTCTGCTCACGTAACTCATGCACACATCACGTGGCTATCATGCACTGCTCACGTGGCTCGTCATGGAATGATCACGTAGCAACCATATACTGGTAACGTGACTGATCATGCAAAGATCACGTAAATGATCATGCACTGTTCACGTGACTGATCATGTACTGATCACGTGACTGATCATGCACTGATCACGTGGCTATCATGCTCTGCTCACGTGGCTGATCATGCAACGATCACGTAGCAACCATGTACTGGTCACGTGACTGATCATGCACTGATCACGTAATTGATCCTGCACTGATCACGTGGCTCATCATGCACTGATCACGTGGCTGATCACACATGTATCACGTGACTGATCATGCACTGATCACGTGGATCTCATGCACTGATCACGTGGCTGTCATGCACTGATCACGTGGATATCATGCACTGATCATGTGGCTGATCACACACGTATCACATGACTGATCATGCACTGATCACGTGGCTATCATGCACTGATCACGTGGCTATCATGCACTGATCACGTGGCTGATCATGCAATGATCACGTAGCTACCATGTACTGATCACGTGACTGATCATGCACTGATCACGTAATTGATCATGCACTGATCATGTGGCTGATCATGCACTGATCACGTGGCTGATCATACACTGATCACATAACTGATCATGCACTGATCACGTGACTGATCATGCACTGATCACGTGGCTATCATGCACTGATCACTTGGCTGACATACACTGATCACGTGCCTGATCATGCACTGATCACGTGGCTGATCATGCACTGATCACGTGACTGATCATGCACTGATCTCGTGTCTGATCATGCACTGATCACGTGGCTATCATGCACTGCTCACGTGGCTGATCATGCCATGATCACGCAGCTACCATGTACTGGTCACATGACTGATCATGCACTGATCACGTGACTGATCATGCAGTGATCACGTGGCTATCATGCACTACTCACGTGGCTGATCATGCAATGATCATGTAGCTACCATGTACAGGTCACGTGAATGATCATACACCCATCAGGTGACTGATCATGCACTGATCACGTGGCTATCATGCACTGATCACGAGACTGATCATGCACTGTTCACGTCTATATCATGCACTGATCACATGACTGCCCGTGCACTGATCACGTGGATGATCATACACTAATCTTGTGACAGATCATGCACTGATCACGTGGCTGATCATGCACTGATACCGTGACTGAGCATGGACTGATCACATGACTATCATGTAGTGATCACGTGACTTAATGGCGCTGATCATGTGACTGATCATGCGCTGATCATGTTTGCTATCATACACTGATCATGTGCCTCTGGAGGCAATAAACAAAGAGCTGAGTAGGCACGAATCAAACAGTCAGCAGGCAATAATCATGGAACTCAGGTGTGAGGAATCATGCTGCTCAGCTGGCAATAATCAAGCAGCTGAGCAGGCAGGAATTACGCAGCACAGCTGGCAATTGTCAAGCAGATGACAGGCAGGAATCGTGCAGCTCAGCTGGCAATTGTCAAGCAGATGAGCAGACAGTAATCACGCAGCTCAGCAGGCCCAGATCACGTGACTGAGCATGCACTGTTCACGTGGCTGATCATACACTGATCACGTGATGATCATGCACTGATCACTTGGATATCATGCACTGATCACGTGGCTGATCATACACTGTTCACGTGTCTGACCATGCACTGATCACGTGGCTGATCATACACTGCTCACGTAACTGATCATGCACTGATCACGTGGCTATCATGCACTGATCACGTGGCTGAACATGCACTGTTCACGTGGCTGATCACACACCTGTCACGTGACATATCATGCACTGATCACGTGGCACTCATGCACTGATCACGTGGCTGATCATACTCTGCTCACGTAACTCATGCACACATCACGTGGCTATCATGCACTGCTCACGTGGCTGATCATGCATGATCACGTAGCTACCATGTACTGGTCACGTGACTGATCATGCACTGATCACGTGACTGATCATGCACTGATCACGTGGCTATCATGCACTGATCACGTGGCTGATCATGCACTGATCACGTGGCTATCATGCACTGATCACGTGGCTGATCACACACGATCACATGACTGATCATGCACTGATCACGTGGCTATCATGCACTGATCACGTGGCTATCATGCACTGATCACGTGGCTGATCATGCAATGATCACGTAGCTACCATGTACTGGTCACGTGACTGATCATGCACTGATCACGTAATTGATCATGCACTGATCACGTGGCTGATCATGCACTGATCACGGCTGATCATACACTGATCACATGACTGATCATGCACTGATCACGTGACTGATCATGCACTGATCACGTGGCTATCATGCACTGATCACGTGGCTGATCATGCACTGATCACGTGCTGATCATGCACTGATCACGTGGCTGATCATGCACTGATCACGTGACTGATCATGCACTGATCACGTGGCTATCATGCACTGCTCACGTGGCTGATCATGCCATGATCACGCAGCTACCATGTACTGGTCACATGACTGATCATGCACTGATCACGTGACTGATCATGCAGTGATCACGTGGCTATCATGCACTACTCACGTGGCTGATCATGCAATGATCATGTAGCTACCATGTACAGGTCACGTGAATGATCATACACCCATCAGGTGACTGATCATGCACTGATCACGTGGCTATCATGCACTGATCACGAGACTGATCATGCACTGATCACGTCTATATCATGCACTGATCACATGACTGCCCATGCACTGATCACGTGGATGATCATACACTAATCTTGTGACAGATCATGCACTGATCACGTGGCTGATCATGCACTGATACCGTGACTGAGCATGGACTGATCACATGACTATCATGTAGTGATCACGTGACTTAATGGCGCTGATCATGTGACTGATCATGCGCTGATCATGTTTGCTATCATACACTGATCATGTGCCTCTGGAGGCAATAAACAAAGAGCTGAGTAGGCACGAATCAAACAGTCAGCAGGCAATAATCATGGAACTCAGCTGTGAGGAATCATGCTGCTCAGCTGGCAATAATCAAGCAGCTGAGCAGGCAGGAATTACGCAGCACAGCTGGCAATTGTCAAGCAGATGACAGGCAGGAATCGTGCAGCTCAGCTGGCAATTGTCAAGCAGATGAGCAGACAGTAATCACGCAGCTCAGCAGGCCCAGATCACGTGACTGAGCATGCACTGTTCACGTGGCTGATCATACACTGATCACGTGATGATCATGCACTGATCACTTGGATATCATGCACTGATCACGTGGCTGATCATACACTGTTCACGTGTCTGACCATGCACTGATCACGTGGCTGATCATACACTGCTCACGTAACTGATCATGCACTGATCACGTGGCTATCATGCACTGATCACGTGGCTGAACATGCACTGTTCACGTGGCTGATCACACACCTGTCACGTGACATATCATGCACTGATCACGTGGCACTCATGCACTGATCACGTGGCTGATCATACTCTGCTCACGTAACTCATGCACACATCACGTGGCTATCATGCACTGCTCACGTGGCTGATCATGCATGATCACGTAGCTACCATGTACTGGTCACGTGACTGATCATGCACTGATCACGTGACTGATCATGCACTGATCACGTGGCTATCATGCACTGATCACGTGGCTGATCATGCACTGATCACGTGGATATCATGCACTGATCACGTGGCTGATCACACACGATCACATGACTGATCATGCACTGATCACGTGGCTATCATGCACTGATCACGTGGCTATCATGCACTGATCACGTGGCTGATCATGCAATGATCACGTAGCTACCATGTACTGGTCACGTGACTGATCATGCACTGATCACGTAATTGATCATGCACTGATCACGTGGCTGATCATGCACTGATCACGTGGCTGATCATACACTGATCACATGACTGATCATGCACTGATCACGTGACTGATCATGCACTGATCACGTGGCTATCATGCACTGATCACGTGGCTGATCATGCACTGATCACGTGGCTGATCATGCACTGATCACGTGGCTGATCATGCACTGATCACGTGTCTGATCATGCACTGATCACGTGGCTATCATGCACTGCTCACGTGGCTGATCATGCCATGATCACGCAGCTACCATGTACTGGTCACATGACTGATCATGCACTGATCACGTGACTGATCATGCAGTGATCACGTGGCTATCATGAACTACTCACGTGGCTGATCATGCAATGATCATGTAGCTACCATGTACAGGTCACGTGAATGATCATACACCCATCAGGTGACTGATCATGCACTGATCACGTGGCTATCATGCACTGATCACGAGACTGATCATGCACTGATCACGTCTATATCATGCACTGATCACATGACTGCCCATGCACTGATCACGTGGATGATCATACACTAATCTTGTGACAGATCATGCACTGATCACGTGGCTGATCATGCACTGATACCGTGACTGAGCATGGACTGATCACATGACTATCATGTAGTGATCACGTGACTTAATGGCGCTGATCATGTGACTGATCATGCGCTGATCATGTTTGCTATCATACACTGATCATGTGCCTCTGGAGGCAATAAACAAAGAGCTGAGTAGGCACGAATCAAACAGTCAGCAGGCAATAATCATGGAACTCAGCTGTGAGGAATCATGCTGCTCAGCTGGCAATAATCAAGCAGCTGAGCAGGCAGGAATTACGCAGCACAGCTGGCAATTGTCAAGCAGATGACAGGCAGGAATCGTGCAGCTCAGCTGGCAATTGTCAAGCAGATGAGCAGACAGTAATCACGCAGCTCAGCAGGCCCAGATCACGTGACTGAGCATGCACTGTTCACGTGGCTGATCATACACTGATCACGTGATGATCATGCACTGATCACTTGGATATCATGCACTGATCACGTGGCTGATCATACACTGTTCACGTGTCTGACCATGCACTGATCACGTGGCTGATCATACACTGCTCACGTAACTGATCATGCACTGATCACGTGGCTATCATGCACTGATCACGTGGCTGAACATGCACTGTTCACGTGGCTGATCACACACCTGTCACGTGACATATCATGCACTGATCACGTGGCACTCATGCACTGATCACGTGGCTCGTCATGGAATGATCACGTAGCAACCATATACTGGTCACGTGACTGATCATGCACTGATCACGTAAATGATCATGCACTGTTCACGTGACTGATCATGTACTGATCACGTGACTGATCATGCACTGATCACGTGGCTATCATGCTCTGCTCACGTGGCTGATCATGCAACGATCACGTAGCAACCATGTACTGGTCACGTGACTGATCATGCACTGATCACGTAATTGATCCTGCACTGATCACGTGGCTCATCATGCACTGATCACGTGGCTGATCACACATGTATCACGACTGATCATGCACTGATCACGTGGCTCTCATGCACTGATCACGTGGCTGTCATGCACTGATCACGTGGATATCATGCACTGATCACGTGGCTGATCATGCACGTATCACATGACTGATCATGCACTGATCACGTGGCTATCATGCACTGATCACGTGGCTATCATGCACTGATCACGTGGCTGATCATGCAATGATCACGTAGCTACCATGTACTGATCACGTGACTGATCATGCACTGATCACGTGACTGATCATGCACTGATCACGTGGCTGATCATGCACTGATCACGTGGCTGATCATGCACTGATCACATGACTGATCATGCACTGATCACGTGACTGATCATGCACTGATCACGTGGCTATCATGCACTGATCACGTGGCTGATCATGCACTGATCACGTGACTGATCATGCACTGATCACGTGGCTATCATGCACTGATCACGTGGCTGATCATGCATGATCACGCAGCTATCATGCACTGATCACGTGACTGATCATGCACTGATCACGTGACTGATCATGCACTGATCACGTGGCTGATCATGCACTGATCACGTGGCTGATCATGCACTGATCACGTAGCTATCATGCACTGATCACGTGACTGATCATGCACTGATCACGTGACTGATCATGCACTGATCACGTGGCTATCATGCACTGATCACGTGGCTGATCATGCACTGATCACGTGACTGATCATGCACTGATCACGTGGCTATCATGCACTGATCACGTGGCTGATCATGCATGATCACGCAGCTACCATGCACTGATCACATGACTGATCATGCACTGATCACGTGACTGATCATGCACTGATCACGTGGCTATCATGCACTACTCACGTGGCTGATCATGCAATGATCATGTAGCTACCATGTACTGGTCACGTGAATGATCATACACTGATCACGTGACTGATCATGCACTGATCACGTGGCTATCATGCACTGATCACGTGACTGATCATGCACTGATCACGTCTATATCATGCACTGATCACATGACTGCATGCACTGATCACGTGGATGATCATGCACTGATCACGTGACTGATCATGCACTGATACGTGACTGATCATGCACTGATCACATGACTATCATGCACTGATCACGTGACTTAATGCACTGATCATGTGACTGATCATGCACTGATCATGTTTGCTATCATACACTGATCATGTGCCTCTGGAGGCAATAAACAAAGAGCTGAGTAGGCACGAATCAAACAGTCAGCAGGCAATAATCATGGAACACAGGTGTGAGGAATCATGCTGCTCAGCTGGCAATAATCAAGCAGATGAGCAGACAGTGATCACGCAGCTCATCATGCACTGATCACGTGACTGATCATGCACTGTTCACGTGGCTGATCATGCACTGATCACGTGATGATCATGCACTGATCACGTGGCTATCATGCACTGATCACGTGGCTGATCATGCACTGATCACGTGGCTGATCATGCACTGATCACGTGGCTGATCATGCACTGATCACGTGACTGATCATGCACTGATCACGTGGCATCATGCACTGATCACGTGGCTGATCATACACTGATCACGTAACTGCATGCACTGATCACGTGGCTATCATGCACTGATCACGTGGCTGATCATGCACTGATCACGTGGCAATCATACACTGATCACGTGACTGATCATGCACTGATCACGTGGCTGATCATGCACTGATCACGTGACTGATCATGCACTGATCACGTGACTGATCATGCACTGATCACGTGGCTATCATGCACTGCTCACGTGGCTGATCATGCCATGATCACGCAGCTACCATGTACTGGTCACATGACTGATCATGCACTGATCACGTGACTGATCATGCAGTGATCACGTGGCTATCATGCACTACTCACGTGGCTGATCATGCAATGATCATGTAGCTACCATGTACAGGTCACGTGAATGATCATACACCCATCAGGTGACTGATCATGCACTGATCACGTGGCTATCATGCACTGATCACGAGACTGATCATGCACTGTTCACGTCTATATCATGCACTGATCACATGACTGCCCATGCACTGATCACGTGGATGATCATACACTAATCTTGTGACAGATCATGCACTGATCACGTGGCTGATCATGCACTGATACCGTGACTGAGCATGGACTGATCACATGACTATCATGTAGTGATCACGTGACTTAATGGCGCTGATCATGTGACTGATCATGCGCTGATCATGTTTGCTATCATACACTGATCATGTGCCTCTGGAGGCAATAAACAAAGAGCTGAGTAGGCACGAATCAAACAGTCAGCAGGCAATAATCATGGAACTCAGGTGTGAGGAATCATGCTGCTCAGCTGGCAATAATCAAGCAGCTGAGCAGGCAGGAATCGTGCAGCTCAGCTGGCAATTGTCAAGCAGATGAGCAGACAGTAATCACGCAGCTCAGCAGGCCCAGATCACGTGACTGAGCATGCACTGTTCACGTGGCTGATCATACACTGATCACGTGATGATCATGCACTGATCACTTGGATATCATGCACTGATCACGTGGCTGATCATACACTGTTCACGTGTCTGACCATGCACTGATCACGTGGCTGATCATACACTGCTCACGTAACTGATCATGCACTGATCACGTGGCTATCATGCACTGATCACGTGGCTGAACATGCACTGTTCACGTGGCTGATCACACACCTGTCACGTGACATATCATGCACTGATCACGTGGCACTCATGCACTGATCACGTGGCTGATCATACTCTGCTCACGTAACTCATGCACACATCACGTGGCTATCATGCACTGCTCACGTGGCTCGTCATGGAATGATCACGTAGCAACCATATACTGGTCACGTGACTGATCATGCACAGATCACGTAAATGATCATGCACTGTTCACGTGACTGATCATGTACTGATCACGTGACTGATCATGCACTGATCACGTGGCTATCATGCTCTGCTCACGTGGCTGATCATGCAACGATCACGTAGCAACCATGTACTGGTCACGTGACTGATCATGCACTGATCACGTAATTGATCCTGCACTGATCACGTGGCTCATCATGCACTGATCACGTGGCTGATCACACATGTATCACGTGACTGATCATGCACTGATCACGTGGCTCTCATGCACTGATCACGTGGCTGTCATGCACTGATCACGTGGATATCATGCACTGATCACGTGGCTGATCACACACGTATCACATGACTGATCATGCACTGATCACGTGGCTATCATGCACTGATCACGTGGCTATCATGCACTGATCACGTGGCTGATCATGCAATGATCACGTAGCTACCATGTACTGGTCACGTGACTGATCATGCACTGATCACGTAATGATCATGCACTGATCACGTGGCTGATCATGCACTGATCACGTGGCTGATCATGCACTGATCACATGACTGATCATGCACTGATCACGTGACTGATCATGCACTGATCACGTGGCTGATCATGCACTGATCACGTGGCTGATCATGCACTGATCACGTGACTGATCATGCACTGATCACGTGGCTGATCATGCACTGATCACGTGGCTATCATGCACTGATCACGTGGCTGATCATGCACTGATCACGTAGCTATCATGCACTGATCACGTGACTGATCATGCACTGATCACGTGATTGATCATGCACTGATCACGTGGCTGATCATGCACTGATCACGTGGCTGATCATGCACTGATCACGTGACTGATCATGCACTGATCACGTGACTGATCATGCACTGATCACGTGGCTGATCATGCACTGATCACGTGACTGATCATGCACTGATCACGTGGCTGATCATGCACTGATCACGTGGCTGATCATGCACTGATCACGTGGCTGATCATGCACTGATCACGTGGCTATCATGCACTGATCACGTGGCTGATCATGCACTGATCACGTGGCTGATCACACACTGTCACGTGACATATCATGCACTGATCACGTGGCACTCATGCACTGATCACGTGGCTGATCATACACTGATCACGTAACTCATGCACACATCACGTGGCTATCATGCACTGATCACGTGGCTGTCATGGAATGATCACGTAGCTACCATATACTGGTCACGTGACTGATCATGCACTGATCACGTAAATGATCATGCACTGTTCACGTGACTGATCATGCACTGATCACGTGACTGATCATGCACTGATCACGTGGCTATCATGCACTGATCACGTGGCTGATCATGCAACGATCACGTAGCAACCATGTACTGGTCACGTGACTGATCATGCACTGATCACGTAATTGATCATGCACTGATCACGTGGCTGATCATGCACTGATCACGTGGCTGATCACACATGATCACGTGACTGATCATGCACTGATCACGTGGCTATCATGCACTGATCACGTGGCTGATCATGCACTGATCACGTGGCTGATCATGCACTGATCACGTGACTGATCATGCACTGATCACGTGGCTGATCATGCACTGATCACGTGGCTATCATGCACTGATCACGTGACTGATCATGCACTGATCACGTAACTGATCATGCACTGATCACGTGGCTGATCATGCACTGATCACGTGGCTGATCATGCACTGATCACGTGACTGATCATGCACTGATCACGTGACTGATCATGCACTGATCACGTGGCTATCATGCACTGATCACGTGGCTGATCATGCACTGATCACGTGGCTGATCATGCACTGATCACGTGGCTGATCATGCACTGATCACGTGGCTGATCATGCACTGATCACGTGACTGATCATGCACTGATCACGTGGCTGATCATGCACTGATCACGTGGCTATCATGCACTGATCACGTGGCTGATCATGCACTGATCACGTGGCTATCATGCACTGATCACGTGGCTGATCATGCACTGATCACGTAACTGATCATGCACTGATCACGTGACTGATCATGCACTGATCACGTGGCTATCATGCACTGATCACGTGGCTGACATACACTGATCACGTGCCTGATCATGCACTGATCACGTGGCTGATCATGCACTGATCACGTGACTGATCATGCACTGATCACGTGTCTGATCATGCACTGATCACGTGGCTATCATGCACTGCTCACGTGGCTGATCATGCCATGATCACGCAGCTACCATGTACTGGTCACATGACTGATCATGCACTGATCACGTGACTGATCATGCACTGATCACGTGGCTATCATGCACTACTCACGTGGCTGATCATGCAATGATCATGTAGCTACCATGTACAGGTCACGTGAATGATCATACACCCATCAGGTGACTGATCATGCACTGATCACGTGGCTATCATGCACTGATCACGAGACTGATCATGCACTGATCACGTCTATATCATGCACTGATCACATGACTGCCCATGCACTGATCACGTGGATGATCATACACTAATCTTGTGACAGATCATGCACTGATCACGTGGCTGATCATGCACTGATACCGTGACTGAGCATGGACTGATCACATGACTATCATGTAGTGATCACGTGACTTAATGGCGCTGATCATGTGACTGATCATGCGCTGATCATGTTTGCTATCATACACTGATCATGTGCCTCTGGAGGCAATAAACAAAGAGCTGAGTAGGCACGAATCAAACAGTCAGCAGGCAATAATCATGGAACTCAGGTGTGAGGAATCATGCTGCTCAGCTGGCAATAATCAAGCAGCTGAGCAGGCAGGAATTACGCAGCACAGCTGGCAATTGTCAAGCAGATGACAGGCAGGAATCGTGCAGCTCAGCTGGCAATTGTCAAGCAGATGAGCAGACAGTAATCACGCAGCTCAGCAGGCCCAGATCACGTGACTGAGCATGCACTGTTCACGTGGCTGATCATACACTGATCACGTGATGATCATGCACTGATCACTTGGATATCATGCACTGATCACGTGGCTGATCATACACTGTTCACGTGTCTGACCATGCACTGATCACGTGGCTGATCATACACTGCTCACGTAACTGATCATGCACTGATCACGTGGCTATCATGCACTGATCACGTGGCTGAACATGCACTGTTCACGTGGCTGATCACACACCTGTCACGTGACATATCATGCACTGATCACGTGGCACTCATGCACTGATCACGTGGCTGATCATACTCTGCTCACGTAACTCATGCACACATCACGTGGCTATCATGCACTGCTCACGTGGCTCGTCATGGAATGATCACGTAGCAACCATATACTGGTCACGTGACTGATCATGCAAAGATCACGTAAATGATCATGCACTGTTCACGTGACTGATCATGTACTGATCACGTGACTGATCATGCACTGATCACGTGGCTATCATGCTCTGCTCACGTGGCTGATCATGCAACGATCACGTAGCAACCATGTACTGGTCACGTGACTGATCATGCACTGATCACGTAATTGATCCTGCACTGATCACGTGGCTCATCATGCACTGATCACGTGGCTGATCACACATGTATCACGTGACTGATCATGCACTGATCACGTGGCTATCATGCACTGATCACGTGGCTGATCATGCACTGATCACGTGGCTATCATGCACTGATCACGTGGCTATCATGCACTGATCACGTGGCTGATCATGCACTGATCACGTGGCTACATGCACTGTCACGTGACTGATCATGCACTGATCACGTGGCTGATCATGCACTGATCACGTGGCTGATCATGCACTGATCACGTGGCTGATCATGCACTGATCACGTGACTGATCATGCACTGATCACGTGACTGATCATGCACTGATCACGTGGCTATCATGCACTGATCACGTGGCTGATCATGCACTGATCACGTGACTGATCATGCACTGATCACGTGGCTGATCATGCACTGATCACGTGGCTGATCATGCACTGATCACGTGACTGATCATGCACTGATCACGTGGCTGATCATGCACTGATCACGTGGCTATCATGCACTGATCACGTGGCTGATCATGCACTGATCACGTAGCTATCATGCACTGATCACGTGACTGATCATGCACTGATCACGTAACTGATCATGCACTGATCACGTGGCTGATCATGCACTGATCACGTGGCTATCATGCACTGATCACGTGGCTGACATACACTGATCACGTGCCTGATCATGCACTGATCACGTGGCTGATCATGCACTGATCACGTGACTGATCATGCACTGATCACGTGTCTGATCATGCACTGATCACGTGGCTATCATGCACTGCTCACGTGGCTGATCATGCCATGATCACGCAGCTACCATGTACTGGTCACATGACTGATCATGCACTGATCACGTGACTGATCATGCAGTGATCACGTGGCTATCATGCACTACTCACGTGGCTGATCATGCAATGATCATGTAGCTACCATGTACAGGTCACGTGAATGATCATACACCCATCAGGTGACTGATCATGCACTGATCACGTGGCTATCATGCACTGATCACGAGACTGATCATGCACTGATCACGTCTATATCATGCACTGATCACATGACTGCCCATGCACTGATCACGTGGATGATCATACACTAATCTTGTGACAGATCATGCACTGATCACGTGGCTGATCATGCACTGATACCGTGACTGAGCATGGACTGATCACATGACTATCATGTAGTGATCACGTGACTTAATGGCGCTGATCATGTGACTGATCATGCGCTGATCATGTTTGCTATCATACACTGATCATGTGCCTCTGGAGGCAATAAACAAAGAGCTGAGTAGGCACGAATCAAACAGTCAGCAGGCAATAATCATGGAACTCAGGTGTGAGGAATCATGCTGCTCAGCTGGCAATAATCAAGCAGCTGAGCAGGCAGGAATTACGCAGCACAGCTGGCAATTGTCAAGCAGATGACAGGCAGGAATCGTGCAGCTCAGCTGGCAATTGTCAAGCAGATGAGCAGACAGTAATCACGCAGCTCAGCAGGCCCAGATCACGTGACTGAGCATGCACTGTTCACGTGGCTGATCATACACTGATCACGTGATGATCATGCACTGATCACTTGGATATCATGCACTGATCACGTGGCTGATCATACACTGTTCACGTGTCTGACCATGCACTGATCACGTGGCTGATCATACACTGCTCACGTAACTGATCATGCACTGATCACGTGGCTATCATGCACTGATCACGTGGCTGAACATGCACTGTTCACGTGGCTGATCACACACCTGTCACGTGACATATCATGCACTGATCACGTGGCACTCATGCACTGATCACGTGGCTGATCATACTCTGCTCACGTAACTCATGCACACATCACGTGGCTATCATGCACTGCTCACGTGGCTCGTCATGGAATGATCACGTAGCAACCATATACTGGTCACGTGACTGATCATGCAAAGATCACGTAAATGATCATGCACTGTTCACGTGACTGATCATGTACTGATCACGTGACTGATCATGCACTGATCACGTGGCTATCATGCTCTGCTCACGTGGCTGATCATGCAACGATCACGTAGCAACCATGTACTGGTCACGTGACTGATCATGCACTGATCACGTAATTGATCCTGCACTGATCACGTGGCTCATCATGCACTGATCACGTGGCTGATCACACATGTATCACGTGACTGATCATGCACTGATCACGTGGCTCTCATGCACTGATCACGTGGCTGTCATGCACTGATCACGTGGCTATCATGCACTGATCACGTGGCTATCATGCACTGATCACGTGGCTGATCATGCACTGATCACGTGCTATCATGCACTGTCACGTGACTGATCATGCACTGATCACGTACTGATCATGCACTGATCACGTGACTGATCATGCACTGATCACGTGACTGATCATGCACTGATCACGTGGCTATCATGCACTGATCACGTGGCTGATCATGCACTGATCACGTGCCTGATCATGCACTGATCACGTGGCTGATCATGCACTGATCACGTGACTGATCATGCACTGATCTCACGTCTGATCATGCACTGATCACGTGGCTATCATGCACTGCTCACGTGGCTGATCATGCCATGATCACGCAGCTACCATGTACTGGTCACATGACTGATCATGCACTGATCACGTGACTGATCATGCACTGATCACGTGGCTATCATGCACTACTCACGTGGCTGATCATGCAATGATCATGTAGCTACCATGTACAGGTCACGTGAATGATCATACACCCATCAGGTGACTGATCATGCACTGATCACGTGGCTATCATGCACTGATCACGAGACTGATCATGCACTGTTCACGTCTATATCATGCACTGATCACATGACTGCCCATGCACTGATCACGTGGATGATCATACACTAATCTTGTGACAGATCATGCACTGATCACGTGGCTGATCATGCACTGATACCGTGACTGAGCATGGACTGATCACATGACTATCATGTAGTGATCACGTGACTTAATGGCGCTGATCATGTGACTGATCATGCGCTGATCATGTTTGCTATCATACACTGATCATGTGCCTCTGGAGGCAATAAACAAAGAGCTGAGTAGGCACGAATCAAACAGTCAGCAGGCAATAATCATGGAACTCAGGTGTGAGGAATCATGCTGCTCAGCTGGCAATAATCAAGCAGCTGAGCAGGCAGGAATTACGCAGCACAGCTGGCAATTGTCAAGCAGATGACAGGCAGGAATCGTGCAGCTCAGCTGGCAATTGTCAAGCAGATGAGCAGACAGTAATCACGCAGCTCAGCAGGCCCAGATCACGTGACTGAGCATGCACTGTTCACGTGGCTGATCATACACTGATCACGTGATGATCATGCACTGATCACGTGGATATCATGCACTGATCACGTGGCTGATCATGCACTGATCACGTCTGATCATGCACTGATCACGTGGCTGATCATGCACTGATCACGTGGCTGATCATGCACTGATCACGTGACTGATCATGCACTGATCACGTGGCTGATCATGCACTGATCACGTGACTGATCATGCACTGATCACGTGGCTATCATGCACTGATCACGTGGCTATCATGCACTGATCACGTGGCTGATCATGCACTGATCACGTGACTGATCATGCACTGATCACGTGGCTGATCATGCACTGATCACGTGACTGATCATGCACTGATCACGTGGCTGTCATGCACTGATCACGTGGCTATCATGCACTGATCACGTGACTGATCATGCACTGATCACGTGACTGATCATGCACTGATCACGTGACTGATCATGCACTGATCACGTGGCTATCATGCACTGCTCACGTGGCTGATCATGCCATGATCACGCAGCTACCATGTACTGGTCACATGACTGATCATGCACTGATCACGTGACTGATCATGCACTGATCACGTGGCTATCATGCACTACTCACGTGGCTGATCATGCAATGATCATGTAGCTAACATGTACAGGTCACGTGAATGATCATACACCCATCAGGTGACTGATCATGCACTGATCACGTGCCCATCATGCACTGATCACGAGACTGATCATGCACTGATCACGTCTATATCATGCACTGATCACATGACTGCCCATGCACTGATCACGTGGATGATCATGCACTGATCACGTGACTGATCATGCACTGATCACGTGACTGAGCATGGACTGATCACATGACTATCATGTAGTGATCACGTGACTTAATGGCGCTGATCATGTGACTGATCATGCGCTGATCATGTTTGCTATCATACACTGATCATGTGCCTCTGGAGGCAATAAACAAAGAGCTGAGTAGGCACGAATCAAACAGTCAGCAGGCAATAATCATGGAACTCAGGTGTGAGGAATCATGCTGCTCAGCTGGCAATAATCAAGCAGCTGAGCAGGCAGGAATTACGCAGCACAGCTGGCAATTGTCAAGCAGATGACAGGCAGGAATCGTGCAGCTCAGCTGGCAATTGTCAAGCAGATGAGCAGACAGTAATCACGCAGCTCAGCAGGCCCAGATCACGTGACTGAGCATGCACTGTTCACGTGGCTGATCATACACTGATCACGTGATGATCATGCACTGATCACGTGGATATCATGCACTGATCACGTGGCTGATCATACACTGTTCACGTGTCTGACCATGCACTGATCACGTGGCTGATCATACACTGCTCACGTAACTGATCATGCACTGATCACGTGGCATCATGCACTGATCACGTGGCTGATCATACACTGATCACGTAACTGCATGCACTGATCACGTGGCTATCATGCACTGATCACGTGGCTGATCATGCACTGATCACGTGGCTACCATATACTGATCACGTGACTGATCATGCACTGATCACGTGGCTGATCATGCACTGATCACGTGACTGATCATGCACTGATCACGTGACTGATCATGCACTGATCACGTGGCTATCATGCACTGCTCACGTGGCTGATCATGCCATGATCACGCAGCTACCATGTACTGGTCACATGACTGATCATGCACTGATCACGTGACTGATCATGCACTGATCACGTGGCTATCATGCACTACTCACGTGGCTGATCATGCAATGATCATGTAGCTACCATGTACAGGTCACGTGAATGATCATACACCCATCAGGTGACTGATCATGCACTGATCACGTGGCTATCATGCACTGATCACGAGACTGATCATGCACTGATCACGTCTATATCATGCACTGATCACATGACTGCCCATGCACTGATCACGTGGATGATCATACACTAATCATGTGACAGATCATGCACTGATCACGTGGCTGATCATGCACTGATACCGTGACTGAGCATGGACTGATCACATGACTATCATGTAGTGATCACGTGACTTAATGGCGCTGATCATGTGACTGATCATGCACTGATCATGTTTGCTATCATACACTGATCATGTGCCTCTGGAGGCAATAAACAAAGAGCTGAGTAGGCACGAATCAAACAGTCAGCAGGCAATAATCATGGAACTCAGGTGTGAGGAATCATGCTGCTCAGCTGGCAATAATCAAGCAGCTGAGCAGGCAGGAATCGTGCAGCTCAGCTGGCAATTGTCAAGCAGATGAGCAGACAGTAATCACGCAGCTCAGCAGGCCCAGATCACGTGACTGAGCATGCACTGTTCACGTGGCTGATCATACACTGATCACGTGATGATCATGCACTGATCACTTGGATATCATGCACTGATCACGTGGCTGATCATACACTGTTCACGTGTCTGACCATGCACTGATCACGTGGCTGATCATACACTGCTCACGTAACTGATCATGCACTGATCACGTGGCTATCATGCACTGATCACGTGGCTGAACATGCACTGTTCACGTGGCTGATCACACACCTGTCACGTGACATATCATGCACTGATCACGTGGCACTCATGCACTGATCACGTGGCTGATCATACTCTGCTCACGTAACTCATGCACACATCACGTGGCTATCATGCACTGCTCACGTGGCTCGTCATGGAATGATCACGTAGCTACCATATACTGGTCACGTGACTGATCATGCACTGATCACGTAAATGATCATGCACTGTTCACGTGACTGATCATGTACTGATCACGTGACTGATCATGCACTGATCACGTGGCTATCATGCACTGCTCACGTGGCTGATCATGCAACGATCACGTAGCAACCATGTACTGGTCACGTGACTGATCATGCACTGATCACGTAATTGATCTGCACTGATCACGTGGCTCATCATGCACTGATCACGTGGCTGATCACACATGTATCACGTGACTGATCATGCACTGATCACGTGGCTATCATGCACTGATCACGTGGCTGTCATGCACTGATCACGTGGATATCATGCACTGATCACGTGGCTGATCACACACGTATCACATGACTGATCATGCACTGATCACGTGGCTATCATGCACTGATCACGTGGCTATCATGCACTGATCACGTGGCTGATCATGCAATGATCACGTAGCTACCATGTACTGATCACGTGACTGATCATGCACTGATCACGTGACTGATCATGCACTGATCACGTGGCTGATCATGCACTGATCACGTGGCTGATCATGCACTGATCACGTGACTGATCATGCACTGATCACGTGACTGATCATGCACTGATCACGTGACTGATCATGCACTGATCACGTGGCTGATCATGCACTGATCACGTGACTGATCATGCACTGATCACGTGACTGATCATGCACTGATCACGTGGCTATCATGCACTGATCACGTGGCTGATCATGCACTGATCACGTAGCTATCATGCACTGATCACGTGACTGATCATGCACTGATCACGTGACTGATCATGCACTGATCACGTGGCTGATCATGCACTGATCACGTGGCTGATCATGCACTGATCACGTGACTGATCATGCACTGATCACGTGACTGATCATGCACTGATCACGTGGCTGATCATGCACTGATCACGTGACTGATCATGCACTGATCACGTGGCTATCATGCACTGATCACGTGGCTGATCATGCACTGATCACGTGGCTGATCATGCACTGATCACGTGGCTATCATGCACTGATCACGTGGCTGATCATGCACTGATCACGTGGCTGATCACACACTGTCACGTGACATATCATGCACTGATCACGTGGCACTCATGCACTGATCACGTGGCTGATCATACACTGATCACGTAACTCATGCACACATCACGTGGCTATCATGCACTGATCACGTGGCTCGTCATGGAATGATCACGTAGCAACCATATACTGGTCACGTGACTGATC
Source organism: Bos javanicus (assembly GCF_032452875.1). NCBI lineage: Eukaryota > Metazoa > Chordata > Mammalia > Artiodactyla > Bovidae > Bos > Bos javanicus. The sequence continues at coordinate 194,312 of NW_026893827.1, forward strand.
ATGCACTGATCACGTAAATGATCATGCACTGATCACGTGACTGATCATGCACTGATCACGTGACTGATCATGCACTGATCACGTGGCTATCATGCACTGCTCACGTGGCTGATCATGCAACGATCACGTAGCAACCATGCACTGGTCACGTGACTGATCATGCACTGATCACGTAATTGATCATGCACTGATCACGTGGCTCATCATGCACTGATCACGTGGCTGATCACACATGTATCACGTGACTGATCATGCACTGATCACGTGGCTCTCATGCACTGATCACGTGGCTGTCATGCACTGATCACGTGGATATCATGCACTGATCACGTGGCTGATCACACACGATCACATGACTGATCATGCACTGATCACGTGGCTATCATGCACTGATCACGTGGCTATCATGCACTGATCACGTGGCTGATCATGCAATGATCACGTAGCTACCATGTACTGGTCACGTGACTGATCATGCACTGATCACGTAATTGATCATGCACTGATCACGTGGCTGATCATGCACTGATCACGTGGCTGATCATACACTGATCACATAACTGATCATGCACTGATCACGTGACTGATCATGCACTGATCACGTGGCTATCATGCACTGATCACTTGGCTGGACATACACTGATCACGTGCCTGATCATGCACTGATCACGTGGCTGATCATGCACTGATCACGTGACTGATCATGCACTGATCACGTGTCTGATCATGCACTGATCACGTGGCTATCATGCACTGCTCACGTGGCTGATCATGCCATGATCACGCAGCTACCATGTACTGGTCACATGACTGATCATGCACTGATCACGTGACTGATCATGCAGTGATCACGTGGCTATCATGCACTACTCACGTGGCTGATCATGCAATGATCATGTAGCTACCATGTACAGGTCACGTGAATGATCATACACCCATCAGGTGACTGATCATGCACTGATCACGTGGCTATCATGCACTGATCACGAGACTGATCATGCACTGTTCACGTCTATATCATGCACTGATCACATGACTGCCATGCACTGATCACGTGGATGATCATACACTAATCTTGTGACAGATCATGCACTGATCACGTGGCTGATCATGCACTGATACCGTGACTGAGCATGGACTGATCACATGACTATCATGTAGTGATCACGTGACTTAATGGCGCTGATCATGTGACTGATCATGCGCTGATCATGTTTGCTATCATACACTGATCATGTGCCTCTGGAGGCAATAAACAAAGAGCTGAGTAGGCACGAATCAAACAGTCAGCAGGCAATAATCATGGAACTCAGGTGTGAGGAATCATGCTGCTCAGCTGGCAATAATCAAGCAGCTGAGCAGGCAGGAATTACGCAGCACAGCTGGCAATTGTCAAGCAGATGACAGGCAGGAATCGTGCAGCTCAGCTGGCAATTGTCAAGCAGATGAGCAGACAGTAATCACGCAGCTCAGCAGGCCCAGATCACGTGACTGAGCATGCACTGTTCACGTGGCTGATCATACACTGATCACGTGATGATCATGCACTGATCACTTGGATATCATGCACTGATCACGTGGCTGATCATACACTGTTCACGTGTCTGACCATGCACTGATCACGTGGCTGATCATACACTGCTCACGTAACTGATCATGCACTGATCACGTGGCTGAACATGCACTGTTCACGTGGCTGATCACACACCTGTCACGTGACATATCATGCACTGATCACGTGGCACTCATGCACTGATCACGTGGCTGATCATACTCTGCTCACGTAACTCATGCACACATCACGTGGCTATCATGCACTGCTCACGTGGCTCGTCATGGAATGATCACGTAGCAACCATATACTGGTCACGTGACTGATCATGCAAAGATCACGTAAATGATCATGCACTGTTCACGTGACTGATCATGTACTGATCACGTGACTGATCATGCACTGATCACGTGGCTATCATGCTCTGCTCACGTGGCTGATCATGCAACGATCACGTAGCAACCATGTACTGGTCACGTGACTGATCATGCACTGATCACGTAATTGATCCTGCACTGATCACGTGGCTCATCATGCACTGATCACGTGGCTGATCACACATGTATCACGTGACTGATCATGCACTGATCACGTGGCTCTCATGCACTGATCACGTGGCTTCATGCACTGATCACGTGGATATCATGCACTGATCACGTGGCTGATCACACACGTATCACATGACTGATCATGCACTGATCACGTGGCTATCATGCACTGATCACGTGGCTATCATGCACTGATCACGTGGCTGATCATGCAATGATCACGTAGCTACCATGTACTGATCACGTGACTGATCATGCACTGATCACGTAATTGATCATGCACTGATCATGTGGCTGATCATGCACTGATCACGTGGCTGATCATACACTGATCACATAACTGATCATGCACTGATCACGTGACTGATCATGCACTGATCACGTGGCTATCATGCACTGATCACTTGGCTGGACATACACTGATCACGTGCCTGGTCATGCACTGATCACGTGGCTGATCATGCACTGATCACGTGACTGATCATGCACTGATCTCGTGTCTGATCATGCACTGATCACGTGGCTATCATGCACTGCTCACGTGGCTGATCATGCCATGATCACGCAGCTACCATGTACTGGTCACATGACTGATCATGCACTGATCACGTGACTGATCATGCAGTGATCACGTGGCTATCATGAACTACTCACGTGGCTGATCATGCAATGATCATGTAGCTACCATGTACAGGTCACGTGAATGATCATACACCCATCAGGTGACTGATCATGCACTGATCACGTGGCTATCATGCACTGATCACGAGACTGATCATGCACTGTTCACGTCTATATCATGCACTGATCACATGACTGCCCGTGCACTGATCACGTGGATGATCATACACTAATCTTGTGACAGATCATGCACTGATCACGTGGCTGATCATGCACTGATACCGTGACTGAGCATGGACTGATCACATGACTATCATGTAGTGATCACGTGACTTAATGGCGCTGATCATGTGACTGATCATGCGCTGATCATGTTTGCTATCATACACTGATCATGTGCCTCTGGAGGCAATAAACAAAGAGCTGAGTAGGCACGAATCAAACAGTCAGCAGGCAATAATCATGGAACTCAGGTGTGAGGAATCATGCTGCTCAGCTGGCAATAATCAAGCAGCTGAGCAGGCAGGAATTACGCAGCACAGCTGGCAATTGTCAAGCAGATGACAGGCAGGAATCGTGCAGCTCAGCTGGCAATTGTCAAGCAGATGAGCAGACAGTAATCACGCAGCTCAGCAGGCCCAGATCACGTGACTGAGCATGCACTGTTCACGTGGCTGATCATACACTGATCACGTGATGATCATGCACTGATCACTTGGATATCATGCACTGATCACGTGGCTGATCATACACTGTTCACGTGTCTGACCATGCACTGATCACGTGGCTGATCATACACTGCTCACGTAACTGATCATGCACTGATCACGTGGCTATCATGCACTGATCACGTGGCTGAACATGCACTGTTCACGTGGCTGATCACACACCTGTCACGTGACATATCATGCACTGATCACGTGGCACTCATGCACTGATCACGTGGCTGATCATACACTGATCACGTAACTGATCATGCACTGATCACGTGGCTGATCATGCACTGATCACGTGGCTGATCATGCACTGATCACGTGACTGATCATGCACTGATCACGTGACTGATCATGCACTGATCACGTGGCTGATCATGCACTGATCACGTGACTGATCATGCACTGATCACGTGGCTATCATGCACTGATCACGTGGCTGATCATGCACTGATCACGTGGCTGATCATGCACTGATCACGTGACTGATCATGCACTGATCACGTGGCATCATGCACTGATCACGTGGCTGATCATGCACTGATCACGTGACTCATGCACTGATCACGTGGCTATCATGCACTGATCACGTGGCTGTCATGCACTGATCACGTGGCAATCATGCACTGATCACGTGACTGATCATGCACTGATCACGTGGCTGATCATGCACTGATCACGTGACTGATCATGCACTGATCACGTGACTGATCATGCACTGATCACGTGGCTATCATGCACTGATCACGTGGCTGATCATGCAACTGATCACGTAGCTACCATGTACTGGTCACGTGACTGATCATGCACTGATCACGTAACTGATCATGCACTGATCACGTGGCTGATCATGCACTGATCACGTGGCTGATCACACATGATCACGTGACTGATCATGCACTGATCACGTGGCTATCATGCACTGATCACGTGGCTGATCATGCACTGATCACGTGGCTATCATGCACTGATCACGTGGCTGATCATGCACTGATCACGTGACTGATCATGCACTGATCACGTGGCTATCATGCACTGATCACGTGGCTGATCATGCACTGATCACGTAGCTATCATGTACTGGTCACGTGACTGATCATGCACTGATCACGTGACTGATCATGCACTGATCACGTGGCTGATCATGCACTGATCACGTGGCTGATCATGCACTGATCACGTGACTGATCATGCACTGATCACGTGACTGATCATGCACTGATCACGTGGCTATCATGCACTGATCACGTGGCTGATCATGCACTGATCACGTGACTGATCATGCACTGATCACGTGGCTGATCATGCACTGATCACGTGACTGATCATGCACTGATCACGTGACTGATCATGCACTGATCACGTGGCTATCATGCACTGATCACGTGGCTGATCATGCATGATCACGCAGCTATCATGTACTGATCACATGACTGATCATGCACTGATCACGTGACTGATCATGCACTGATCACGTGGCTATCATGCACTGATCACGTGGCTGATCATGCAATGATCATGTAGCTACCATGTACAGGTCACGTGAATGATCATACACTGATCAGGTGACTGATCATGCACTGATCACGTGGCTATCATGCACTGATCACGTGACTGATCATGCACTGATCACGTCTATATCATGCACTGATCACATGACTGCCCATGCACTGATCACGTGGATGATCATACACTAATCACGTGACAGATCATGCACTGATCACGTGGCTGATCATGCACTGATCACGTGACTGATCATGCACTGATCACGTGGCTGATCATGCACTGATCACGTGGCTATCATGCACTGATCACGTGGCTGATCATGCACTGATCACGTGTCTGATCATGCACTGATCACGTGGCTGATCATACACTGATCACGTAACTGATCATGCACTGATCACGTGGCTATCATGCACTGATCACGTGGCTGAACATGCACTGTTCACGTGGCTGATCACACACCTGTCACGTGACATATCATGCACTGATCACGTGGCACTCATGCACTGATCACGTGGCTGATCATACTGCTCACGTAACTCATGCACACATCACGTGGCTATCATGCACTGCTCACGTGGCTCGTCATGGAATGATCACGTAGCAACCATATACTGGTCACGTGACTGATCATGCACTGATCACGTAAATGATCATGCACTGTTCACGTGACTGATCATGCACTGATCACGTGACTGATCATGCACTGATCACGTGGCTATCATGCACTGCTCACGTGGCTGATCATGCAACGATCACGTAGCAACCATGTACTGGTCACGTGACTGATCATGCACTGATCACGTAATTGATCATGCACTGATCACGTGGCTCATCATGCACTGATCACGTGGCTGATCACACATGTATCACGTGACTGATCATGCACTGATCACGTGGCTCTCATGCACTGATCACGTGGCTGTCATGCACTGATCACGTGGATATCATGCACTGATCACGTGGCTGATCACACACGTATCACATGACTGATCATGCACTGATCACGTGGCTATCATGCACTGATCACGTGGCTATCATGCACTGATCACGTGGCTGATCATGCAATGATCACGTAGCTACCATGTACTGGTCACGTGACTGATCATGCACTGATCACGTAATTGATCATGCACTGATCATGTGGCTGATCATGCACTGATCACGTGGCTGATCATGCACTGATCACGTAACTGATCATGCACTGATCACGTGACTGATCATGCACTGATCACGTGGCTATCATGCACTGATCACGTGGCTGACATACACTGATCACGTGCCTGGTCATGCACTGATCACGTGGCTGATCATGCACTGATCACGTGACTGATCATGCACTGATCACGTGTCTGATCATGCACTGATCACGTGGCTATCATGCACTGCTCACGTGGCTGATCATGCCATGATCACGCAGCTACCATGTACTGGTCACATGACTGATCATGCACTGATCACGTGACTGATCATGCAGTGATCACGTGGCTATCATGCACTACTCACGTGGCTGATCATGCAATGATCATGTAGCTACCATGTACAGGTCACGTGAATGATCATACACCCATCAGGTGACTGATCATGCACTGATCACGTGGCTATCATGCACTGATCACGAGACTGATCATGCACTGATCACGTCTATATCATGCACTGATCACATGACTGCCCATGCACTGATCACGTGGATGATCATACACTAATCTTGTGACAGATCATGCACTGATCACGTGGCTGATCATGCACTGATACCGTGACTGAGCATGGACTGATCACATGACTATCATGTAGTGATCACGTGACTTAATGGCGCTGATCATGTGACTGATCATGCGCTGATCATGTTTGCTATCATACACTGATCATGTGCCTCTGGAGGCAATAAACAAAGAGCTGAGTAGGCACGAATCAAACAGTCAGCAGGCAATAATCATGGAACTCAGGTGTGAGGAATCATGCTGCTCAGCTGGCAATAATCAAGCAGCTGAGCAGGCAGGAATTATGCAGCACAGCTGGCAATTGTCAAGCAGATGACAGGCAGGAATCACGCAGCTCAGCTGGCAGATCACGTGACTGAGCATGCACTGATCACGTGGCTGATCATACACTGATCACGTGATGATCATGCACTGATCACGTGGATGATCATGCACTGATCACGTGGCTGATCATACACTGATCACGTGACTGATCATGCACTGATCACGTGGCTATCATGCACTGATCACGTGGCTGATCATACACTGTTCACGTGTCTGACCATGCACTGATCACGTGGCTGATCATACACTGCTCACGTAACTGATCATGCACTGATCACGTGGCTATCATGCACTGATCACGTGGCTGAACATGCACTGTTCACGTGGCTGATCACACCTGTCACGTGACATATCATGCACTGATCACGTGGCACTCATGCACTGATCACGTTGCTGATCATACTCTGCTCACGTAACTCATGCACACATCACGTGGCTATCATGCACTGCTCACGTGGCTCGTCATGGAATGATCACGTAGCAACCATATACTGGTCACGTGACTGATCATGCACTGATCACGTAAATGATCATGCACTGTTCACGTGACTGATCATGTACTGATCACGTGACTGATCATGCACTGATCACGTGGCTATCATGCTCTGCTCACGTGGCTGATCATGCAACGATCACGTAGCAACCATGTACTGGTCACGTGACTGATCATGCACTGATCACGTAATTGATCCTGCACTGATCACGTGGCTCATCATGCACTGATCACGTGGCTGATCACACATGTATCACGTGACTGATCATGCACTGATCACGTGGCTATCATGCACTGATCACGTGGCTGATCATGCACTGATCACGTGGCTATCATGCACTGATCACGTGGCTATCATGCACTGATCACGTGGCTGATCATGCACTGATCACGTAGCTATCATGCACTGTCACGTGACTGATCATGCACTGATCACGTAATTGATCATGCACTGATCACGTGGCTGATCATGCACTGATCACGTGGCTGATCATGCACTGATCACGTAACTGATCATGCACTGATCACGTGACTGATCATGCACTGATCACGTGGCTATCCTGCACTGATCACGTGGCTGATCATGCACTGATCACGTGACTGATCATGCACTGATCACGTGGCTGATCATGCACTGATCACGTGGCTGATCATGCACTGATCACGTGACTGATCATGCACTGATCACGTGGCTGATCATGCACTGATCACGTGGCTATCATGCACTGATCACGTGACTGATCATGCACTGATCACGTGACTGATCATGCACTGATCACGTGGCTGATCATGCACTGATCACGTGGCTATCATGCACTGATCACGTGGCTGATCATGCACTGATCACGTAGCTATCATGCACTGGTCACGTGACTGATCATGCACTGATCACGTAACTGATCATGCACTGATCACGTGGCTGATCATGCACTGATCACGTGGCTGATCATGCACTGATCACGTGACTGATCATGCACTGATCACGTGACTGATCATGCACTGATCACGTGGCTGATCATGCACTGATCACGTGACTGATCATGCACTGATCACGTGGCTGATCATGCACTGATCACGTGGCTGATCATGCACTGATCACGTGGCTGATCACACACGTATCACGTGACTGATCATGCACTGATCACGTGGCTATCATGCACTGATCACGTGGCTATCATGCACTGATCACGTGGCTGATCATGCAATGATCACGTAGCTACCATGCACTGGTCACGTGACTGATCATGCACTGATCACGTAATTGATCATGCACTGATCACGTGGCTGATCATGCACTGATCACGTGGCTGATCATACACTGATCACGTGACTGATCATGCACTGATCACGTGACTGATCATGCACTGATCACGTGGCTATCATGCACTGATCACGTGGCTGACATACACTGATCACGTGCCTGATCATGCACTGATCACGTGGCTGATCATGCACTGATCACGTGACTGATCATGCACTGATCACGTGTCTGATCATGCACTGATCACGTGGCTATCATGCACTGCTCACGTGGCTGATCATGCCATGATCACGCAGCTACCATGTACTGGTCACATGACTGATCATGCACTGATCACGTGACTGATCATGCAGTGATCACGTGGCTATCATGCACTACTCACGTGGCTGATCATGCAATGATCATGTAGCTACCATGTACAGGTCACGTGAATGATCATACACCCATCAGGTGACTGATCATGCACTGATCACGTGGCTATCATGCACTGATCACGAGACTGATCATGCACTGATCACGTCTATATCATGCACTGATCACATGACTGCCCATGCACTGATCACGTGGATGATCATACACTAATCTTGTGACAGATCATGCACTGATCACGTGGCTGATCATGCACTGATACCGTGACTGAGCATGGACTGATCACATGACTATCATGTAGTGATCACGTGACTTAATGGCGCTGATCATGTGACTGATCATGCGCTGATCATGTTTGCTATCATACACTGATCATGTGCCTCTGGAGGCAATAAACAAAGAGCTGAGTAGGCACGAATCAAACAGTCAGCAGGCAATAATCATGGAACTCAGGTGTGAGGAATCATGCTGCTCAGCTGGCAATAATCAAGCAGCTGAGCAGGCAGGAATTACGCAGCACAGCTGGCAATTGTCAAGCAGATGACAGGCAGGAATCGTGCAGCTCAGCTGGCAATTGTCAAGCAGATGAGCAGACAGTAATCACGCAGCTCAGCAGGCCCAGATCACGTGACTGAGCATGCACTGTTCACGTGGCTGATCATACACTGATCACGTGATGATCATGCACTGATCACTTGGATATCATGCACTGATCACGTGGCTGATCATACACTGTTCACGTGTCTGACCATGCACTGATCACGTGGCTGATCATACACTGCTCACGTAACTGATCATGCACTGATCACGTGGCTATCATGCACTGATCACGTGGCTGAACATGCACTGTTCACGTGGCTGATCACACACCTGTCACGTGACATATCATGCACTGATCACGTGGCACTCATGCACTGATCACGTGGCTGATCATACTCTGCTCACGTAACTCATGCACACATCACGTGGCTATCATGCACTGCTCACGTGGCTCGTCATGGAATGATCACGTAGCAACCATATACTGGTCACGTGACTGATCATGCACAGATCACGTAAATGATCATGCACTGTTCACGTGACTGATCATGTACTGATCACGTGACTGATCATGCACTGATCACGTGGCTATCATGCTCTGCTCACGTGGCTGATCATGCAACGATCACGTAGCAACCATGTACTGGTCACGTGACTGATCATGCACTGATCACGTAATTGATCCTGCACTGATCACGTGGCTCATCATGCACTGATCACGTGGCTGATCACACATGTATCACGTGACTGATCATGCACTGATCACGTGGCTCTCATGCACTGATCACGTGGCTGATCATGCACTGATCACGTGGCTGATCATGCACTGATCACGTGGCTGATCATGCACTGATCACGTGGCTGATCATGCACTGATCACGTGGCTATCATGCACTGTCACGTGACTGATCATGCACTGATCACGTAACTGATCATGCACTGATCACGTGGCTGATCATGCACTGATCACGTGGCTGATCATGCACTGATCACGTGACTGATCATGCACTGATCACGTGACTGATCATGCACTGATCACGTGGCTATCATGCACTGATCACGTGGCTGATCATGCACTGATCACGTGACTGATCATGCACTGATCACGTGGCTGATCATGCACTGATCACGTGACTGATCATGCACTGATCTCGTCTGATCATGCACTGATCACGTGGCTATCATGCACTGATCACGTGGCTGATCATGCACTGATCATGTAGCTACCATGCACTGGTCACGTGAATGATCATGCACTGATCACGTGACTGATCATGCACTGATCACGTGGCTATCATGCACTGATCACGTGACTGATCATGCACTGATCACGTCTATATCATGCACTGATCACGTGACTGATCATGCACTGATCACGTGGATGATCATGCACTGATCACGTGACTGATCATGCACTGATCACGTGGCTGATCATGCACTGATCACGTGACTGATCATGCACTGATCACGTGGCTATCATGCACTGATCACGTGGCTGATCATACACTGATCACGTGTCTGATCATGCACTGATCACGTGGCTGATCATACACTGATCACGTAACTGATCATGCACTGATCACGTGGCTATCATGCACTGATCACGTGGCTGAACATGCACTGTTCACGTGGCTGATCACACACTGTCACGTGACATATCATGCACTGATCACGTGGCACTCATGCACTGATCACGTGGCTGATCATACACTGCTCACGTAACTCATGCACACATCACGTGGCTATCATGCACTGATCACGTGGCTGTCATGGAATGATCACGTAGCAACCATATACTGGTCACGTGACTGATCATGCACTGATCACGTAAATGATCATGCACTGTTCACGTGACTGATCATGCACTGATCACGTGACTGATCATGCACTGATCACGTGGCTATCATGCACTGCTCACGTGGCTGATCATGCAACGATCACGTAGCAACCATGTACTGGTCACGTGACTGATCATGCACTGATCACGTAATTGATCATGCACTGATCACGTGGCTCATCATGCACTGATCACGTGGCTGATCACACATGTATCACGTGACTGATCATGCACTGATCACGTGGCTCTCATGCACTGATCACGTGGCTGTCATGCACTGATCACGTGGATATCATGCACTGATCACGTGGCTGATCACACACGTATCACATGACTGATCATGCACTGATCACGTGGCTATCATGCACTGATCACGTGGCTATCATGCACTGATCACGTGGCTGATCATGCAATGATCACGTAGCTACCATGTACTGGTCACGTGACTGATCATGCACTGATCACGTAATTGATCATGCACTGATCATGTGGCTGATCATGCACTGATCACGTGGCTGATCATACACTGATCACATAACTGATCATGCACTGATCACGTGACTGATCATGCACTGATCACGTGGCTATCATGCACTGATCACTTGGCTGACATACACTGATCACGTGCCTGGTCATGCACTGATCACGTGGCTGATCATGCACTGATCACGTGACTGATCATGCACTGATCACGTGTCTGATCATGCACTGATCACGTGGCTATCATGCACTGCTCACGTGGCTGATCATGCCATGATCACGCAGCTACCATGTACTGGTCACATGACTGATCATGCACTGATCACGTGACTGATCATGCAGTGATCACGTGGCTATCATGAACTACTCACGTGGCTGATCATGCAATGATCATGTAGCTACCATGTACAGGTCACGTGAATGATCATACACCCATCAGGTGACTGATCATGCACTGATCACGTGGCTATCATGCACTGATCACGAGACTGATCATGCACTGATCACGTCTATATCATGCACTGATCACATGACTGCCCATGCACTGATCACGTGGATGATCATACACTAATCTTGTGACAGATCATGCACTGATCACGTGGCTGATCATGCACTGATACCGTGACTGAGCATGGACTGATCACATGACTATCATGTAGTGATCACGTGACTTAATGGCGCTGATCATGTGACTGATCATGCGCTGATCATGTTTGCTATCATACACTGATCATGTGCCTCTGGAGGCAATAAACAAAGAGCTGAGTAGGCACGAATCAAACAGTCAGCAGGCAATAATCATGGAACTCAGGTGTGAGGAATCATGCTGCTCAGCTGGCAATAATCAAGCAGCTGAGCAGGCAGGAATTACGCAGCACAGCTGGCAATTGTCAAGCAGATGACAGGCAGGAATCGTGCAGCTCAGCTGGCAATTGTCAAGCAGATGAGCAGACAGTAATCACGCAGCTCAGCAGGCCCAGATCACGTGACTGAGCATGCACTGTTCACGTGGCTGATCATACACTGATCACGTGATGATCATGCACTGATCACTTGGATATCATGCACTGATCACGTGGCTGATCATACACTGTTCACGTGTCTGACCATGCACTGATCACGTGGCTGATCATACACTGCTCACGTAACTGATCATGCACTGATCACGTGGCTATCATGCACTGATCACGTGGCTGAACATGCACTGTTCACGTGGCTGATCACACACCTGTCACGTGACATATCATGCACTGATCACGTGGCACTCATGCACTGATCACGTGGCTGATCATACTCTGCTCACGTAACTCATGCACACATCACGTGGCTATCATGCACTGCTCACGTGGCTCGTCATGGAATGATCACGTAGCAACCATATACTGGTAACGTGACTGATCATGCAATGATCACGTAAATGATCATGCACTGTTCACGTGACTGATCATGTACTGATCACGTGACTGATCATGCACTGATCACGTGGCTATCATGCTCTGCTAACGTGGCTGATCATGCAACGATCACGTAGCAACCATGTACTGGTCACGTGACTGATCATGCACTGATCACGTAATTGATCCTGCACTGATCACGTGGCTCATCATGCACTGATCACGTGGCTGATCACACATGTATCACGTGACTGATCATGCACTGATCACGTGGCTATCATGCACTGATCACGTGGATATCATGCACTGATCACGTGGCTGATCACACACGTAACACATGACTGATCATGCACTGATCACGTGGCTATCATGCACTGATCACGTGGCTATCATGCACTGATCACGTGGCTGATCATGCAATGATCACGTAGCTACCATGTACTGGTCACGTGACTGATCATGCACTGATCACGTAATTGATCATGCACTGATCATGTGGCTGATCATGCACTGATCACGTGGCTGATCATACACTGATCACATAACTGATCATGCACTGATCACGTGACTGATCATGCACTGATCACGTGGCTATCATGCACTGATCACTTGGCTGGACATACACTGATCACGTGCCTGGTCATGCACTGATCACGTGGCTGATCATGCACTGATCACGTGACTGATCATGCACTGATCTCGTGCCTGATCATGCACTGATCACGTGGCTATCATGCACTGCTCACGTGGCTGATCATGCCATGATCACGCAGCTACCATGTACTGGTCACATGACTGAACATGCACTGATCACGTGACTGATCATGCACTGATCACGTGGCTATCATGCACTACTCACGTGGCTGATCATGCAATGATCATGTAGCTACCATGTACAGGTCACGTGAATGATCATACACCCATCAGGTGACTGATCATGCACTGATCACGTGGCTATCATGCACTGATCACGAGACTGATCAAGCACTGTTCACGTCTATATCATGCACTGATCACATGACTGCCCATGCACTGATCACGTGGATGATCATACACTAATCTTGTGACAGATCATGCACTGATCACGTGGCTGATCATGCACTGATACCGTGACTGAGCATGTACTGATCACATGACTATCATGTAGTGATCACGTGACTTAATGGCGCTGATCATGTGACTGATCATGCGCTGATCATGTTTGCTATCATACACTGATCATGTGCCTCTGGAGGCAATAAACCAAGAGCTGAGTAGGCACGAATCAAACAGTCAGCAGGCAATAATCATGGAACTCAGCTGTGAGGAATCATGCTGCTCAGCTGGCAATAATCAAGCAGCTGAGCAGGCAGGAATTACGCAGCACAGCTGGCAAATGTCAAGCAGATGACAGGCAGGAATCGTGCAGCTCAGCTGGCAATTGTCAAGCAGATGAGCAGACAGTAATCACGCAGCTCAGCAGGCCCAGATCACGTGACTGAGCATGCACTGTTCACGTGGCTGATCATACACTGTTCACGTGCTGACCATGCACTGATCACGTGGCTGATCATGCACTGATCACGTGACTGATCATGCACTGATCACGTGGCTATCATGCACTGATCACGTGGCTGATCATGCACTGATCACGTGGCTGATCACACACCTGTCACGTGACTATCATGCACTGATCACGTGGCATCATGCACTGATCACGTGGCTGATCATACACTGATCACGTAACTGATCATGCACTGATCACGTGGCTGATCATGCACTGATCACGTGGCTGATCACACACTGTCACGTGACATATCATGCACTGATCACGTGGCACTCATGCACTGATCACGTGGCTGATCATGCACTGATCACGTGACTGATCATGCACTGATCACGTGGCTATCATGCACTGATCACGTGGCTGATCATGCACTGATCACGTGGCTGATCATGCACCTGTCACGTGACTATCATGCACTGATCACGTGGCACTCATGCACTGATCACGTGGCTGATCATACTCTGCTCACGTAACTCATGCACACATCACGTGGCTATCATGCACTGATCACGTGGCTGTCATGCAATGATCACGTAGCAACCATATACTGGTCACGTGACTGATCATGCACTGATCACGTAAATGATCATGCACTGATCACGTGACTGATCATGCACTGATCACGTGACTGATCATGCACTGATCACGTGGCTATCATGCACTGATCACGTGGCTGATCATGCAACGATCACGTAGCAACCATGTACTGATCACGTGACTGATCATGCACTGATCACGTAATTGATCATGCACTGATCACGTGGCTCATCATGCACTGATCACGTGGCTGATCACACATGATCACGTGACTGATCATGCACTGATCACGTGGCTATCATGCACTGATCACGTGGCTGTCATGCACTGATCACGTGGATATCATGCACTGATCACGTGGCTGATCACACACGATCACATGACTGATCATGCACTGATCACGTGGCTATCATGCACTGATCACGTGGCTATCATGCACTGATCACGTGGCTGATCATGCACTGATCACGTAGCTACCATGTACTGGTCACGTGACTGATCATGCACTGATCACGTAATGATCATGCACTGATCACGTGGCTGATCATGCACTGATCACGTGGCTGATCATGCACTGATCACGTAACTGATCATGCACTGATCACGTGACTGATCATGCACTGATCACGTGGCTGATCATGCACTGATCACGTGGCTGATCATGCACTGATCACGTGACTGATCATGCACTGATCACGTGTCTGATCATGCACTGATCACGTGGCTATCATGCACTGCTCACGTGGCTGATTATGCCATGATCACGCAGCTACCATGTACTGGTCACATGACTGATCATGCACTGATCACGTGACTGATCATGCACTGATCACGTGGCTATCATGCACTACTCACGTGGCTGAGCATGCAATGATCATGTAGCTATCATGTACAGGTCACGTGAATGATCATACACCCATCAGGTGACTGATCATGCACTGATCACGTGGCTATCATGCACTGATCACGAGACTGATCATGCACTGATCACGTCTATATCATGCACTGATCACATGACTGCCATGCACTGATCACGTGGATGATCATACACTAATCTTGTGACAGATCATGCACTGATCACGTGGCTGATCATGCACTGATACCGTGACTGAGCATGGACTGATCACATGACTATCATGTAGTGATCACGTGACTTAATGGCGCTGATCATGTGACTGATCATGCGCTGATCATGTTTGCTATCATACACTGATCATGTGCCTCTGGAGGCAATAAACAAAGAGCTGAGTAGGCACGAATCAAACAGTCAGCAGGCAATAATCATGGAACTCAGGTGTGAGGAATCATGCTGCTCAGCTGGCAATAATCAAGCAGCTGAACAGGCAGGAATTATGCAGCACAGCTGGCAATTGTCAAGCAGATGACAGGCAGGAATCGTGCAGCTCAGCTGGCAATTGTCAAGCAGATGAGCAGACAGTAATCACGCAGCTCAGCAGGCCCAGATCACGTGACTGAGCATGCACTGTTCACGTGGCTGATCATACACTGATCACGTGATGATCATGCACTGATCACTTGGATATCATGCACTGATCACGTGGCTGATCATACACTGTTCACGTGTCTGACCATGCACTGATCACGTGGCTGATCATACACTGCTCACGTAACTGATCATGCACTGATCACGTGGCTATCATGCACTGATCACGTGGCTGATCATGCACTGTTCACGTGGCTGATCACACACCTGTCACGTGACATATCATGCACTGATCACGTGGCACTCATGCACTGATCACGTGGCTGATCATACTCTGCTCACGTAACTCATGCACACATCACGTGGCTATCATGCACTGCTCACGTGGCTGTCATGGAATGATCACGTAGCAACCATATACTGGTCACGTGACTGATCATGCACTGATCACGTAAATGATCATGCACTGATCACGTGACTGATCATGTACTGATCACGTGACTGATCATGCACTGATCACGTGGCTGATCATGCACTGATCACGTGGCTGATCATGCACTGATCACGTGGCTGATCACACATGATCACGTGACTGATCATGCACTGATCACGTGGCTATCATGCACTGATCACGTGGCTGTCATGCACTGATCACGTGGATATCATGCACTGATCACGTGGCTGATCATGCACTGATCACGTAACTGATCATGCACTGATCACGTGGCTATCATGCACTGATCACGTGGCTGATCATGCACTGATCACGTGGCTGATCACACACTGTCACGTGACATATCATGCACTGATCACGTGGCACTCATGCACTGATCACGTGGCTGATCATACACTGATCACGTAACTCATGCACACATCACGTGGCTATCATGCACTGATCACGTGGCTGATCATGCACTGATCACGTAGCAACCATATACTGGTCACGTGACTGATCATGCACTGATCACGTAACTGATCATGCACTGATCACGTGACTGATCATGCACTGATCACGTGACTGATCATGCACTGATCACGTGGCTATCATGCACTGATCACGTGGCTGATCATGCACTGATCACGTGGCTATCATGCACTGATCACGTGGCTGATCACACACTGATCACATGACTGATCATGCACTGATCACGTGGCTATCATGCACTGATCACGTGGCTATCATGCACTGATCACGTGACTGATCATGCACTGATCACGTAGCTACCATGTACTGATCACGTGACTGATCATGCACTGATCACGTGATTGATCATGCACTGATCACGTGGCTGATCATGCACTGATCACGTGGCTGATCATGCACTGATCACGTAACTGATCATGCACTGATCACGTGACTGATCATGCACTGATCACGTGGCTATCATGCACTGATCACGTGGCTGATCATGCACTGATCACGTGACTGATCATGCACTGATCACGTGGCTGATCATGCACTGATCACGTGACTGATCATGCACTGATCACGTGCCTGATCATGCACTGATCACGTGACTGATCATGCACTGATCACGTGACTGATCATGCACTGATCACGTGGCTATCATGCACTGCTCACGTGGCTGATCATGCCATGATCACGCAGCTACCATGTACTGGTCACATGACTGATCATGCACTGATCACGTGACTGATCATGCAGTGATCACGTGGCTATCATGCACTACTCACGTGGCTGATCATGCAATGATCATGTAGCTACCATGTACAGGTCACGTGAATGATCATACACCCATCAGGTGACTGATCATGCACTGATCACGTGGCTATCATGCACTGATCACGAGACTGATCATGCACTGATCACGTCTATATCATGCACTGATCACATGACTGCCCATGCACTGATCACGTGGATGATCATACACTAATCATGTGACAGATCATGCACTGATCACGTGGCTGATCATGCACTGATACCGTGACTGAGCATGGACTGATCACATGACTATCATGTAGTGATCACGTGACTTAATGGCGCTGATCATGTGACTGATCATGCGCTGATCATGTTTGCTATCATACACTGATCATGTGCCTCTGGAGGCAATAAACAAAGAGCTGAGTAGGCACGAATCAAACAGTCAGCAGGCAATAATCATGGAACTCAGGTGTGAGGAATCATGCTGCTCAGCTGGCAATAATCAAGCAGCTGAGCAGGCAGGAATTACGCAGCACAGCTGGCAATTGTCAAGCAGATGACAGGCAGGAATCGTGCAGCTCAGCTGGCAATTGTCAAGCAGATGAGCAGACAGTAATCACGCAGCTCAGCAGGCCCAGATCACGTGACTGAGCATGCACTGTTCACGTGGCTGATCATACACTGATCACGTGATGATCATGCACTGATCACTTGGATATCATGCACTGATCACGTGGCTGATCATACACTGTTCACGTGTCTGATCATGCACTGATCACGTGGCTGATCATACACTGCTCACGTAACTGATCATGCACTGATCACGTGGCTATCATGCACTGATCACGTGGCTGAACATGCACTGTTCACGTGGCTGATCACACACCTGTCACGTGACATATCATGCACTGATCACGTGGCACTCATGCACTGATCACGTGGCTGATCATACTCTGCTCACGTAACTCATGCACACATCACGTGGCTATCATGCACTGCTCACGTGGCTCGTCATGGAATGATCACGTAGCAACCATATACTGGTCACGTGACTGATCATGCAAAGATCACGTAAATGATCATGCACTGGTCACGTGACTGATCATGTACTGATCACGTGACTGATCATGCACTGATCACGTGGCTATCATGCTCTGCTCACGTGGCTGATCATGCAACGATCACGTAGCAACCATGTACTGGTCACGTGACTGATCATGCACTGATCACGTAATTGATCCTGCACTGATCACGTGGCTCATCATGCACTGATCACGTGGCTGATCACACATGTATCACGTGACTGATCATGCACTGATCACGTGGCTCTCATGCACTGATCACGTGACTGATCATGCACTGATCACGTCTACATCATGCACTGATCACATGACTGATCATGCACTGATCACGTGGATGATCATGCACTGATCACGTGACTGATCATGCACTGATCACGTGGCTGATCATGCACTGATCACGTGGCTGATCATGCACTGATCACGTGACTGATCATGCACTGATCACGTGACTGATCATGCACTGATCACGTGGCTATCATGCACTGCTCACGTGGCTGATCATGCATGATCACGCAGCTACCATGTACTGGTCACATGACTGATCATGCACTGATCACGTGACTGATCATGCAGTGATCACGTGGCTATCATGCACTACTCACGTGGCTGATCATGCAATGATCATGTAGCTACCATGTACAGGTCACGTGAATGATCATACACACATCAGGTGACTGATCATGCACTGATCACGTGGCTATCATGCACTGATCACGAGACTGATCATGCACTGATCACGTCTATATCATGCACTGATCACATGACTGCCCGTGCACTGATCACGTGGATGATCATACATCTTGTGACAGATCATGCACTGATCACGTGGCTGATCATGCACTGATACCGTGACTGAGCATGGACTGATCACATGACTATCATGTAGTGATCACGTGACTTAATGGCGCTGATCATGTGACTGATCATGCGCTGATCATGTTTGCTATCATACACTGATCATGTGCCTCTGGAGGCAATAAACAAAGAGCTGAGTAGGCACGAATCAAACAGTCAGCAGGCAATAATCATGGAACTCAGCTGTGAGGAATCATGCTGCTCAGCTGGCAATAATCAAGCAGCTGAGCAGGCAGGAATTACGCAGCACAGCTGGCAATTGTAAAGCAGATGACAGGCAGGAATCGTGCAGCTCAGCTGGCAATTCTCAAGCAGATGAGCAGACAGTAATCACGCAGCTCAGCAGGCCCAGATCACGTGACTGAGCATGCACTGTTCACGTTGCTGATCATACACTGATCACGTGATGATCATGCACTGATCACTTGGATATCATGCACTGATCACGTGGCTGATCATACACTGTTCACGTGTCTGACCATGCACTGATCACGTGGCTGATCATACACTGCTCACGTAACTGATCATGCACTGATCACGTGGCTATCATGCACTGATCACGTGGCTGAACATGCACTGTTCATGTGGCTGATCACACACCTGTCACGTGACATATCATGCACTGATCACGTGGCACTCATGCACTGATCACGTGGCTGATCATACTCTGCTCACGTAACTCATGCACACATCACGTGGCAATCATGCTCTGCTCACGTGGCTGATCATGCAAGGATCAGGTAGCAACCATGTACTGGTCACGTGACTGATCATGCACTGATCACGTAAATGATCATGCACTGTTCACGTGACTGATCATGCACTGATCACGTGATGATCATGCACTGATCACGTGGCTATCATGCACTGATCACGTGGCTGATCATGCACTGATCACGTGGCTGATCATGCACTGATCACGTGGCTGATCATGCACTGATCACGTAACTGATCATGCACTGATCACGTGGCTATCATGCACTGATCACGTGGCTATCATGCACTGATCACGTGGCTGATCATGCATGATCACGCAGCTACCATGCACTGATCACGTGACTGATCATGCACTGATCACGTGACTGATCATGCACTGATCACGTGGCTATCATGCACTGATCACGTGGCTGATCATGCACTGATCACGTAGCTACCATGCACTGGTCACGTGACTGATCATGCACTGATCACGTGACTGATCATGCACTGATCACGTGGCTATCATGCACTGATCACGTGGCTGATCATGCACTGATCACGTAGCTATCATGCACTGATCACGTGACTGATCATGCACTGATCACGTAACTGATCATGCACTGATCACGTGGCTGATCATGCACTGATCACGTGGCTGATCACACATGATCACGTGACTGATCATGCACTGATCACGTGGCTATCATGCACTGATCACGTGGCTGATCATGCACTGATCACGTGGCTATCATGCACTGATCACGTGGCTGATCACACACGTATCACGTGACTGATCATGCACTGATCACGTGGCTATCATGCACTGATCACGTGGCTGATCATGCACTGATCACGTGGCTGATCATGCACTGATCACGTAACTGATCATGCACTGATCACGTGGCTATCATGCACTGATCACGTGGCTATCATGCACTGATCACGTGGCTGATCATGCACTGATCACGTAGCTATCATGTACTGATCACGTGACTGATCATGCACTGATCACGTGATTGATCATGCACTGATCACGTGGCTGATCATGCACTGATCACGTGGCTGATCATGCACTGATCACGTAACTGATCATGCACTGATCACGTGACTGATCATGCACTGATCACGTGGCTATCATGCACTGATCACGTGGCTGATCATGCACTGATCACGTGCTGATCATGCACTGATCACGTGGCTGATCATGCACTGATCACGTGACTGATCATGCACTGATCACGTGGCTGATCATGCACTGATCACGTGGTATCATGCACTGATCACGTGGCTGATCATGCCATGATCACGCAGCTATCATGCACTGATCACGTGACTGATCATGCACTGATCACGTGACTGATCATGCACTGATCACGTGGCTATCATGCACTGATCACGTGGCTGATCATGCACTGATCATGTAGCTATCATGTACTGATCACGTGACTGATCATGCACTGATCATGTGACTGATCATGCACTGATCATTTTTGCTATCATACACTGATCATGTGCCTCTGGAGGCAATAAACAAAGAGCTGAGTAGGCATGAATCAAACAGTCAGCAGGCAATAAACATTGAACTCAGCTGTGAGGAATCATGCTGCTCAGCTGGCAATAATCAAGCAGCTGAGCAGGCAGGAATTAGGCAGCACAGCTGGCAATTGTCAAGCAGATGACAGGCAGGAATCGTGCAGCTCAGCTGGCAATTGTCAAGCAGATGAGCAGACAGTAATCACGCAGCTCAGCAGGCCCTGATCACGTGACTGAGCATGCACTGATCACGTGGCTGATCATACACTGATCACGTGATGATCATGCACTGATCACGTGGATATCATGCACTGATCACGTGGCTGATCATGCACTGATCACGTGACTGATCATGCACTGATCACGTGACTGATCATGCACTGATCACGTGGTATCATGCACTGATCACGTGGCTGATCATGCACTGATCACGTGGCTATCATGCACTGATCACGTGACTGATCATGCACTGATCACGTGACTGATCATGCACTGATCACGTGGCTGATCATGCACTGATCACGTGGCTGATCATGCACTGATCACGTGACTGATCATGCACTGATCACGTCTATATCATGCACTGATCACATGACTGATCATGCACTGATCACGTGGATGATCATACACTGATCACGTGACTGATCATGCACTGATCACGTGGCTGATCATGCACTGATCACGTGACTGATCATGCACTGATCACGTGACTGATCATGCACTGATCACGTGGCTATCATGCACTGATCACGTGGCTGATCATGCACTGATCACGTAGCTACCATGCACTGATCACGTGACTGATCATGCACTGATCACGTGACTGATCATGCACTGATCACGTGGCTATCATGCACTGATCACGTGACTGATCATGCACTGATCACGTCTATATCATGCACTGATCACGTGACTGATCATGCACTGATCACGTGGCTGATCATGCACTGATCACGTGACTGATCATGCACTGATCACGTGGCTGATCATGCACTGATCACGTGGCTATCATGCACTGATCACGTGGCTGATCATGCACTGATCACGTGGCTATCATGCACTGATCACGTGACTGATCATGCACTGATCACGTGGCTGATCATGCACTGATCACGTGGCTGATCATGCACTGATCACGTGGCTGATCATGCACTGATCACGTAACTGATCATGCACTGATCACGTGACTGATCATGCACTGATCACGTGACTGATCATGCACTGATCACGTGGCTGATCATGCACTGATCACGTGGCTATCATGCACTGATCACGTGGCTGATCATGCAATGATCACGTAGCTACCATGTACTGGTCACGTGACTGATCATGCACTGATCACGTAACTGATCATGCACTGATCACGTGGCTGATCATGCACTGATCACGTGGCTGATCATGCACTGATCACGTAACTGATCATGCACTGATCACGTGACTGATCATGCACTGATCACGTGGCTATCATGCACTGATCACGTGGCTGATCATGCACTGATCACGTGACTGATCATGCACTGATCACGTGACTGATCATGCACTGATCACGTGGCTATCATGCACTGCTCACGTGGCTGATCATGCCATGATCACGCAGCTACCATGTACTGGTCACATGACTGATCATGCACTGATCACGTGACTGATCATGCAGTGATCACGTGGCTATCATGCACTACTCACGTGGCTGATCATGCAATGATCATGTAGCTACCATGTACAGGTCACGTGAATGATCATACACCCATCAGGTGACTGATCATGCACTGATCACGTGGCTATCATGCACTGATCACGAGACTGATCATGCACTGATCACGTCTATATCATGCACTGATCACATGACTGCCCATGCACTGATCACGTGGATGATCATACACTAATCTTGTGACAGATCATGCACTGATCACGTGGCTGATCATGCACTGATACCGTGACTGAGCATGGACTGATCACATGACTATCATGTAGTGATCACGTGACTTAATGGCGCTGATCATGTGACTGATCATGCGCTGATCATGTTTGCTATCATACACTGATCATGTGCCTCTGGAGGCAATAAACAAAGAGCTGAGTAGGCACGAATCAAACAGTCAGCAGGCAATAATCATGGAACTCAGCTGTGAGGAATCATGCTGCTCAGCTGGCAATAATCAAGCAGCTGAGCAGGCAGGAATTACGCAGCACAGCTGGCAATTGTCAAGCAGATGACAGGCAGGAATCGTGCAGCTCAGCTGGCAATTGTCAAGCAGATGAGCAGACAGTAATCACGCAGCTCAGCAGGCCCAGATCACGTGACTGAGCATGCACTGTTCACGTGGCTGATCATACACTGATCACGTGATGATCATGCACTGATCACTTGGATATCATGCACTGATCACGTGGCTGATCATACACTGGTCACGTGTCTGATCATGCACTGATCACGTGGCTGATCATGCACTGCTCACGTGGCTGATCATGCACTGATCACGTGGCTATCATGCACTGATCACGTGGCTGATCATGCACTGATCACGTAACTGATCATGCACTGATCACGTGACTATCATGCACTGATCACGTGGCACTCATGCACTGATCACGTGGCTGATCATACTCTGATCACGTAACTCATGCACACATCACGTGGCTATCATGCACTGCTCACGTGGCTCGTCATGGAATGATCACGTAGCAACCATATACTGGTCACGTGACTGATCATGCACAGATCACGTAAATGATCATGCACTGTTCACGTGACTGATCATGTACTGATCACGTGACTGATCATGCACTGATCACGTGGCTGATCATGCACTGATCACGTGGCTGATCATGCACTGATCACGTAACTGATCATGCACTGATCACGTAACTGATCATGCACTGATCACGTGACTGATCATGCACTGATCACGTGGCTATCATGCACTGATCACGTGGCTGATCATGCACTGATCACGTGGCTGATCATGCACTGATCACGTGCCTGATCATGCACTGATCACGTGGCTGATCATGCACTGATCACGTGACTGATCATGCACTGATCACGTGGCTGATCATGCACTGATCACGTGGCTATCATGCACTGATCACGTGGCTGTCATGCACTGATCACGTAGCTACCATGTACTGGTCACATGACTGATCATGCACTGATCACGTAACTGATCATGCACTGATCACGTGGCTGATCATGCACTGATCACGTGACTGATCATGCACTGATCACGTGGCTATCATGCACTGATCACGTGGCTGATCATGCACTGATCACGTAGCTACCATGCACTGATCACGTGACTGATCATGCACTGATCACGTGACTGATCATGCACTGATCACGTGACTGATCATGCACTGATCACGTGGCTATCATGCACTGCTCACGTGGCTGATCATGCATGATCACGCAGCTACCATGTACTGGTCACGTGACTGATCATGCACTGATCACGTGACTGATCATGCACTGATCACGTGGCGATCATGCACTGATCACGTGGCTGATCATGCACTGATCACGAGACTGATCATGCACTGATCACGTCTATATCATGCACTGATCACATGACTGCCCATGCACTGATCACGTGGATGATCATACACTAATCTTGTGAGAGATCATGCACTGATCACGTGGCTGATCATGCACTGATACCGTGACTGAGCATGGACTGATCACATGACTATCATGTAGTGATCACGTGACTTAATGGCGCTGATCATGTGACTGATCATGCACTGATCATGTTTGCTATCATACACTGATCATGTGCCTCTGGAGGCAATAAACAAAGAGCTGAGTAGGCACGAATCAAACAGTCAGCAGGCAATAATCATGGAACACAGGTGTGAGGAATCATGCTGCTCATCTGGCAATAATCAAGCAGCTGAGCAGGCAGGAATTACGCAGCACAGCTGGCAATTGTCAAGCAGATGACAGGCAGGAATCGTGCAGCTCAGCTGGCAATTGTCAAGCAGATGAGCAGACAGTAATCACGCAGCTCAGCAGGCCCTGATCACGTGACTGAGCATGCACTGTTCACGTGGCTGATCATACACTGATCACGTGATGATCATGCACTGATCACTTGGATATCATGCACTGATCACGTGGCTGATCATACACTGTTCACGTGTCTGACCATGCACTGATCACGTGGCTGATCATGCACTGCTCACGTAACTGATCATGCACTGATCACGTGGCTATCATGCACTGATCACGTGGCTGATCATACACTGCTCACGTGACTCATGCACACATCACGTGGCTATCATGCACTGATCACGTGGCTGATCATGCAATGATCACGTAGCAGCCATATACTGGTAACGTGACTGATCATGCACTGATCACGTAAATGATCATGCACTGATCACGTGACTGATCATGCACTGATCACGTGGCTGATCATGCACTGATACCGTGACTGATCATGGACTGATCACATGACTATCATGTAGTGATCACGTGACTTAATGGCGCTGATCATGTGACTGATCATGCGCTGATCATGTTTGCTATCTTACACTGATCATGTGCCTCTGGAGGCAATAAACAAAGAGCTGAGTAGGCACGAATCAAACAGTCAGCAGGCAATAATCATGGAACTCAGGTGTGAGGAATCATGCTGCTCAGCTGGCAATAATCAAGCAGCTGAGCAGGCAGGAATTACGCAGCACAGCTGGCAATTGTCAAGCAGATGACAGGCAGGAATCGTGCAGCTCAGCTGGCAATTGTCAAGCAGATGAGCAGACAGTAATCACGCAGCTCAGCAGGCCCAGATCACGTGACTGAGCATGCACTGTTCACGTGGCTGATCATACACTGATCACGTGATGATCATGCACTGATCACGTGGATATCATGCACTGATCACGTGGCTGATCATACACTGATCACGTGATGATCATGCACTGATCACGTGGCTATCATGCACTGATCACGTGGCTGATCATGCACTGATCACGTGTCTGATCATGCACTGATCACGTGGCTGATCATACACTGATCACGTAACTGATCATGCACTGATCACGTGGCTATCATGCACTGATCACGTGGCTGATCATGCACTGATCACGTGGCTGATCACACACTGTCACGTGACATATCATGCACTGATCACGTGGCACTCATGCACTGATCACGTGGCTGATCATACTCTGCTCACGTAACTCATGCACACATCACGTGGCTATCATGCACTGCTCACGTGGCTGTCATGGAATGATCACGTAGCAACCATATACTGGTAACGTGACTGATCATGCAAAGATCACGTAAATGATCATGCACTGGTCACGTGACTGATCATGTACTGATCACGTGACTGATCATGCACTGATCACGTGGCTATCATGCTCTGCTCACGTGGCTGATCATGCAATGATCACGTAGCAACCATGTACTGGTCACGTGACTGATCATGCACTGATCACGTAATTGATCATGCACTGATCACGTGGCTCATCATGCACTGATCACGTGGCTGATCACACATGTATCACGTGACTGATCATGCACTGATCACGTGGCTCTCATGCACTGATCACGTGGCTGTCATGCACTGATCACGTGGATATCATGCACTGATCACGTGGCTGATCACACACGTATCACATGACTGATCATGCACTGATCACGTGGCTATCATGCACTGATCACGTGGCTATCATGCACTGATCACGTGGCTGATCAGGCAATGATCACGTAGCTACCATGTACTGGTCACGTGACTGATCATGCACTGATCACGTAATTGATCATGCACTGATCATGTGGCTGATCATGCACTGATCACGTGGCTGATCATACACTGATCACGTAACTGATCATGCACTGATCACGTGACTGATCATGCACTCATCACGTGGCTATCATGCAATGATCACTTGGCTGGACATACACTGATCACGTGCCTGGTCATGCACTGATCACGTGGCTGATCATGCACTGATCACGTGACTGATCATGCACTGATCTCGTGTCTGATCATGCACTGATCACGTGGCTATCATGCACTGTTCACGTGGCTGATCATGCCATGATCACGCAGCTACCATGTACTGGTCACATGACTGATCATGCACTGATCACGTGACTGATCATGCAGTGACCACGTGGCTGTCATGAACTACTCACGTGGCTGATCATGCAATGATCACGTAACTACCATGTACAGGTCACGTGAATGATCATACACCCATCAGGTGACTGATCATGCACTGATCACGTGGCTATCATGCACTGATCACGAGACTGATCATGAACTGTTCACGTCTATATCATGCACTGATCACATGACTGCCCGTGCACTGATCACGTGGATGATCATACACTAATCTTGTGACAGATCATGCACTGATCACGTGGCTGATCATGCACTGATACCGTGACTGAGCATGGACTGATCACATGACTATCATGTAGTGATCACGTGACTTAATGGCGCTGATCATGTGACTGATCATGCGCTGATCATGTTTGCTATCATACACTGATCATGTGCCTCTGGAGGCAATAAACAAAGAGCTGAGTAGGCACGAATCAAACAGTCAGCAGGCAATAATCATGGAACACAGGTGTGAGGAATCATGCTGCTCATCTGGCAATAATCAAGCAGCTGAGCAGGCAGGAATTACGCAGCACAGCTGGCCATTGTCAAGCAGATGACAGGCAGGAATCGTGCAGCTCAGCTGGAAATTGTCAAGCAGATGAGCAGACAGTAATCACGCAGCTCAGCAGGCCCAGATCACGTGACTGAGCATGCACTGTTCACGTGGCTGATCATACACTGATCACGTGATGATCATGCACTGATCACTTGGATATCATGCACTGATCACGTGGCTGATCATACACTGTTCACGTGTCTGACCATGCACTGATCACGTGGCTGATCATACACTGCTCACGTAACTGATCATGCACTGATCACGTGGCTATCATGCACTGATCACGTGGCTGAACATGCACTGCTCACGTAACTCATGCACACATCACGTGGCTATCATGCACTGCTCACGTGGCTCCTCATGAAATGATCACGTAGCAACCATATACTGATCACGTGACTGATCATGCACAGATCACGTCAATGATCATGCACTGGTCACGTGACTGATCATGTACTGATCACGTGGCTGATCATGCACTGATACCGTGACTGAGCATGGACTGATCACATGACTATCAGGTAGTGATCACGTGACTTAATGGCGCTGATCATGTGACTGATCATGCGCTGATCATGTTTGCTATCATACACTGATCATGTGCCTCTGGAGGCAATAAACAAAGAGCTGAGTAGGCACGAATCAAACAGTCAGCAGGCAATAATCATGGAACTCAGCTGTGAGGAATCATGCTGCTCAGCTGGCAATAATCAAGCAGCTGAGCAGGCAGGAATTACGCAGCACAGCTGGCAATTGTCAAGCAGATGACAGGCAGGAATCGTGCAGCTCAGCTGGCAATTGTCAAGCAGATGAGCAGACAGTAATCACGCAGCTCAGCAGGCCCAGATCACGTGACTGAGCATGCACTGTTCACGTGGCTGATCATACACTGATCACGTGATGATCATGCACTGATCACTTGGATATCATGCACTGTTCACGTGGCTGATCATACACTGGTCACGTGATAATCATGCACTGATCACTTGGATATCATGCACTGGTCACATGGCTGTACATACACTGTTCACGTGTCTGACCATGCACTGATCACGTGGCTGATCATACACTGCTCAGGTAACTGATCATGCACTGATCACGTGGCTATCATGCACTGATCACGTGGCTGAACATGCACTGTTCACGTGCCTGATCACACACCTGTCACGTGACATATCATGCACTGATCACGTGGCACTCATGCACTGATCACGTGGCTGATCATACTCTGCTCACGTAACTCATGCACACATCACGTGGCTATCTTACACTGCTCACGTAACTGATCATGCACTCATCACGTGGCTATCATGCACTGATCACTTGGCTGGACATACACTGATCACGTGCCTGGTCATGCACTGATCACATGGCTGATCATGCAGTGATCACGTGGCTGTCTTGAACTACTAACGTGGCTGATCATGCAATGATCACGTAACTACCATGTACAAGTCACATGAATGATCATACACCCATCAGGTGACTGATCATGCACTGATCACATGGCTATCATGCACTGATCACGAGACTGATCATGCACTGTTCAGGTCTATATCATGCACTGATCACATGACTGCCCGTGCACTGATCACGTGGATGATCATACACTAATCTTGTGACAGATCATGCACTGATCACGTGGCTGATCAAGCACTGATACCGTGACTGAGCATGGACTGATCACATGACTATCATGTAGTGATCACGTGACTTAATGGCGCTGATCATGTGACTGATCATGCGCTGATCTTGTTTGCTATCATACACTGATCATGTGCCTCTGGAGGCAATTAACAAAGAGCTGAGTAGGCATGAATCAAACATTCAGCAGGCAATAATCATGGAACACAGGTGTGAGGAATCATGCTGCTCAGCTGGCAATAATCAAGCAGCTGAGCAGGCAGGAATTACGCAGCACAGCTGGCAATTGTCAAGCAGATGACAGGCAGGAATCGTGCAGCTCAGCTGGCAATTGTCAAGCAGATGAGCAGACAGTAATCACGCAGCTCAGCAGGCCCAGATCACGTGACTGAGCATGCACTGTTCACGTGGCTGATCATACACTGATCACGTGATGATCATGCACTGATCACTTGGATATCATGCACTGATCACGTGGCTGATCATACACTGTTCACGTGTCTGACCATGCACTGATCACTTGGCTGATCATGCAACGATCACGTAGCAACCATGTACTGGTCACGTGACTGATCATGCACTGATCACGTAATTGATCCTGCACTGATCACGTGGCTCATCACGCACTGATCACGTGGCTGATCACACATGTATCACGTGATGATCATGCACTGATCACGTGGCTCTCATGCACTGATCACGTGGCTATCATGCACTGATCATTTGGCTGATCATGCACTGATCACGTGACTGATCATGCACTGATCTCATGTCTGATCATGCACTCATCACGTGGCTATCATGCACTGCTCACGTGGCTGAACATGCCATGATCACGCAGCTACCATGTACTGGTCACATGACTGATCATGCACTGATCACGTGACTGATCATGCAGTGATCACGTGGCGATCATGAACTACTCACGTGGCTGATCATGCAATGATCACGAGACTGATCATGCACTGTTCACGTCTATATCATGCACTGATAACATGACTGCCCGTGCACTGATCACGTGGATGATCATACACTAATCTTGTGACAGATCATGCACTGATCACGTGGCTGATCATGCACTGATACCGTGACTGAGCATGGACTGATCACATGACTATCATGTAGTGATCACGTGACTTAATGGCGCTGATCATGTGACTGATTATGCGCTGATCATATTTGCTATCATACAGTGATCATGTGCCTCTGGAGGCAATAAACAAAGAGCTGAGTAGGCACGAATCAAACAGTCAGCAGGCAATAATCATGGAACACAGGGGTGAGGAATCATGCTGCTCAGCTGGCAATAATCAAGCAGCTGAGCAGGCAGGAATTATGCAGCACAGCTGGCAATTGTCAAGCAGATGACAGGCAGGAATCGTGCAGCTCAGCTGGCAATTGTCAAGCAGATGAGCAGACAGTAATCACGCAGCTCAGCAGGCCCAGATCACGTGAGTGAGCATGCACTGTTCACGTGGCTGATCATACACTGATCACGTGATGATCATGCACTGATCACGTGGCTATCATGCACTGATCACGAGACTGATCATGCACTGTTCAGGTCTATATCATGCACTGATCACATGACTGCCCGTGCACTGATCACGTGGATGATCATACACTAATCTTGTGACAGATCATGCACTGATCACGTGGCTGATCATGCACTGATACCGTGACTGAGCATGGACTGATCACATGACTATCATGTAGTGATCACATGACTTAATGGCGCTGATCATGTGACTGATCATGCGCTGATCTTGTTTGCTATCATACACTGATCATGTGCCTCTGGAGGCAATAAAAAAAGAGCTGAGTAGGCACGAATCATAAGTCAGCAGGCAAAAATCATGGAACTCAGCTGTGAGGAATCATGCTGCTCAGCTGGCAATAATCAAGCAGCTGAGCAGGCAGGAATTACGCAGCACAGCTGGCAATTGTCAAGCAGATGACAGGCAGGAATCGTGCAGCTCAGCTGGCAATTGTCAAGCAGATGAGCAGACAGTAATCACGCAGCTCAGCAGGCCCAGATCACGTGACTGAGCATGCACTGTTCACGTGGCTGATCACACACCTATCACTTGACTGATCATGCACTGATCATGTGAATGATCATGCACTGATCACGTGGCTATCATGCACTGATCACTTGGCTGGACATACACTGATCATGTGCCTGGTCATGCACTGATCACTTGGCTGATCATGCACTGATCACGTGACTGATCATGCACTGATCTCGTGTCTGATCATGCACTGATCACATGGCTATCATGCACTGCTCACGTGGCTGATCATGCCATGATCACGCAGTTACCATGTACTGGTCACATGACTGATCATGCACTGATCACGTGACTGATCATGCAGTGATCACGTGGCTATCATGCACTGATCACTTGGCTGGACATACACTGATCACCAACCTGGTCATGCACTGATCACGTGGCTGATCATGCACTGATCACGTGACTGATCATGCACTGATCTCGTGTCTGATCATGCACTGATCACGTGGCTATCATGCACTACTCACGTGGCTGATCATGCAATGATCATGTAGCTACCATGTACAGGTCACGTGAATGATCATACACCCATCAGGTGACTGATCATGCACTGATCACGTGGCTATCATGCACGGATCACGAGACTGATCATGCACTGTTCACGTCTATATCATGTACTGATCACATGACTGCCCGTGCACTGATCACGTGGATGGTCATACACTAATCTTGTGACAGATCATGCACTGATCACGTGGCTGATCATGCACTGATACCGTGACTGAGCATGGACTGATCACATGACTATCATGTAGTGATCACGTGACTTAATGGCGCTGATCATGTGACTGATCATGCGCTGATCATGTTTGCTATCATACACTGATCATGTGCCTCTGGAGGCAATAAACAAAGAGCTGAGTAGGCACGAATCAAACAGTCAGCAGGCAATAATCATGGAACTCAGCTGTGAGGAATCATGCTGCTCAGCTGGCAATAATCAAGCAGCTGAGCAGGCAGGAATTACGCAGCACAGCTGGCAATTGTCAAGCAGATGACAGGCAGGAATCGTGCAGCTCAGCTGGCAATTGTCAAGCAGATGAGCAGACAGTAATCACGCAGCTCAGCAGGCCCAGATCACGTGACTGAGCATGCACTGTTCACGTGGCTGATCATACACTGATCACGTGATGATCATGCACTGATCACTTGGATATCATGCACTGATCACGTGGCTGATCATACACTGTTCACGTGTCTGACCATGCACTGATCACGTGGCTGATCATACACTGCTCACGTAACTGATCATGCACTGATCACGTGGCTGAACATGCACTGTTCACGTGGCTGATCACACACCTGTCACGTGACATATCATGCACTGATCACGTGGCACTCATGCACTGATCACGTGGCTGATCATACTCTGCTCACGTAACTCATGCACACATCACGTGGCTATCATGCACTGCTCACGTGGCTCGTCATGGAATGATCACATAGCAACCATATACTGGTAACGTGACTGATCATGCAAAGATCA
This sequence comes from Bos javanicus, assembly GCF_032452875.1. Lineage (NCBI taxonomy): Eukaryota > Metazoa > Chordata > Mammalia > Artiodactyla > Bovidae > Bos > Bos javanicus. The sequence goes on from NW_026893827.1 coordinate 228,916, forward strand.
CGTAAATGATCATGCACTGTTCACGTGACTGATCATGTACTGATCACGTGACTGATCATGCACTGACCACGTGGCTATCATGCTCTGCTCACGTGGCTGACCATGCAATGATCACGTAGCAACCATGTACTGGTCACGTAACTGATCATGCACTGATCACGTAATTGATCCTGCACTGATCACATGGCTCATCATGCACTGATCACGTGGCTGATCACACATGTATCACGTGACTGATCATGCACTGATCAAGTGGCTCTCATGCACTGATCATGTGGCTGATCATGCACTGAACACTTGAATAATCATGCACTGATCACGTGGCTATCATGCACTGATCATGTGGCTGATCAGGCAATGATCACGTAGCTACCATGTACTGGTCACGTGACTGATCATGCACTGATCACGTAATTGATCATGCACTGATCATGTGGCTGATCATACACTGATCACGTGGCTGATCATACACTGATCACATAACTGATCATGCACTGATCACGTGACTGATCATGCACTGATCACGTGGCTATCATGCACTGATCACGTAATTGATCCTGCACTGATCACGTGGCTCATCACGCAGTGATCACGTGGCTGATCACACATGTATCACGTGACTGACCATGCACTGATCACGTGGCTCTCATGCACTGATCACGTTGCTATCATGCACTGATCACTTGGCTGGACATACACTGATCACGTGCCTGGTCATGCACTGATCACGTGGCTGATCATGCACTGATCACGTGACTGATCATGCACTCATCTCGTGTCTGATCATGCACTGATCACGTGGCTATCATGCACTGCTCACGTGGCTGATCATGCCATGATCACGCAGATACCATGAACTGGTCACATGACTGATCATGCACTGATCACGTGACTGATCATGCAGTGATCACGTGGCGATCATGAACTACTCACGTGGCTGATCATGCAATGATCACGAGACTGATCATGCTCTGTTCACGTCTATATCATGCACTGATAACATGACTGCCCGTGCACTGATCACTTGGATGATCATACACTAATCTTGTGACAGATCATGCACTGATCACGTGGCTGATCATGCACTGATACCGTGGCTGATCATGCACTGATCACTTGACTGATCATGCACTGATCTCGTGTCTGATCATGCACTGATCATGTGGCTATCATGCACTGCTCACGTGGCTGATCATGTCATGATCACGCAGTTACCATGTACTGGTCACATGACTGATCATGCACTGATCACGTGACAGATCATGCAGTGATCACGTGGCTATCATGAACTACTCACGTGGCTGATCATGCAATGAACATGTAGCTACCATGTACAGGTCACGTGAATGATCATACACCCATCAGGTGACTGATCATTCACTGATCACGTGGCTATCATGCACTGATCACGAGACTGATCATGCACTGTTCACGTCTATATCATGCACTGATCACATGACTGCCCATGCACTGATCACGTGGATGATCATACACTAATCTTGTGACAGATCATGCACTGATCACGTGGCTGATCATGCACTGATACCGTGACTGAGCATGGACTGATCACATGACTATCATGTAGTGATCACGTGACTTAATGGCGCTGATCATGTGACTGATCATGCGCTGATCATGTTTGCTATCATACACTGATCATGTGCCTCTGGAGGCAATAAACTAAGAGCTGAGTAGGCACGAATCAAACAGTCAGCAGGCAATAATCATGGAACACAGGTGTGAGGAATCATGCTGCTCAGCTGGCAATAATCAAGCAGCTGAGCAGGCAGGAATTACGCAGCACAGCTGGCAATTGTCAAGCAGATGACAGGCAGGAATCGTGCAGCTCAGGTGGAAATTGTCAAGCAGATGAGCAGACAGTAATCACGCAGCTCAGCAGGCCCAGATCACGTGACTGAGCATGCACTGTTCACTTGGCTGATCATACACTGATCACGTGATGATCATGCACTGATCACTTGGATATCATGCACTGATCACGTGGCTGATCATACACTGTTCACGTGTCTGACCATGCACTGATCACGTGGCTGATCATACACTGCTCACGTAACTGATCATGCACTGATCACGTGGCTATCATGCACTGATCACGTGGCTGAACATGCACTGTTCACGTGGCTGATCACACACCTGTCACGTGACATATCATGCACTGATCACGTGACACTCATGCACTGATCACGTGGCTGATCATACTCTGCTCACGTAACTCATGCACACATCACGTGGCTATCATGCACTGCTCACGTGGCTCGTCATGGAATGATCACGTAGCAACCATATACTGGTAACGTGATTGATCATACAAAGATCACGTAAATGATCATGCACTGTTCACGTGACTGATCATGTACTGATCACGTGACTGATCATGCACTGACCACGTGGCTATCATGCACTGATCACGTGACTGATCATGCACTGATCACGTGGCTATCATGCGCTGATCACTTGGCTGAACATACACTGATCACGTGCCTGGTCATGCACTGATCACGTGGCTTATCATGCACTGATCCATGACTGATCATGCACTGATCTCGTGTCTGATCATGCACTGATCACGTGGCTATCATGCACTGTTCACGTGGCTGATCATGCAATGATCACGTAACTACCATGTACAGGTCACGTGAATGATCATACACCCATCAGGTGACTGATCATGCACTGATCACGTGGCTATCATGCACTGATCACGAGACTGATCATGCACTGTTCACGTCTATATCATGCACTGTTCACATGACTGCCCGTGCACTGATCACGTGGATGATCATACACTAATCTTGTGACAGATCATGCACTAATCACGTGGCTGGACATACACTGATCACGTGCCTGGTCATGCACTGATCACGTGGCTGATCATGCACTGATCACGTGACTGATCATGCACTGATCTCGTGTCTGATCATGCACTGATCACGTGGCTATCATGCACTGTTCACGTGGCTGATCATGCCATGATCACGCAGCTACCATGTACTGGTCACATGACTGATCATGCACTGATCACGTGACTGATCATGCAGTGATCACGTGGCTGTCATGAACTACTCACGTGGCTGATCATGCAATGATCACGTAACTACGATGTACAGGTCACGTGAATGATCATACACCCATCAGGTGACTGATCATGCACTGATCACATGGCTATCATGCACTGATCACGAGACTGATCATGCACTGTTCACGTCTATATCATGCACTGATCACATGACTGCCCGTGCACTGATCACGTGGATGATCATACACTAATCTTGTGACAGATCATGCACTGATCACGTGGCTGATCATGCACTGATACCGTGACTGAGCATGGACTGATCACATGACTATCATGTAGTGATCACGTGACTTAATGGCGCTGATCATGTGACTGATCATGCGCTGATCATGTTTGCTATCATACACTGATCATGTGCCTCTGGAGGCAATAAACAAAGAGCTGAGTAGGCACGAATCAAACAGTCAGCAGGCAATAATCATGGAACTCAGGTGTGAGGAATCATGCTGCTCAGCTGGCAATAATCAAGCAGCTGAACAGGCAGGAATTACGCAGCACAGCTGGCAATTGTCAAGCAGATGACAGGCAGGAATCGTGCAGCTCAGCTGGCAATTGTCAAGCAGATGAGCAGACAGTAATCACGCAGCTCAGCAGGCCCAGATCACGTGACTGAGCATGCACTGTTCACGTGGCTGATCATACACTGATCACGTGATGATCATGCACTGATCACTTGGATATCATGCACTGATCACGTGGCTGATCATACACTGTTCACGTGTCTGACCATGCACTGATCACGTGGCTGATCATACACTGCTCACGTAACTGATCATGCACTGATCACGTGGCTATCATGCACTGATCACGTGGCTGAACATGCACTGTTCACGTGGCTGATCACACACCTGTCACGTGACATATCATGCACTGATCACGTGACACTCATGCACTGATCACGTGGCTGATCATACTCTGCTCACGTAACTCATGCACACATCACGTGGCTATCATGCACTGCTCACGTGGCTCGTCATGGAATGATCACGTAGCAACCATATACTGGTAACGTGATTGATCATACAAAGATCACGTAAATGATCATGCACTGTTCACGTGACTGATCATGTACTGATCACGTGACTGATCATGCACTGACCACGTGGCTATCATGCACTGATCACGTGACTGATCATGCACTGATCACGTGGCTATCATGCGCTGATCACTTGGCTGAACATACACTGATCACGTGCCTGGTCATGCACTGATCACGTGGCTTATCATGCACTGATCCATGACTGATCATGCACTGATCTCGTGTCTGATCATGCACTGATCACGTGGCTATCATGCACTGTTCACGTGGCTGATCATGCAATGATCACGTAACTACCATGTACAGGTCACGTGAATGATCATACACCCATCAGGTGACTGATCATGCACTGATCACGTGGCTATCATGCACTGATCACGAGACTGATCATGCACTGTTCACGTCTATATCATGCACTGTTCACATGACTGCCCGTGCACTGATCACGTGGATGATCATACACTAATCTTGTGACAGATCATGCACTGATCACGTGGCTGGACATACACTGATCACGTGCCTGGTCATGCACTGATCACGTGGCTGATCATGCACTGATCACGTGACTGATCATGCACTGATCTCGTGTCTGATCATGCACTGATCACGTGGCTATCATGCACTGTTCACGTGGCTGATCATGCCATGATCACGCAGCTACCATGTACTGGTCACATGACTGATCATGCACTGATCACGTGACTGATCATGCAGTGATCACGTGGCTGTCATGAACTACTCACGTGGCTGATCATGCAATGATCACGTAACTACGATGTACAGGTCACGTGAATGATCATACACCCATCAGGTGACTGATCATGCACTGATCACATGGCTATCATGCACTGATCACGAGACTGATCATGCACTGTTCACGTCTATATCATGCACTGATCACATGACTGCCCGTGCACTGATCACGTGGATGATCATACACTAATCTTGTGACAGATCATGCACTGATCACGTGGCTGATCATGCACTGATACCGTGACTGAGCATGGACTGATCACATGACTATCATGTAGTGATCACGTGACTTAATGGCGCTGATCATGTGACTGATCATGCGCTGATCATGTTTGCTATCATACACTGATCATGTGCCTCTGGAGGCAATAAACAAAGAGCTGAGTAGGCACGAATCAAACAGTCAGCAGGCAATAATCATGGAACTCAGGTGTGAGGAATCATGCTGCTCAGCTGGCAATAATCAAGCAGCTGAACAGGCAGGAATTACGCAGCACAGCTGGCAATTGTCAAGCAGATGACAGGCAGGAATCGTGCAGCTCAGCTGGCAATTGTCAAGCAGATGAGCAGACAGTAATCACGCAGCTCAGCAGGCCCAGATCACGTGACTGAGCATGCACTGTTCACGTGGCTGATCATACACTGATCACGTGATGATCATGCACTGATCACTTGGATATCATGCACTGATCACGTGGCTGATCATACACTGTTCACGTGTCTGACCATGCACTGATCACGTGGCTGATCATACACTGCTCACGTAACTGATCATGCACTGATCACGTGGCTATCATGCACTGATCACGTGGCTGAACATGCACTGTTCACGTGGCTGATCACACACCTGTCACGTGACATATCATGCACTGATCACGTGGTACTCATGCACTGATCACGTGGCTGATCATACTCTGCTAACGTAACTCATGCACACATCACGTGGCTATCATGCACTGTTCACGTGGCTCGTCATGGAATGATCACGTAGCAACCATATACTGGTAACGTGACTGATCATGCACTGATCACGTAATTGATCCTGCACTGATCACGTGGCTCATCATGCACTGATCACGTGGCTGATCACACATGTATCACGTGACTGATCATGCACTGATCCCGTGGCTCTCATGCACTGATCACGTGGCTGTCATGCACTGATCCCGTGGATATCATGCACTGATCACGTGGCTGAACACACACGTATCACATGACTGATCATGCACTGATCACGTGGCTATCATGCACTGATCATGTGGCTGATCAGGCAATGATCACGTAGCTACCATGCACTGGTCACGTGACTGATCATGCACTGATCACGTAATTGATTATGCATGATCATGTGGCTGATCATGCACTGATCACGTGGCTGATCATACACTGATCACATAACTGATCATGCACTGATCACGTGACTGATCATGCACTGATCACGTGGCTATCATGCACTGATCACTTGGCTGGACATACACTGATCACGTGCCTGGTCATGCACTGATCACATGGCTGATCATGCAGTGATCACGTGGCTGTCTTGAACTACTCACGTGGCTGATCATGCAATGATCACGTAACTACCATGTACAAGTCACATGAATGATCATACACCCATCAGGTGACTGATCATGCACTGATCACGTGGCTATCATGCACTGATCACGAGACTGATCATGCACTGATCACGTGACTGATCATGCAGTGATGACGTGGCGATCATGAACTACTCACGTGGCTGATCATGCAATGATCACGAGACTGATCATGCACTGTTCACGTTTATATCATGCACTGATAACATGACTGCCCGTGCACTGATCATGTGGATGATCATACACTAATCTTGTGACAGATCATGCACTGATCACGTGGCTGATCATGCACTGATACCGTGACTGAGCATGGACTGATCACATGACTATCATGTAGTGATCACGTGACTTAATGGCGCTGATCATGTGACTGATCATGCGCTGATCTTGTTTGCTATCATACACTGATCATGTGCGTCTGGAGGCAATAAACAAAGAGCTGAGTAGGCATGAATCAAACATTCAGCAGGCAATAATCATGGAACACAGGTGTGAGGAATCATGCTGCTCAGCTGGCAATAATCAAGCAGCTGAGCAGGCAGGAATTATGCAGCACAGCTGGCAATTGTCAAGCAGATGAGCAGACAGTAATCACGCAGCTCAGCAGGCCCAGATCACGTGACTGAGCATGCACTGTTCACGTGGCTGATCATACACTGATCACGTGATGATCATGCACTGATGACTTGGATATCATGCACTGATCACGTGGCTGATCATACACTGTTCACGTGTCTGACCTTGCACTGATCACGTGGCTGATCATACACTGCTCACGTAACTGATCATGCACTGATCACGTGGCTATCATGCACTGACCACGTGGCTATCATGCTCTGCTCACGTGGCTGATCATGCAAGGATCACGTAGCAACCATGTACTGGTCACGTGACTGATCATGCACTGATCACGTAATTGATCCTGCACTGATCAAGTGGCTCATCATGCACTGATCACGTGATGATCATGTACTGATCATGTGTATATCATGCACTGATCACGTGGCTGATCATACACTGTTCACGTGTTTGACCATGCACTGATCACGTGGCTGATCATACACTGCTCAGGTAACTGATCATGCACTGATCACGTGGCAATCATGCACTGATCACTTGGCTGAACATGCACTGTTCACGTGCCTGATCACACACCTGTCACGTGACATATCATGCACTGATCACGTGGCACTCATGCACTGATCACGTGGCTGAACATACTCTGCTCACGTAACTCATGCACACATCACGTGGCTATCATGCACTGCCCACGTGGCTCGTCATGCAATGATCACGTAGCTACCATATACTGGTCATGTGACTGATCATGCACAGATCACGTCAATGATCATGCACTGTTCAAGTGACTGATCATGTACTGATCACGTGACTGATCATGCACTGATCACGTGGCTATCATGCTCTGCTCATGTGGCTGATCATGCAAGGATCACGTAGCAACCATGTACTTGTCACGTGACTGATCATGCACTGATCACGTAATTGATCCTGCACTGATCACGTGGCTCATCATGCGCTGATCACGTGGCTGATCACACATGTATCACGTGACTGATCATGCACTAATCACGTGGCTCTCATGCACTGATCTGTGGCTATCATGCACTGATCACGTAGCTATCATGAACTGATCACGTGGTTGATCACGCAATGATCACGTAGCTTCAATGTACTGGTCATGTGACTGGTCATGCACTGATCACGTAATTGATCCTGCACTGATCACATGGCTCATCACGCACTGATCCGGTGGCTGACCACACTCGTATCACGTGACTGATCATGTACTGATCACGTAAATAATCATGAAGTGATCACGTGGCTATCCTGCACTGATCACGTGGATAACATGCACTGATCACGTGGCTGATCACACACGTATCACGTGACTAATCATGCACTGATCACGTGGGTATCATGCACTGATCACGTGGCTATCATGCACTGATCACGTGGCTGATCATGCAATGATCACGGAGCTGCCATGCACTGGTCACGTGACTGATCATGCACTTATCAGGTAATTGATCATGCACTGATCATGTGACTGATCATGCACAGATCACGTAACTGATCATGCAGAGATCACGTGACTGATCATGCACTGATCACGTGGCTATCATGCACTGCTCACGTGGCTGATCATGCAATGATCACGCAGCTACCATGTACTTGTCACATGACTGATCATGCACTGATCACATAATTGATCATGCACTGATCACCTGGCTTATCATGCATTGATCATGTGACTGATCATGTGCTGATCATGTTTAGTGTCACACACTGATCATGTGCCTATGGAGGCAATGAACATAGAGCTGAGTAGGCAGGAATCAGTCAGCAGGCTATAATCATGTAATTCACCTCTGAGAAATCATTCTGCTGAGCTGGCAATAATCAAGTAGATGAGCAGGCAGGAATTACGCACCACAGGTGGCAATTGTCAAGCAGCTGACAGGCAGGAATCGTGCAGCTCAGCTGGCAATTGTCAAGCAGATGAGCAGACAGTAATCACGCAGCTCAGCAGGCCCAGATCACGTGACTGAGCATGCACTGTTCACGTGGCTGATCACACACCTATCACATGACTGATCATGCACTGATCATGTGAATGATCATGCACTGATCACGTGGCTATCATGCACTGATCACTTGGCTGGACATACACTGATCACGTGCCTGGTCATGCACTGATCACGTGGCTGATCATGCACTGATCACGTGACTGATCATGCACTGATCTCGTGTCTGATCATGCACTGATCACGTGGCTATCATGCACTACTCACGTGGCTGATCATGCAATGATCATGTAGCTACCATGTACAGGTCACGTGAATGATCATACACCCATCAGGTGACTGATCATGCACTGAACACGTGGCTATCATGCACTGATCACGAGACTGATCATGCACTGTTCACGTCTATATCATGCACTGATCACATGACTGCCCGTGCACTGATCACGTGGATGGTCATACACTAATCTTGTGACAGATCATGCACTGATCACGTGGCTGATCATGCACTGATACCGTGACTGAGCATGGACTGATCACATGACTATCATGTAGTGATCACGTGACTTAATGGTGCTGATCATGTGACTGATCATGCGCTGATCATGTTTGCTATCATACACTGATCATGTGCCTCTGGAGGCAATAAACAAAGAGCTGAGTAGGCACGAATCAAACAGTCAGCAGGCAATAATCATGGAACTCAGCTGTGAGGAATCATGCTGCTCAGCTGGCAATAATCAAGCAGCTGAGCAGGCAGGTATTACGCAGCACAGCTGGCAATTGTCAAGCAGATGACAGGCAGGAATCGTGCAGCTCAGCTGGCAATTGTCAAGCAGATGAGCAGACAGTAATCACGCAGCTCAGCAGGCCCAGATCACGTGACTGAGCATGCACTGTTCACGTGGCTGATCATACACTGATCACGTGATGATCATGCACTGATCACTTGGATATCATGCACTGATCACGTGGCTGATCATACACTGTTCACGTGTCTGACCATGCACTGTTCACGTGGCTGATCACACACCTGTCACGTGACATATCATGCACTGATCACGTGGCACTCATGCACTGATCACGTGGCTGATCATACTCTGCTCACGTAACTCATGCACACATCACGTGGCTATCATGCACTGCTCACGTGGCTCGTCATGGAATGATCACGTAGCAACCATATACTGGTAACGTGACTGATCATGCAAAGATCACGTAAATGATCATGCACTGTTCACGTGACTGATCATGTACTGATCACGTGACTGATCATGCACTGACCACGTGGCTATCATGCTCTGCTCACGTGGCTGACCATGCAATGATCACGTAGCAACCATGTACTGGTCACGTGACTGATCATGCACTGATCACGTAATTAATCCTGCACTGATCACCTGACTCATCATGCACTGATCACGTGGCTGATCACACACGTATCACATGACTGATCATGCACTGATCACGTGGGTATCATGCACTGATCACGTGGCTGATCATGCACTGAACACTTGAATAATCATGCACTGATCACGTGGCTATCATGCACTGATCATGTGGCTGATCAGGCAATGATCACGAAGCTACCATGTACTGGTCACGTGACTGATCATGCACTGATCACGTAATTGATCATGCACTGATCATGTGGCTGATCATGCACTGATCACGTGGCTGATCATACACTGATCACATAACTGATCATGCACTGATCACGTGACTATCATGCACTGATCACGTGGCTATCATGCACTGATCACGTAATTGATCCTGCACTGATCACGTGGCTCATCACGCAGTGATCACGTGGCTGATCACACATGTATCACGTGACTGATCATGCACTGATCACGTGGCACTCATGCACTGATCACGTGGCTGATCATACTCTGCTCACGTAACTCATGCACACATCACGTGGCTATCATGCACTGCTCACGTGGCTCGTCATGGAATGATCACGTAGCTACCATATACTGGTAACATGACTGATCATGGAAAGATCACGTAAATGATCATGCACTGGTCACGTGACTGATCATGTACTGATCACGTGACTGATCATGCACTGATCACGTGGCTATCATGCTCTGCTCACGTGGCTGATCATGCAATGATCACGTAGCAACCATGTACTGGTCACGTTACTGATCATGCACTGATCACGTAATTGATCCTTCACTGATCACGTGGCTCATCATGCACTGATTACATGGCTGATCACACATGTATCACGTGACTGATCATGCACTGATCACGTGGCTCTCATGCACTGATCACGTGGCTGTCATGCACTGATCACGTGGATATCATGCACTGATCACGTGGCTGATCACACACGTATCACATGACTGATCATGCACTGATCACGTGGCTATCATGCACTGATCACGTGGCTATCATGCACTGATCATGTGGCTGATCAGGCAATGATCACGTAGCTACCATGTACTGGTCACGTGACTGATCATGCACTGATCACGTAATTGATCATGCACTGATCATGTGGCTGATCATGCACTGATCACGTGGCTGATCATACACTGATCACATAACTGATCATGCACTGATCACGTGACTGATCATGCACTGATCACGTGGCTATCATGCACTGATCACTTGGCTGGACATACACTGATCACGTGCCTGGTCATGCACTGATCACATGGCTGATCATGCAGTGATCACGTGGCTGTCTTGAACTACTCACGTGGCTGATCATGCAATGATCACGTAACTACCATGTACAAGTCACATGAATGATCATACACCCATCAGGTGACTGATCATGCACTGATCACGTGGCTGTCATGCACTGATCACGAGACTGATCATGCACTGTTCAGGTCTATATCATGCACTGATCACATGACTGCCCGTGCACTGATCACGTGGATGATCATACACTAATCTTGTGACAGATCATGCACTGATCACGTGGCTGATCAAGCACTGATACCGTGACTGAGCATGGACTGATCACATGACTATCATGTAGTGATCACGTGACTTAATGGCGCTGATCATGTGACTGATCATGCGCTGATCTTGTTTGCTATCATACACTGATCATGTGCCTCTGGAGGCAATAAACAAAGAGCTGAGTAGGCACGAATCAAACAGTCAGCAGGCAATAATCATGGAACTCAGGTGTGAGGAATCATGCTGCTCAGCTGGCAATAATCAAGCAGCTGAGCAGGCAGGAATTACGCAGCACAGCTGGCAATTGTCAAGCAGATGACAGGCAGGAATCGTGCAGCTCAGCTGGCAATTGTCAAGCAGATGAGCAGACAGTAATCACGCAGCTCAGCAGGCCCAGATCACGTGACTGAGCATGCACTGTTCACGTGGCTGATCATACACTGATCACGTGATGATCATGCACTGATCACTTGGATATCATGCACTGATCACGTGGCTGATCATACACTGTTCACGTGTCTGACCATGCACTGATCACGTGGCTGATCATACACTGCTCACGTAACTGATCATGCACTGATCACGTGGCTATCATGCACTGATCACGTGGCTGAACATGCACTGTTCACGTGGCTGATCACACACCTGTCACGTGACATATCATGCACTGATCACGTGGCACTCATGCACTGATCACGTGGCTGATCATACTCTGCTCACGTAACTCATGCGCACATCACGTGGCTATCATGCACTGCTCACGTGGCTCGTCATGGAATGATCACGTAGCAACCATATACTGGTAACGTGACTGATCATGCAAAGATCACGTAAATGATCATGCACTGTTCACGTGACTGATCATGTACTGATCACGTGACTGATCATGCACTGACCACGTGGCTATCATGCTCTGCTCACGTGGCTGATCATGCAATGATCACGTAGCAACCATGTACTGGTCACGTGACTGATCATGCACTGATCACGTAATTGATCCTGCACTGATCACGTGGCTCATCATGCACTGATCACGTGGCTATCATGCACTGATCACGTGGCTATCATGCACTGATCACGTGGCTGATCAGGCAATGATCACGTAGCTACCATGCACTGATCACGTGGCTGTCATGCACTGATCACGTGGATATCATGCACTGATCACGTGGGTGATCACACACGTATCACATGACTGATCATGCACTGATCACGTGGCTATCATGCACTGATCACGTGGCTGATCAGGCAATGATCACGTAGCTACCATGTACTGGTCACGTGATATATCATGCACTGATCACGTGGCACTCATGCACTAATCACGTGGCTGATCATACTCTGCTCAGGTAACTCATGCACACATCACGTGGCTATCATGCACTGCTCACGTGGCTCGTCATGGAATGATCACGTAGCAACCATATACTGGTAACGTGACTGATCATGGAAAGATCACGTAAATGATCATGCACTGGTCACGTGACTGATCATGTACTGATCACGTGACTGATCATGCACTGATCACGTGGCTATCATGCTCTTCTCACGTGGCTGATCATGCAATGATCACGTAGCAACCATGTACTTGTCACGTTACTGATCATGCACTGATCACGTAATTGATCCTGCACTGATCACGTGGCTCATCATGCACTGATCACGTGGCTGATCACACATGTATCACGTGACTGATCATGCACTGATGACGTGGCTCTCATGCACTGATCACGTGGCTGTCATGCACTGATCACGTGGATATCATGCACTGATCACGTGGCTGATCACACACGTATCACATGACTGATCATGCACTGATCACGTGGCTATCATGCACTGATCACGTGGCTATCATGCACTGATCATGTGGCTGATCAGGCAATGATCACGTGGCTCTCATGCACTGATCACGTGGCTGTCATGCACTGATCACGTGGATATCATGCACTGCTCACGTGGGTGGTCACACACGTATCACATGACTGATCATGCACTGATCACGTGGCTATCATGCACTGATCATGTGGCTGATCAGGCAATGATCACGTGGCTCTCATGCACTGATCACGTGGCTGTCATGCACTGATCACGTGGATATCATGCACTGATCACGTGGGTGATCACACACGTATCACATGACTGATCATGCACTGATCACGTGGCTATCATGCACTAATCACGTGGCTGATCATACTCTGCTCACGTAACTCATGCACACATCACGTGGCTATCATGCACTGCTCACGTGGCTCGTCATGGAATGATCACGTAGCAACCATATACTGGTAACGTGACTGATCATGGAAAGATCACGTAAATGATCATGCACTGGTCACGTGACTGATCATGCTCTGCTCACGTGACTGATCATGCACTGATCACGTGGCTATCATGCTCTGCTCACGTGGCTGATCATGCAATGATCACGTAGCAACCATGTACTGGTCACGTTACTGATCATGCACTGATCACGTAATTGATCCTGCACTGATCACGTGGCTCATCATGCACTGATCACGTGGCTGATCACACATGTATCACGTGACTGATCATGCACTGATCACGTGGCTCTCATGCACTGATCACGTGGCTGTCATGCACTGATCACGTGGATATCATGCACTGATCACGTGGCTGATCACACACGTATCACATGACTGATCATGCACTGATCACGTGGCTATCATGCACTGATCACGTGGCTATCATGCACTGATCATGTGGCTGATCAGGCAATGATCACGTAGCTACCATGTACTGGTCACGTGACTGATCATGCACTGATCACGTAATTGATCATGCACTGATCATGTGGCTGATCATGCACTGATCACGTGGCTGATCATACACTGATCACATAACTGATCATGCACTGATCACGTGACTGATCATGCACTCATCACGTGGCTATCATGCACTGATCACTTGGCTGGACATACACTGATCACGTGCCTGGTCATGCACTGATCACATGGCTGATCATGCAGTGATCACGTGGCTGTCTTGAACTACTAACGTGGCTGATCATGCAATGATCACGTAACTACCATGTACAAGTCACATGAATGATCATACACCCATCAGGTGACTGATCATGCACTGATCACGTGGCTATCATGCACTGATCACGAGACTGATCATGCACTGTTCACGTCTATATCATGCACTGATCACATGACTGCCCGTGCACTGATCACGTGGATGATCATACACTAATCTTGTGACAGATCATGCACTGATCACGTGGCTGATCAAGCACTGATACCGTGACTGAGCATGGACTGATCACATGACTATCATGTAGTGATCACGTGACTTAATGGCGCTGATCATGTGACTGATCATGCGCTGATCTTGTTTGCTATCATACACTGATCATGTGCCTCTGGAGGCAATTAACAAAGAGCTGAGTAGGCATGAATCAAACATTCAGCAGGCAATAATCATGGAACACAGGTGTGAGGAATCATGCTGCTCAGCTGGCAATAATCAAGCAGCTGAGCAGGCAGGAATTACGCAGCACAGCTGGCAATTGTCAAGCAGATGACAGGCAGGAATCGTGCAGCTCAGCTGGCAATTGTCAAGCAGATGAGCAGACAGTAATCACGCAGCTCAGCAGGCCCAGATCACGTGACTGAGCATGCACTGTTCACGTGGCTGATCATACACTGATCACGTGATGATCATGCACTGATCACTTGGATATCATGCACTGATCACGTGGCTGATCATACACTGTTCACGTGTCTGACCATGCACTGATCACTTGGCTGATCATGCAACGATCACGTAGCAACCATGCACTGGTCATGTGACTGATCATGCACTGATCACGTAATTGATCCTGCACTGATCACGTGGCTCATCACGCACTGATCACGTGGCTGATCACACATGTATCACGTGACTGACCATGCACTGATCACGTGGCTCTCTTGCACTGATCACGTGGCTATCATGCACTGATCACTTGGCTGGACATACACTGATCACGTGCCTGGTCATGCACTGATCAGGTGGCTGATCATGCACTGATCACGTGACTGATCATGCACTGATCTCGTGTCTGATCATGCACTGATCACATGGCTATCATGCACTGCTCACGTGGCTGATCATGCCATGATCACGCAGTTACCATGTACTGGTCACATGACTGATCATGCACTGATCACGTGACTGATCATGCAGTGATCACGTGGCTATCATGCACTGATCACTTGGCTGGACATACACTGATCACCTGCCTGGTCATGCACTGATCACGTGGCTGATCATGCACTGATCACGTGACTGATCATGCACTGATCTCGTGTCTGATCATGCACTGATCACGTGGCTATCATGCACTACTCACGTGGCTGATCATGCAATGATCATGTAGCTACCATGTACAGGTCACGTGAATGATCATACACCCATCAGGTGACTGATCATGCACTGATCACGTGGCTATCATGCACTGATCACGAGACTGATCATGCACTGTTCACGTCTATATCATGCACTGATCACATGACTGCCCGTGCACTGATCACGTGGATGGTCATACACTAATCTTGTGACAGATCATGCACTGATCACGTGGCTGATCATGCACTGATACCGTGACTGAGCATGGACTGATCACATGACTATCATGTAGTGATCACGTGACTTAATGGCGCTGATCATGTGACTGATCATGCGCTGATCATGTTTGCTATCATACACTGATCATGTGCCTCTGGAGGCAATAAACAAAGAGCTGAGTAGGCACGAATCAAACAGTCAGCAGGCAATAATCATGGAACTCAGCTGTGAGGAATCATGCTGCTCAGCTGGCAATAATCAAGCAGCTGAGCAGGCAGGAATTACGCAGCACAGCTGGCAATTGTCAAGCAGATGACAGGCAGGAATCGTGCAGCTCAGCTGGCAATTGTCAAGCAGATGAGCAGACAGTAATCACGCAGCTCAGCAGGCCCAGATCACGTGACTGAGCATGCACTGTTCACGTGGCTGATCATACACTGATCACGTGATGATCATGCACTGATCACTTGGATATCATGCACTGATCACGTGGCTGATCATACACTGTTCACGTGTCTGACCATGCACTGTTCACGTGGCTGATCACACACCTGTCACGTGACATATCATGCACTGATCACGTGGCACTCATGCACTGATCACGTGGCTGATCATACTCTGCTCACGTAACTCATGCACACATCACGTGGCTATCATGCACTGCTCACGTGGCTCGTCATGGAATGATCACGTAGCAACCATATACTGGTAACGTGACTGATCATGCAAAGATCACGTAAATGATCATGCACTGTTCACGTGACTGATCATGTACTGATCACGTGACTGATCATGCACTGACCTCGTTGCTATCATGCTCTGCTCACGTGGCTGACCATGCAATGATCACGTAGCAACCATGTACTGGTCACGTGACTGATCATGCACTGATCACGTAATTAATCCTGCACTGATCACCTGACTCATCATGCACTGATCACGTGGCTGATCACACACGTATCACATGACTGATCATGCACTGATCACGTGGGTATCATGCACTGATCACGTGGCTGATCATGCACTGAACACTTGAATAATCATGCACTGATCACGTGGCTATCATGCACTGATCATGTGGCTGATCAGGCAATGATCACGTAGCTACCAAGTACTGGTCACGTGACTGATCATGCACTGATCACGTAATTGATCATGCACTGATCATGTAACTGATCATGCACTGATCACGTGGCTGATCATACACTGATCACATAACTGATCATGCACTGATCACGTGACTGATCATGCACTGATCACGTGGCTATCATGCACTGATCACGTAATTGATCCTGCACTGATCACGTGGCTCATCACGCAGTGATCACGTGGCTGATGACACATGTATCACGTGACTGACCATGCACTGATCACGTGGCTCTCATGCACTGATCACGTGGCTATCATGCACTGATCACGAGACTGATCATGCACTGTTCACGTCTATATCATGCACTGATCACATGATTGCCCGTGCACTGATCACGTGGATGATCATACACTAATCTTGTGACAGATCATGCACTGATCACGTGGCTGATCATGCACTGATACCGTGAATGAGCATGGACTGATCACATGACTATCATGTAGTGATCACGTGACTTAATGGCGCTGATCATGTGACTGATCATGCACTGGTCATGTTTGCTATCATACACTGATCATGTGCCTCTGGACGCAATAAACAAAGAGCTGAGTAGGCACGAATCAAACAGTCAGCAGGCAATAATCATGGATCACAGGTGTGAGGAATCATGCTGCTCAGCTGGCAATAATCAAGCAGCTGAGCAGGCAGGAATTACGCAGCACAGCTGGCAATTGTCAAGCAGATGACAGGCAGGAATCGTGCAGCTCAGCTGGCAATTGTCAAGCAGATGAGCAGAGAGTAATCACGCAGCTCAGCAGGCCCAGATCACGTGACTGAGCATGCACTGTTCACGTGGCTGATCATACACTGATCACGTGATGATCATGCACTGATCACTTGGATATCATGCACTGATCACGTGGCTGATCATACACTGCTCACGTAACTGATCATGCACTGATCATGTGGCTATCATGCCCTGCTCACGTGGCTGATCATGCAATGATCACGTAGCAACCATGTACTGGTCACGTGACTGATCATGCACTGATCACGTAATTGATCCTGCACTGATCACGTGGCTCATGACGCACTGATCACGTGGCTGATCACACATGTATCACGTGACTGACCATGCACTGATCACGTGGCTCTCATGCACTGATCACGTGGCTATCATGCACTGATCACTTGGCTGGACATACACTGATCACGTGCCTGGTCATGCACTGATCACGTGGCTGATCATGCACTGATCACGTGACTGATCATGCACTGATCTCGTGTCTGATCATGCACTGATCACGTGGCTATCATGCACTGCTCACGTGGCTGATCATGCCATGATCACGCAGCTACCATGTACTGGTCACATGACTGATCATGCACTGATCACGTGACTGATCATGCAGTGATCACGTGGCGATCATGAACTACTCACGTGGCTGATCATGCAATGATCACGAGACTGATCATGCACTGTTCACGTCTATATCATGCACTGATAACATGACTGCCCGTGCACTGATCACGTGGATGATCATACACTAATCTTGTGACAGATCATGCACTGATCACGTGGCTGATCATGCACTGATACCGTGACTGAGCATGGACTGATCACATCACTATCATGTAGTGATCACGTGACTTAATGGCGCTGATCATGTGACTGATTATGCGCTGATCATGTTTGCTATCATACACTGATCATGTGCCTCTGGAGGCAATAAACAAAGAGCTGAGTAGGCACGAATCAAACAGTCAGCAGGCAATAATCATGGAACACAGGTGTGAGGAATCATGCTGCTCAGCTGGCAATAATCAAGCAGCTGAGCAGGCAGGAATTACGCAGCACAGCTGGCAATTGTCAAGCAGATGACAGGCAGGAATCGTGCAGCTCAGCTGGAAATTGTCAAGCAGATGAGCAGACAGTAATCACGCAGCTCAGCAGGCCCAGATCACGTGACTGAGCATGCACTGTTCACGTGGCTGATCATACACTGATCACGTGATGATCATGCACTGATCACTTGGATATCACGCACTGATCACGTGGCTGATCATACACTGTTCACGTGTCTGACCATGCACTGATCACGTGGCTGATCATACACTGCTCACATAACTGATCATGCACTGATCACGTGGCTATCATGCACTGATCACGTGGCTGAACATGCACTGTTCACGTGGCTGATCACACACCTGTCACGTGACATATCATGCACTGATCACGTGGCACTCATGCACTGATCACGTGGCTGATCATACTCTGCTCACGTAACTCATGCACACATCACGTGGCTATCATGCACTGCTCACGTGGCTGATCATGCCATGATCACGCAGCTACCATGTACTGGTCACATGACTGATCATGCACTGATCACGTGACTGATCATGCAGTGATCACGTGGCTATCATGAACTACTCACGTGGCTGATCATGCAATGATCATGTAGCTACCATGTACAGGTCACGTGAATGATCATACACCCATCAGGTGACTGATCATGCACTAATCACGTGGCTATCATGCACTGATCACGAGACTGATCATGCACTGTTCACGTGTATATCATGCACTGTTCACATGACTGCCCGTGCACTGATCACGTGGATGATCATACACTAATCTTGTGACAGATCATGCACTGATCACGTGGCTGATCATGCACTGATACCGTGACTGAGCATGGACTGATCACATGACTATCATGTAGTGATCACGTGACTTAATGGCGCTGATCATGTGACTGATTATGCCCTGATCATGTTTGCTATCATACAGTGATCATGTGCCTCTGGAGGCAATAAACAAAGAGCTGAGTAGGCAGGAATCAAACAGTCAGCAGGCAATAATCATGGAACACAGGTGTGAGGATTCGTGCTGCTCAGCTGGCAATAATCAAGCAGCTGAGCAGGCAGGAATTACGCAGCACAGCTGGCAATTGTCAAGCAGATGACAGGCAGGAATCGTGCAGCTCAGCTGGCAATTGTCAAGCAGATGAGCAGACAGTAATCACGCAGCTCAGCAGGCCCAGATCACGTGACTGAGCATGCACTGTTCACGTGGCTGATCATGCACTGATACCGTGGCTGATCATGCACTGATCTCGTGTCTGATCATGCACTGATCACGTGGCTATCATGCACTGCTCACGTGGCTGATCATGTCATGATCACGCAGTTACCATGTACTGGTCACATGACTGATCATGCACTGATCACGTGACTGATCATGCAGTGATCACTTGGCTATCATGAAATACTCACGTGGCTGATCATGCAATGAACATGTAGCTACCATGTACAGTTCACGTGAATGATCATACACCCATCAGGTGACTGATCATCCACTTATCACGTGGCTATCATGCACTGATCACGAGACTGATCATGCACTGTTCACGTCTATATCATGCACTGATCACATGACTGCCCTGCACTGATCACGTGGATGATCATACACTTATCTTGTGACAGATCATGCACTGATCACGTGGCTGATCATGCACTGATACCGTGACTGAGCATGGACTGATCACATGACTATCATGTAGTGATCACGTGACTTAATGGCGCTGATCATGTGACTGATCATGCGCTGATCATGTTTGCTATCATACACTGATCATGTGCCTCTGGAGGCAATAAACAAAGAGCTGAGTAGGCACGAATCAAACAGTCAGCAGGCAATAATCATGGAACACAGCTGTGAGGAATCATGCTGCTCAGCTGGCAATAATCAAGCAGCTGAGCAGGCAGGAATTACGCAGCACAGCTGGCAATTGTGAAGCAGATGACAGGCAGGAATCGTGCAGCTCAGCTGGCAATTGTCAAGCAGATGAGCAGACAGTAATCACGCAGCTCAGCAGGCCCAGATCACGTGACTGAGCATGCACTGTTCACGTGGCTGATCATACACTGATCACGTAACTGATCATGCACTGATCACGTGGCTGATCATGCACTGATCACGTGACTGATCATGCACTGATCACGTGGCTGATCATGCACTGATCACGTGGCTGATCATGCACTGATCACGTGGCTACCATGCACTGATCACGTGACTGATCATGCACTGATCACGTGGCTGATCATGCACTGATCACGTGACTGATCATGCACTGATCACGTGACTGATCATGCACTGATCACGTGGCTATCATGCACTGCTCACGTGGCTGATCATGCAATGATCACGTAGCAACCATATACTGGTCACGTGACTGATCATGCACTGATCACGTAATTGATCATGCACTGATCACGTGGCTGATCACACATGATCACGTGACTGATCATGCACTGATCACGTGGCTATCATGCACTGATCACGTGACTGATCATGCACTGATCACGTCTATATCATGCACTGATCACGTGACTGATCATGCACTGATCACGTGGATGATCATGCACTGATCACGTGACTGATCATGCACTGATCACGTGGCTGATCATGCACTGATCACGTGACTGATCATGCACTGATCACGTGGCTGATCATGCACTGATCACGTGGCTCATGCACTGATCACGTGGCTGATCATGCACTGATCACGTGGCTATCATGCACTGATCACGTGACTGATCATGCACTGATCACGTGACTGATCATGCACTGATCACGTGCTGATCATCACTGATCACGTGGCTATCATGCTGCTCACTGCTCATCAAGGCTGATCATGCATGATCACGCAGCTACCATGTACTGGTCGCATGACTGATCATGCACTGATCACGTGATGATCATGCAGTGATCACGTGGCTATCATGCACTACTCACGTGGCTGATCATGCAATGAACATGTAGCTACCATGTACAGGTCACGTGAATGATCATACACCCATCAGGTGACTGATCATGCACTGATCACGTGGCTATCATGCACTGATCACGAGACTGATCATGCACTGATCACGTCTATATCATGCACTGATCACATGACTGCCCATGCACTGATCACGTGGATGATCATACACTAATCATGTGACAGATCATGCACTGATCACGTGGCTGATCATGCACTGATACCGTGACTGAGCATGGACTGATCACATGACTATCATGTAGTGATCACGTGACTTAATGGCGCTGATCATGTGACTGATCATGCGCTGATCATGTTTGCTATCATACACTGATCATGTGCCTCTGGAGGCAATAAACAAAGAGCTGAGTAGGCACGAATCAAACAGTCAGCAGGCAATAATCATGGAACTCAGGTGTGAGGAATCATGCTGCTCAGCTGGCAATAATCAAGCAGCTGAGCAGGCAGGAATTACGCAGCACAGCTGGCAATTGTCAAGCAGATGACAGGCAGGAATCGTGCAGCTCAGCTGGCAATTGTCAAGCAGATGAGCAGACAGTAATCACGCAGCTCAGCAGGCCCAGATCACGTGACTGAGCATGCACTGTTCACGTGGCTGATCATACACTGATCACGTGATGATCATGCACTGATCACTTGGATATCATGCACTGATCACGTGGCTGATCATACACTGTTCACGTGTCTGACCATGCACTGATCACGTGGCTGATCATACACTGCTCACGTAACTGATCATGCACTGATCACGTGGCTATCATGCACTGATCACGTGACTGATCATGCACTGTTCACGTCTATATCATGCACTGATCACATGACTGCCCATGCACTGATCACGTGGATGATCATACACTGATCTTGTGACAGATCATGCACTGATCACGTGGCTGATCATGCACTGATACGTGACTGAGCATGGACTGATCACATGACTATCATGTACTGATCACGTGACTTAATGGCGCTGATCATGTGACTGATCATGCGCTGATCATGTTTGCTATCATACACTGATCATGTGCCTCTGGAGGCAATAAACAAAGAGCTGAGTAGGCACGATCAAACAGTCAGCAGGCAATAATCATGGAACACAGGTGTGAGGAATCATGCTGCTCAGCTGGCAATAATCAAGCAGCTGAGCAGGCAGGAATTACGCAGCACAGCTGGCAATTGTCAAGCAGATGACAGGCAGGAATCGTGCAGCTCAGCTGGCAATTGTCAAGCAGATGAGCAGACAGTAATCACGCAGCTCAGCAGGCCCTGATCACGTGACTGAGCATGCACTGATCACGTGGCTGATCATACACTGATCACGTGATGATCATGCACTGATCACGTGGATATCATGCACTGATCACGTGGCTGATCATACACTGATCACGTAACTGATCATGCACTGATCACGTGGCTATCATGCACTGATCACGTGGCTGATCATGCACTGATCACGTAGCAACCATGCACTGGTCACGTGACTGATCATGCACTGATCACGTAATTGATCATGCACTGATCACGTGGCTCATCATGCACTGATCACGTGGCTGATCACACACTGATCACGTGACTGATCATGCACTGATCACGTGGCTGATCATGCACTGATCACGTGGCTATCATGCACTGATCACTTGGCTGACATGCACTGATCACGTGCCTGATCATGCACTGATCACGTGGCTGATCATGCACTGATCACGTGACTGATCATGCACTGATCACGTGACTGATCATGCACTGATCACGTGGCTATCATGCACTGCTCACGTGGCTGATCATGCCATGATCACGCAGCTACCATGTACTGGTCACATGACTGATCATGCACTGATCACGTGACTGATCATGCAGTGATCACGTGGCTATCATGCACTACTCACGTGGCTGATCATGCAATGATCATGTAGCTACCATGTACAGGTCACGTGAATGATCATACACCCATCAGGTGACTGATCATGCACTGATCACGTGGCTATCATGCACTGATCACGAGACTGATCATGCACTGATCACGTCTATATCATGCACTGATCACATGACTGCCCATGCACTGATCACGTGGATGATCATACACTAATCTTGTGACAGATCATGCACTGATCACGTGGCTGATCATGCACTGATACCGTGACTGAGCATGGACTGATCACATGACTATCATGTAGTGATCACGTGACTTAATGGCGATGATCATGTGACTGATCATGCGCTGATCATGTTTGCTATCATACACTGATCATGTGCCTCTGGAGGCAATAAACAAAGAGCTGAGTAGGCACGAATCAAACAGTCAGCAGGCAATAATCATGGAACTCAGCTGTGAGGAATCATGCTGCTCAGCTGGCAATAATCAAGAAGCTGAGCAGGCAGGAATTACGCAGCACAGCTGGCAATTGTCAAGCAGTTGACAGGCAGGAATCGTGCAGCTCAGCTGGAAATTGTCAAGCAGATGAGCAGACAGTAATCACGCAGCTCAGCAGGCCCAGATCACGTGACTGAGCATGCACTGTTCACGTGGCTGATCATACACTGATCACGTGATGATCATGCACTGATCACTTGGATATCATGCACTGATCACGTGGCTGATCATACACTGTTCACGTGTCTGACCATGCACTGATCACGTGGCTGATCATACACTGCTCACGTAACTGATCATGCACTGATCACGTGGCTATCATGCACTGATCACGTGGCTGAACATGCACTGTTCACGTGGCTGATCACACAACTGTCACGTGACATATCATGCACTGATCACGTGGCACTCATGCACTGATCACGTGGCTGATCATACTCTGCTCACGTAACTCATGCGCACATCACGTGGCTATCATGCACTGCTCACGTGGCTCGTCATGGAATGATCACGTAGCAACCATATACTGGTCACGTGACTGATCATGCACTGATCACGTAAATGATCATGCACTGTTCACGTGACTGATCATGCACTGATCACGTGACTGATCATGCACTGATCACGTGGCTATCATGCACTGATCACGTGGCTGATCATGCACTGATCACGTGGCTATCATGCACTGATCACGTGGCTGATCATGCACTGATCACGTGACTGATCATGCACTGATCACGTGGCTGATCATGCACTGATCCGTGACTGATCATGCACTGATCACGTGCTGATCATGCACTGATCACGTGGCTATCATGCACTGATCACGTGGCTGATCATGCATGATCACGCAGCTACCATGTACTGGTCACATGACTGATCATGCACTGATCACGTGACTGATCATGCACTGATCACGTGGCTATCATGCACTACTCACGTGGCTGATCATGCAATGATCATGTAGCTACCATGTACAGGTCACGTGAATGATCATACACCCATCAGGTGACTGATCATGCACTGATCACGTGGCTATCATGCACTGATCACGAGACTGATCATGCACTGATCACGTCTATATCATGCACTGATCACATGACTGCCCATGCACTGATCACGTGGATGATCATACACTAATCATGTGACAGATCATGCACTGATCACGTGGCTGATCATGCACTGATACCGTGACTGAGCATGGACTGATCACATGACTATCATGTAGTGATCACGTGACTTAATGGCGCTGATCATGTGACTGATCATGCACTGATCATGTTTGCTATCATACACTGATCATGTGCCTCTGGAGGCAATAAACAAAGAGCTGAGTAGGCACGAATCAAACAGTCAGCAGGCAATAATCATGGAACTCAGGTGTGAGGAATCATGCTGCTCAGCTGGCAATAATCAAGCAGCTGAGCAGGCAGGAATTACGCAGCACAGCTGGCAATTGTCAAGCAGATGACAGGCAGGAATCGTGCAGCTCAGCTGGCAATTGTCAAGCAGATGAGCAGACAGTAATCACGCAGCTCAGCAGGCCCAGATCACGTGACTGAGCATGCACTGTTCACGTGGCTGATCATACACTTATCACGTGATGATCATGCACTGATCACTTGGATATCATGTACTGATCACGTGGCTGATCATACAATGTTCACGTGTCTGACCATGCACTGATCACGTGGCTGATCATACACTGCTCACGTAACTGATCATGCACTGATCACGTGGCTATCATGCACTGATCACGTGACTGATCATGCACTGGTCACGTCTATATCATGCACTGATCACATGACTGCCCATGCACTGATCACGTGGCTGATCATACACTGATCACGTGACTGATCATGCACTGATCACGTGGCTGATCATGCACTGATCACGTGACTGATCATGGACTGATCACATGACTATCATGCAGTGATCACGTGACTTAATGCGCTGATCATGTGACTGATCATGCACTGATCATGTTTGCTATCATACACTGATCATGTGCCTCTGGAGGCAATGAACAAAGAGCTGAGTAGGCACGAATCAAACAGTCAGCAGGAAATAATCATGGAACACAGGTGTGAGGAATCATGCTGCTCAGCTGGCAATAATCAAGCAGCTGATCAGGCAGGAATTACGCAGCACAGCTGGCAATTGTCAAGCAGATGACAGGCAGGAATCGTGCAGCTCAGCTGGCAATTGTCAAGCAGATGAGCAGACAGTAATCACGCAGCTCATCATGCCCTGATCACGTGACTGATCATGCACTGTTCACGTGGCTGATCATGCACTGATCACGTGACTGATCATGCACTGATCACGTGGCTATCATGCACTGATCACGTGGCTGATCATGCACTGATCACGTGTCTGACCATGCACTGATCACGTGGCTGATCATACACTGCTCACGTGACTGATCATGCACTGATCACGTGGCTATCATGCACTGATCACGTGACTGATCATGCACTGATCACGTCTATATCATGCACTGATCACATGACTGCCCATGCACTGATCACGTGGATGATCATACACTAATCATGTGACAGATCATGCACTGATCACGTGGCTGATCATGCACTGATACCGTGACTGAGCATGGACTGATCACATGACTATCATGTAGTGATCACGTGACTTAATGGCGCTGATCATGTGACTGATCATGCGCTGATCATGTTTGCTATCATACACTGATCATGTGCCTCTGGAGGCAATAAACAAAGAGCTGAGTAGGCACGAATCAAACAGTCAGCAGGCAATAATCATGGAACTCAGGTGTGAGGAATCATGCTGCTCAGCTGGCAATAATCAAGCAGCTGAGCAGGCAGGAATTACGCAGCACAGCTGGCAATTGTCAAGCAGATGACAGGCAGGAATCGTGCAGCTCAGCTGGCAATTGTCAAGCAGATGAGCAGACAGTAATCACGCAGCTCAGCAGGCCCAGATCACGTGACTGAGCATGCACTGTTCACGTGGCTGATCATACACTGATCACGTGATGATCATGCACTGATCACGTGGATATCATGCACTGATCACGTGGCTGATCATACACTGATCACGTGACTGATCATGCACTGATCACGTGGCTATCATGCACTGATCACGTGGCTGATCATGCACTGATCACGTAGCAACCATGCACTGATCACGTGACTGATCATGCACTGATCACGTAATTGATCATGCACTGATCACGTGGCTCATGTCGCACTGATCACGTGGCTGATCACACATGATCACGTGACTGATCATGCACTGATCACGTGGCTATCATGCACTGATCACGTGGCTATCATGCACTGATCACGTGGCTGACATACACTGATCACGTGCCTGATCATGCACTGATCACGTGGCTGATCATGCACTGATCACGTGACTGATCATGCACTGATCACGTGTCTGATCATGCACTGATCACGTGGCTATCATGCACTGCTCACGTGGCTGATCATGCCATGATCACGCAGCTACCATGTACTGGTCACATGACTGATCATGCACTGATCACGTGACTGATCATGCAGTGATCACGTGGCTATCATGCACTACTCACGTGGCTGATCATGCAATGATCATGTAGCTACCATGTACAGGTCACGTGAATGATCATACACCCATCAGGTGACTGATCATGCACTGATCACGTGGCTATCATGCACTGATCACGAGACTGATCATGCACTGATCACGTCTATATCATGCACTGATCACATGACTGCCCATGCACTGATCACGTGGATGATCATACACTAATCATGTGACAGATCATGCACTGATCACGTGGCTGATCATGCACTGATACCGTGACTGAGCATGGACTGATCACATGACTATCATGTAGTGATCACGTGACTTAATGGCGATGATCATGTGACTGATCATGCGCTGATCATGTTTGCTATCATACACTGATCATGTGCCTCTGGAGGCAATAAACAAAGAGCTGAGTAGGCACGAATCAAACAGTCAGCAGGCAATAATCATGGAACTCAGCTGTGAGGAATCATGCTGCTCAGCTGGCAATAATCAAGCAGCTGAGCAGGCAGGAATTACGCAGCACAGCTGGCAATTGTCAAGCAGTTGACAGGCAGGAATCGTGCAGCTCAGCTGGCAATTGTCAAGCAGATGAGCAGACAGTAATCACGCAGCTCAGCAGGCCCAGATCACGTGACTGAGCATGCACTGTTCACGTGGCTGATCATACACTGATCACGTGATGATCATGCACTGATCACTTGGATATCATGCACTGATCACGTGGCTGATCATACACTGTTCACGTGTCTGACCATGCACTGATCACGTGGCTGATCATACACTGCTCACGTAACTGATCATGCACTGATCACGTGGCTATCATGCACTGATCACGTGGCTGAACATGCACTGTTCACGTGGCTGATCACACACTGTCACGTGACATATCATGCACTGATCACGTGGCACTCATGCACTGATCACGTGGCTGATCATACTCTGCTCACGTAACTCATGCGCACATCACGTGGCTATCATGCACTGCTCACGTGGCTCGTCATGGAATGATCACGTAGCTACCATATACTGGTCACGTGACTGATCATGCACTGATCACGTAAATGATCATGCACTGATCACGTGACTGATCATGCACTGATCACGTGACTGATCATGCACTGATCACGTGGCTATCATGCACTGATCACGTGACTGATCATGCACTGATCACGTGGCTATCATGCACTGATCACTTGGCTGACATACACTGATCACGTGCCTGATCATGCACTGATCACGTGGCTGATCATGCACTGATCCGTGACTGATCATGCACTGATCACGTGTCTGATCATGCACTGATCACGTGGCTATCATGCACTGATCACGTGGCTGATCATGCCATGATCACGCAGCTACCATGTACTGGTCACATGACTGATCATGCACTGATCACGTGACTGATCATGCAGTGATCACGTGGCTGTCATGAACTACTCACGTGGCTGATCATGCAATGAACATGTAGCTACCATGTACAGGTCACGTGAATGATCATACACCCATCAGGTGACTGATCATGCACTGATCACGTGGCTATCATGCACTGATCACGAGACTGATCATGCACTGTTCACGTCTATATCATGCACTGATCACATGACTGCCCGTGCACTGATCACGTGGATGATCATACACTAATTTTGTGACAGATCATGCACTGATCACGTGGCTGATCATGCACTGATACCGTGACTGAACATGGACTGATCACATCACTATCATGTAGTGATCACGTGACTTAATGGCGCTGATCATGTGACTGATCATGCGCTGATCATGTTTGCTATCATACACTGATCATGTGACTCTGGAGGCAATAAACAAAGAGCTGAGTAGGCACGAATCAAACAGTCAGCAGGAAATAATCATGGAACTCAGGTGTGAGGAATCATGCTGCTCAGCTGGCAATAATCAAGCAGCTGAGCAGGCAGGAATTACGCAGCACAGCTTGCAATTGTCAAGCAGATGACAGGCAGGAATCGTGCAGCTCAGCTGGCAATTGTCAAGCAGATGAGCAGACAGTAATCACGCAGCTCAGCAGGCCCAGATCACGTGACTGAGCATGCACTGTTCACGTGGCTCATCATACACTGATCACGTGATGATCATGCACTGATCACTTGGATATCATGCACTGATCACGTGGCTGATCATACACTGTTCACGTGTCTGACCATGCACTGATCACGTGGCTGATCATACACTGCTCACGTAACTGATCATGCACTGATCACGTGGCTATCATGCACTGATCACGAGACTGATCATGCACTGTTCACGTCTATATCATGCACTGATCACATGACTGCCCGTGCACTGATCACGTGGATGATGATACACTAATCTTGTGACAGATCATGCACTGATCACGTGGCTGATCATGCACTGATACCGTGACTGAGCATGGACTGATCACATGACTATCATGTAGTGATCACGTGACTTAATGGCGCTGATCATGTGACTGATCATGCGCTGGTCATGTTTGCTATCATACACTGATCATGTGCCTCTGGAGGCAATAAACAAAGAGCTGAGTAGGCACGAATCAAACAGTCAGCAGGAAATAATCATGGAACACAGGTGTGAGGAATCATGCTGCTCAGCTGGCCATAATCAAGCAGCTGAGCAGGCAGGAATTACGCAGCACAGCTGGCAATTGTCAAGCAGATGACAGGCAGGAATCGTGCAGCTCAGCTGGCAATTGTCAACCAGATGAGCAGACAGTAATCACGCAGCTCAGCAGGCCCAGATCACGTGACTGAGCATGCACTGTTCACGTGGCTGATCATACACTGATCACGTGATGATCATGCACTGATCACTTGGATATCATGCACTGATCACGTGGCTGATCATACACTGCTCATGTAACTGATCATGCACTGATCACGTGGCTATCATGCTCTGCTCACGTGGCTGATCATGCAACGATCACGTAGCAACCATGTACTGGTCACGTGACTGATCATGCACTGATCACGTAATTGATCCTGCACTGATCACGTGGCTCATGACGCACTGATCACGTGGCTGATCACACATGTATCACGTGACTGACCATGCACTGATCACATAACTGATCATGCACTGATCACGTGGCTATCATGCACTGATCACTTGGCTGGACATACACTGATCACGTGCCTGGTCATGCAATGATCACGTGGCTGATCATGCACTGATCACGTGACTGATCATGCACTGATCTCGTGTCTGATCATGCACTGATCACGTGGCTATCATGCACTGCTCACGTGGCTGATCATGCCATGATCACGCAGCTACCATGTACTGGTCACATGACTGATCATGCACTGATCACGTGACTGATCATGCAGTGATCACGTGGCGATCATGAACTACTCACGTGGCTGATCATGCAATGATCATGTAGCTACCATGTACAGGTCACGTGAATGATCATACACCCATCAGGTGACTGATCATGCACTGATCACGTGGCTATCATGCACGGATCACGAGACTGGTCATGCACTGTTCACGTCTATATCATGCACTGATCACATGACTGCCCGTGCACTGATCACGTGGATGATCATACACTAATCTTGTGACAGATCATGCACTGATCACGTGGCTGATCATGCACTGATATCGTGACTGAGCATGGACTGATCACATGACTATCATGTAGTGATCACGTGACTTAATGGCGCTGATCATGTGACTGATCATGCGCTGATCATGTTTGCTATCATACACTGATCATGTGCCTCTGGAGGCAATAAACAAAGAGCTGAGTAGGCACGAATCAAACAGTCAGCAGGCAATAATCATGGAACTCAGCTGTGAGGAATCATGCTGCTCAGCTGGCAATAATCAAGAAGCTGAGCAGGCAGGAATTACGCAGCACAGCTGGCAATTGTCAAGCAGATGACAGGCAGGAATCGTGCAGCTCAGCTGGCAATTGTCAAGCAGATGAGCAGACAGTAATCACGCAGCTCAGCAGGCCCAGATCACGTGACTGAGCATGCACTGTTCACGTGGCTGATCATACACTGATCACGTGATGATCATGCACTGATCACTTGGATATCATGCACTGATCACGTGGCTGATCATACACTGTTCACGTGTCTGACCATGCACTGATCACGTGGCTGATCATACACTGCTCACGTAACTGATCATGCACTGATCACGTGGCTATCATGCACTGATCACGTGGCTGAACATGCACTGTTCACGTGGCTGATCACACAACTGTCACGTGACATATCATGCACTGATCACGTGGCACTCATGCACTGATCACGTGGCTGATCATACTCTGCTCACGTAACTCATGCGCACATCACGTGGCTATCATGCACTGCTCACGTGGCTCGTCATGGAATGATCACGTAGCAACCATATACTGGTAACGTGATTGATCATACAAAGATCACGTAAATGATCATGCACTGTTCACGTGACTGATCATGTACTGATCACGTGACTGATCATGCACTGACCACGTGGCTATCATGCACTGATCACGTGACTGATCATGCACTGATCACGTGGCTATCATGCGCTGATCACTTGGCTGGACATACACTGATCACGTGCCTGGTCATGCACTGATCACGTGGCTGATCATGCACTGATCCATGACTGATCATGCACTGATCTCGTGTCTGATCATGCACTGATCACGTGGCTATCATGCACTGTTCACGTGGCTGATCATGCCATGATCACGCAGCTACCATGTACTGGTCACATGACTGATCATGCACTGATCACGTGACTGATCATGCAGTGATCACGTGGCTGTCATGAACTACTCACGTGGCTGATCATGCAATGATCACGTAACTACCATGTACAGGTCACGTGAATGATCATACACCCATCAGGTGACTGATCATGCACTGATCACGTGGCTATCATGCACTGATCACGAGACTGATCATGCACTGTTTACGTCTATATCATGCACTGTTCACATGACTGCCCGTGCACTGATCACGTGGATGATCATACACTAATCTTGTGACAGATCATGCACTGATCACGTGGCTGGACATACACTGATCACGTGCCTGGTCATGCACTGATCACGTGGCTGATCATGCACTGATCACGTGACTGATCATGCACTGATCTCGTGTCTGATCATGCACTGATCACGTGGCTATCATGCACTGTTCACGTGGCTGATCATGCCATGATCACGCAGCTACCATGTACTGGTCACATGACTGATCATGCACTGATCACGTGACTGATCATGCAGTGATCACGTGGCTGTCATGAACTACTCACGTGGCTGATCATGCAATGATCACGTAACTACGATGTACAGGTCACGTGAATGATCATACACCCATCAGGTGACTGATCATGCACTGATCACGTGGCTATCATGCACTGATCACGAGACTGATCATGCACTGTTCACGTCTATATCATGCACTGATCACATGACTGCCCGTGCACTGATCACGTGGATGATCATACACTAATCTTGTGACAGATCATGCACTGATCACGTGGCTGATCATGCACTGATACCGTGACTAAGCATGGACTGATCACATGACTATCATGTAGTGATCACGGGACTTAATGGCGCTGATCATGTGACTGATCATGCGCTGATCATGTTTGCTATCATACACTGATCATGTGCCTCTGGAGGCAATAAACAAAGAGCTGAGTAGGCATGAATCAAACAGTCAGCAGGCAATAATCATGGAACACAGGTGTGAGGAATCATGCTGCTCAGCTGGCAATAATCAAGCAGCTGAGCAGGCAGGAATTACGCAGCACAGCTGGCAATTGTCAAGCAGATGACAGGCAGGAATCGTGCAGCTCAGCTGGCAATTGTCAAGCAGATGAGCAGACAGTAATCACGCAGTTCAGCAGGCCCAGATCACGTGGCTGATCATGCACTGATACCGTGGCTGATCATGCACTGATCACGTGACTGATCATGCACTGATCTCGTGTCTGATCATGCACTGATCATGTGGCTATCATGCACTGCTCACGTGGCTGATCATGTCATGATCACGCAGTTACCATGTACTGGTCACATGACTGATCATGCACTGATCACGTGACTGATCATGCAGTGATCACGTGGCTATCATGAACTACTCACGTGGCTGATCATGCAATGAACATGTAGCTACCATGTACAGGTCACGTGAATGATCATACACCCATCAGGTGACTGATCATGCACTGATCACGTGGCTATCATGCACTGATCACGAGACTGATCATGCACTCTTCACGTCTATATCATGCACTGATCACATGACTGCCCATGCACTGATCACGTGGATGATCATACACTAATCTTGTGACAGATCATGCACTGATCACGTGGCTGATCATGCACTGATACTGTGACTGAACATGGACTGATCACATGACTATCATGTAGTGATCACGTGACTTAATGGCGCTGATCATGTGACTGATCATGCGCTGATCATGTTTGCTATCATACACTGATAATGTGCCTCTGGAGGCAATAAACAAAGAGCTGAGTAGGCACGAATCAAACAGTCAGCAGGCAATAATCATGGAACTCAGCTGTGAGGAATCATGCTGATCAGCTGGCAATAATCAAGCAGCTGAGCAGGCAGGAATTACGCAGCTCAGCAGGCCCAGATCACGTGACTGAGCATGCACTGTTCACGTGGCTGATCATACACTGATCACGTGATGATCATGCACTGATCACGTGGCTGATCATACACTGCTCACGTAACTGATCATGCACTGATCACGTGGCTATCATGCACTGATCACGTGGCTGAACATGCACTGTTCACGTGGCTGATCACACACCTGTCACGTGACATATCATGCACTGATCACGTGGCACTCATGCACTGATCACGTGGCTGATCATACTCTGCTCACGTAACTCATGCACACATCACGTGGCTATCATGCACTGCTCACGTGGCTCGTCATGGAATGATCACGTAGCAACCATATACTGGTAACGTGACTGATCATGCAAAGATCACGTAAATGATGATGCACTGTTCATGTGACTGATCATGTACTGATCACGTGACTGATCATGCACTGAACACGTGGCTATCATGCTCTGCTCACGTGGCTGATCATGCAACGATCACGTAGCAACCATGTACTGGTCACGTGACTGATCATGCACTGATCACGTAATTGATCCTGCACTGATCACGTGGCTCATCATGCACTGATCACGTGGCTGATCACACATGTATCACGTGACTGATCATGCACTGATCACGTGGCTCTCATGCACTGATGACGAGACTGATCATGCACTGTTCACGTCTATATCATGCACTGATCACATGACTGCCCGTGCACTGATCACATGGATGATCATAAACTAATCTTGTGACAGATCATGCACTGATCACGAGGCTGATCATGCACTGATACCGTGGCTGATCATGCACTGATCACGTGACTGATCATGCAGTGATCTCGTGTCTGATCATGCCCTGATCACGTGGCTATCATGCACTGCTCACGTGGCTGATCATGTCATGATCACGCAGCTACCATGTACTGGTCACATGACTGATCATGCACTGATCACGTCACTGATCATGCAGTGATCACGTGGCTATCATGAACTACTCACGTGGCTGATCATGCAATGAACATGTAGCTACCATGTACAGGTCACGTGAATGATCATACACCCATCAGGTGACTGATCATGCACTGATCACGTGGCTATCATGCACTGATCACGAGACTGATCATGCACTGTTCACGTCTATATCATGCACTGATCACATGACTGCCTGTGCACTGATCACGTGGATGATCATACACTAATCTTGTGACAGATCATGCACTGATCACGTGGCTGATCATGCACTGATACCGTGACTGAGCATGGACTGATCACATGACTATCATGTAGTGATCACGAGACTTAATGGCGCTGATCATGTGACTGATCATGCGCTGATCATGTTTGCTGTCATACACTGATCATGTGCCTCTGGAAGCAATAAACAAAGAGCTGAGTAGGCACGAATCAAACAGTCAGCAGGCAATAATCATGGAACTCAGGTGTGAGGAATCATGCTGCTCAGCTGGCAATAATCAAGCAGCTGAGCAGGCAGGAATTACGCAGCACAGCTGGCAATTGTCAAGCAGATGACAGGCAGGAATCGTGCAGCTCAGCTGGCAATTGTCAAGCAGATGAGCAGACAGTAATCACGCAGCTCAGCAGGCCCAGATCACGTGACTGAGCATGCACTGTTCACGTGGCTGATCATACACTGATCACGTGATGATCATGCACTGATCACTTGCATATCATGCACTGATCACGTGGCTGATCATACACTGTTCACGTGTCTGACCATGCACTGATCACGTGGCTGATCATACACTGCTCACGTAACTGATCATGCACTGATCACGTGGCTATCATGCACTGATCACGTGGCTGAACATGCACTGTTCACGTGGCTGATCACACACCTGTCACGTGACATATCATGCACTGATCACGTGGCACTCATGCACTGATCACGTGGCTGATCATACTCTGCTCACGTAACTCATGCACACATCACGTGGCTATCATGCAATGCTCACGTGGCTCGTCATGGAATGATCACGTAGCAACCATTTACTGGTAACGTGACTGATCATGCAAAGATCACGTAAATGATCATGCACTGTTCACGTGACTGATCATGTACTGATCACGTGACTGATCATGCACTGACCACGTGGCTATCATGCTCTGCTCACGTGGCTGATCATGCAACGATCACGTATCAACCATGTCTGGTCACGTGACTGATCATGCACTGATCACGTAATTGATCCTGCACTGATCACGTGGCTCATCATGCACTGATCACGTGGCTGATCACACATGTATCACGTGACTGATCATCCACTGATCACGTGGCTCTCATGCACTGATGACGAGACTGATCATGCACTGTTCACGTCTATATCATGCACTGATCACATGACTGCCCGTGCACTGATCACGTGGATGATCATACACTAATCTTGTGACAGATCATGCACTGATCACGAGGCTGATCATGCACTGATACCGTGGCTGATCATGCACTGATCACGTGACTGATCATGCAGTGATCTCGTGTCTGATCATGCCCTGATCACGTGGCTATCATGCACTGCTCACGTGGCTGATCATGTCATGATCACGCAGCTACCATGTACTGGTCACTTGACTGATCATGCACTGATCACGTGACTGATCATGCAGTGATCACGTGGCTATCATGAACTACTCACGTGGCTGATCATGCAATGAACATGTAGCTACCATGTACAGGTCACGTGAATGATCATACACCCATCAGGTGACTGATCATGCACTGATCACGTGGCTATCATGCACTGATCACGAGACTGATCATGCACTGTTCACGTCTATATCATGCACTGATCACATGACTGCCTGTGCACTGATCACGTGGATGATCATACACTAATCTTGTGACAGATCATGCACTGATCACGTGGCTGATCATGCACTGATACCGTGACTGAGCATGGACTGATCACATGACTATCATGTAGTGATCACGGGACTTAATGGCGCTGATCATGTGACTGATCATGCGCTGATCATGTTTGCTATCATACACTGATCATGTGCCTCTGGAGGCAATAAACAAAGAGCTGAGTAGGCATGAATCAAACAGTCAGCAGGCAATAATCATGGAACACAGGTGTGAGGAATCATGCTGCTCAGCTGGCAATAATCAAGCAGCTGAGCAGGCAGGAATTACGCAGCACAGCTGGCAATTGTCAAGCAGATGACAGGCAGGAATCGTGCAGCTCAGCTGGCAATTGTCAAGCAGATGAGCAGACAGTAATCACGCAGCTCAGCAGGCCCAGATCACGTGGCTGATCATGCACTGATACCGTGGCTGATCATGCACTGATCACGTGACTGATCATGCACTGATCTCGTGTCTGATCATGCACTGATCACGTGGCTATCATGCACTGCTCACGTGGCTGATCATGTCATGATCACGCAGTTACCATGTACTGGTCACATGACTGATCATGCACTGATCACGTGACTGATCATGCAGTGATCACGTGGCTATCATGAACTACTCACGTGGCTGATCATGCAATGAACATGTAGCTACCATGTACAGGTCACGTGAATGATCATACACCCATCAGGTGACTCATCATGCACTGTTCACGTCTATATCATGCACTGATCACATGACTGCCTGTGCACTGATCACGTGGATGATCATACACTAATCTTGTGACAGATCATGCACTGATCACGTGGCTGATCATGCACTGATACCGTGACTGAGCATGGACTGATCACATGACTATCATGTAGTGATCACGTGACTTAATGGCGCTGATCATGTGACTGATCATGCGCTGATCATGTTTGCTATCATACACTGATCATGTGCTTTTGGAGGCAATAAACAAAGAGCTGAGTAGGCACGAATCAAACAGTCAGCAGGCAATAATCATGGAACTCAGGTGTGAGGAATCATGCTGCTCAGCTGGCAATAATCAAGCAGCTGAGCAGGCAGGAATTACGCAGCACAGCTGGCAATTGTCAAGCAGATGACAGGCAGGAATCGTGCAGCTCAGCTGGCAATTGTCAAGCAGATGAGCAGACAGTAATCACGCAGCTCAGCAGGCCCAGATCACGTGACTGAGCATGCACTGTTCACGTGGCTGATCATACACTGATCACGTGATGATCATGCACTGATCACTTGGATATCATGCACTGATCACGTGGCTGATCATACACTGTTCACGTGTCTGACCATGCACTGATCACGTGGCTGATCATACACTGCTCACGTAACTGATCATGCACTGATCACGTGGCTATCATGCACTGATCACGTGGCTGAACATGCACTGTTCACGTGGCTGATCACACACCTGTCACGTGACATATCATGCACTGATCACGTGGCACTCATGCACTGATCACGTGGCTGATCATACTCTGCTCACGTAACTCATGCACACATCACGTGGCTATCATGCACTGCTCACGTGGCTCGTCATGGAATGATCACGTAGCAACCATATACTGGTAACGTGACTGATCATGCAAAGATCACGTAAATGATCATGCACTGTTCACGTGACTGATCATGTACTGATCACGTGACTGATCATGCACTGACCACGTGGCTATCATGCTCTGCTCACGTGGCTGATCATGCAACGATCACGTAGCAACCATGTACTGGTCACGTGACTGATCATGCACTGATCAAGTAATTGATCCTGCACTGATCACGTGGCTCATCATGCACTGATCACGTGGCTGATCACACATGTATCACGTGACTGATCATGCCCTGATCACGTGGCTGTCATGCACTTATCACGTGGATATCATGCACTGATCACGTGGCTGATCACACACTTATCACATGACTGATCATGCACTTTTCACGTGGCTATCATGCACTGATCACTTGGCTATCATGCACTGATCATGTGGCTGATCAGGCAATGATCACGTAGCTACCATGTACTGGTCACGTGACTGATCATGCACTGATCACGTAATTGATCATGCACTGATCATGTGGCTGATCATGAACTGATCACATAACTGATCATGCACTGATCACGTGACTGATCATGCACTGATCACGTGGCTATCTTGCAGTGATCACTTGGCTGGATATACACTGATCACGTGCTTGGTCATGCACTGATCACGTGGCTGATCATGCACTGATAAAGTGACTGATCATGCACTGATCTTGTGTCTGATCATGCACTGATCACGTAGTATCATGCACTGCTCACGTGGCTGATCATGCCATGATCACGCAGCTACCATGTACTGGTCACATGACTGATCATGCACTGATCACGTGACTGATCATGCAGTGATCACGTGGCTATCATGAACTACTCACGTGGCTGATCATGCAATGAACATGTAGCTACCATGTACAGGTCACGTGAATGATCCTACACCCATCAGGTGACTGATCATGCACTGATCACGTGGCTATCA
Source organism: Bos javanicus (assembly GCF_032452875.1). Classification (NCBI taxonomy): domain Eukaryota; kingdom Metazoa; phylum Chordata; class Mammalia; order Artiodactyla; family Bovidae; genus Bos; species Bos javanicus. Next base: position 269,331 of record NW_026893827.1, read on the forward strand.
TGCACTGATCACGAGACTGATCATGCACTGTTCACGTCTATATCATGCACTGATCACATGACTGCCCGTGCACTGATCACGTGGATGATCATACACTAATCTTGTGACAGATCATGCACTGATCACGTGGCTGATCATGCATTGATACCGTGGCTGATCATGCACTGATCACGTGACTGATCATGCACTGATCTCGTGTCTGATCATGCACTGATCACGTGGCTATCATGCACTGTTCACGTGGCTGATCATGCCATGATCACGCAGCTACCATGTACTGGTCACATGACTGATCATGCACTGTTCACGTGACTGATCATGCAGTGATCACGTGGCTATCATGAACTACTCACGTGGCTGATCATGCAATGATCACGTAACTACCATGTACAGGTCACGTGAATGATCACACACCCATCAGGTGACTGATCATGCACTGATCACGTGGCTATCATGCACTGATCACGAGACTGATCATGCACTGTTCACGTCTATATCATGCACTGATCACATGACTGCCCGTGCACTGATCACGTGGATGATCATACACTAATATTGTGACAGATCATGCACTGATCACGTGGCTGATCATGCACTGATACCGTGACTGAGCATGGACTGATCACATGACTATCATGTAGTGATCACGTGACTTAATGGCGCTGATCATGTGACTGATCATGCGCTGATCATGTTTGCTATCATACACTGATCATGTGCCTCTGGAGGCAATAAACAAAGAGCTGAGTAGGCATGAATCAAACAGTCAGCAGGCAATAATCATGGAACACAGGTGTGAGGAATCATGCTGCTCAGCTGGCAATAATCAAGCAGCTGAGCAGGCAGGAATTACGCAGCACAGCTGGCAATTGTCAAGCAGATGACAGGCAGGAATCGTGCAGCTCAGCTGGCAATTGTTTAGCAGATGAGCAGACAGTAATCACGCAGCTCAGCAGGCCCAGATCACGTGACTGAGCATGCACTGTTCACGTGGTTGATCATAAACTGATCACGTGATGATCATGCACTGATCACTTGGATATCATGCATTGATCACGTGGCTGATAATACACTGTTCACGTGTCTGACCATGCACTGATCACGTTGCTGATCATAAACTGCTCACGTAACTGATTATGCACTGATCACGTGGCTATCATGCTCTGCTCACGTGGCTGATCACGCAACGATCACGTAGCAACCATGTACTGGTCACGTGACTGATCATGCACTGATCACGTAATTGATCCTGCACTGATCACGTGGCTCATCACGCACTGATCACGTGGCTGATCACACATGTATCACGTGACAGACCATGCACTGATCACGTGGCTCTCATGCACTGATCACGTGGCTATCATGCACTGATCACTTGGCTGGACATACACTGATCACGTGCCTGGTCATGCACTGATCACGTGACTGATCATGCACTGATCACGTGACTGATCATGCACTGATCTCGTGTCTGATCATGCACTGATCACGTGGCTATCATGCACTGCTCACGTGGCTGATCATGCCATGTTCACGCAGCTAACATGTACTGGTCACATGACTGATCATGCACTGATCACGTGACTGATCATGCAGTGATCACGTGGCGATCATGAACTACTCACGTGGCTGATCATGCAATGATCACGAGACTGATCATGCACTGTTCACGTCTATATCATGCACTGATAACATGACTGCCCGTGCACTGATCATGTGGATGATCATACACTAATCTTGTGACAGATCATGCACTGATCACGTGGCTGATCATGCACTGATACCGTGACTGAGCATGGACTGATCACATGACTATCATGTAGTGATCACGTGACTTAATGGCGCTGATCATGTGACTGATTATGCGCTGATCATGTTTGCTATCATACACTGATCATGTGCCTCTGGAGGCAATAAACAAAGAGCTGAGTAGGCACGAATCAAACAGTCAGCAGGCAATAATCATGGAACAGAGGTGTGAGGAATCATGCTGCTCAGCTGGCAATAATCAAGCAGCTGAGCAGGCAGAAATTACGCAGCACAGCTGGCAATTGTCAAGCAGATGACAGGCAGGAATCGTGCAGCACAGCTGGCAATTGTCAAGCAGATGACAGGTAGGAATCGTTCAGCTCAGCTGGCAATTGTCAAGCAGATGAGCAGACAGTAATCACGCAGCTCAGCAGGCCCAGATCACGGGACTGAGCATGCACTGTTCACGTGGCTGATCATACACTGATCACGTGATGATCATGCACTGATCACTTGGATATCATGCACTGATCACGTGGCTGATCATACACTGTTCACGTGTCTGACCATGCACTGATCACGTGGCTGATCATACACTGCTCACGTAACTGATCATGCACTGATCACGTGGCTATCATGCACTGATCACGTGGCTGAACATGCACTGTTCACGTGGCTGATCACACACCTGTCACGTGACATATCATGCACTGATCACGTGGCACTCATGCACTGATCACGTGGCTGATCATACTCTGCTCACGTAACTCATGCACACATCACGTGGCTATCATGCACTGCTCACGTGGCTCGTCATGGAATGATCACGTAGCAACCATATACTGGTAACGTGACTGATCATGCAAAGATCACGTAAATGATCATGCACTGTTCACGTGACTGATCATGTACTGATCACGTGACTGATCATGCAGTGATCACGAGACTGATCATGCACTGATCACATAACTGATCATGCACTGATCACATAACTGATCATGCACTGATCACATGACTGATCATGCACTGATAACGTGGCTGTCATGCACTGATCACTTGGCTGGACATACACTGATCACATGCCTGGACATACACTGATCACGTGCCTGGTCATGCACTGATCACGTGGCTGATCATACACTGATCACGTGACTGATCATGCACTGATCTCGTTTCTGATCATGCACTGATCACGTGGCTATCATGCACTGCTCACGTGGCTCGTCATGGAATGATTACGTAGCCACCATATACTGGTAACATGACTGATCATGCAAAGATCACGTAAATGATCATGCACTGTTCACGTGACAGATCATGTACTGATTACGTGACTGATCATGCACTGACCACGTGGCTATCATGTTCTGCTCACGTGGCTGATCATGCAACGATCAAGTAGCAACCATGTACTGGTCACGTGACTGATCATGCACTGATCACGTAATTGATCCTGCACTGATCACGTGGCTCATCATGCACTGATCACGTGGCTGATCACACATGTATCACGTGACTGATCATGCACTGATCACCTGGCTCTCATGCACTGATCACGTGGCTGTCATGCACTGATCATGTGGATATCATGCACTGATTACGTGGCTGATCACACACGTATCACATGACTGATCATGCACTGATCACGTGGCTATCATGCACTGATCACGTGGCTATCATGCAGTCCTTTCGTGGCTCGTCATGGAATGATCACGTAGCTACCATATACTGGTCATGTGACTGATCATGCACAGATCACGTCAATGATCATGCACTGTTCAATTTACTGATCATGTACTGATCACGTGACTGATCATGCACTGATCACGTGGCTATCATGCTCTGCTCTCGTGGCTGATCATGCAAGGATCACGTAGCAACCATGTACGGGTCACGTGACTGATCATGCACTGATCACGTAATTGATCCTGCACTGATCACGTGGCTCATCATGCACTGTTCACGTGGCTGATCACACATGTATCACGTGACTGATCATGCACTGATCACGTGGCTCTCATGCAGTGATCATGTGGCTATCATGCACTGATCACGTAGCTATAATGCACTGATCACGTGGCTGATCACGAAATGATCACGTAGCTACCATGTACTTGTCATGTGACTTATCATGCACTGATCACGTAATTGATCCTGCACTGATCACATGGCTCATCACACACTGATGCGGTAGCTGACCACACACGTATCACGTGACTGATCATGTACAGATCACGTAAATAATCATGAAGTGATCACGTGGCTATCCTGCACTGATCACGTGGATCAGGTGCACTGATCACGTGGCTGATCACACACGTATCACGTGACTGATCATGCACTGATCACGTGGCTATCCTGCACTGATCACGTGGCTATCATGCACTGATCACGTGGCTGATCATGCAATGATCACGCAGCTACCATGCACTGGTCACGTGACTGATCATGCACTGATCAGGTAATTGATCATGCAGTGATCACGTGACTGATCATGCACAGATCACGTGACTGATCCTGCACAGATCACGTGACTGATCATGCACTGATCACGTGGCTATCATGCACTGCTCACGTGGATGATCATGCATGATCATGCAGCTACCATGTACTGGTCACATGACTGATCATGCACTGATCACATAATTGATCATGCACTGATCACCTGGCTTATCATGCATTGATCATGTGCTGATCATGTTTGGTGTCACACACTGATCATGTGCCTCTGGAGGCAATGAACATAGAGCTGAGTAGGCAGGAATCAGTCAGCAGGCTATAATCATGGAAATCAGCTCTGAGAAATCATGCTGCTCAGCTGGCAATAATCAAGTAGATGAGCAGGCAGGAATTACGCAGCACAGGTGGTAATTGTCAAGGAGATGACAGGCAGGAATTGTGCAGCTCAGCTGGAAATTGTCAAGCAGATGAGCAGACAGTAATCACGCAGCTCAGCAGGCCCTGATCACGTGACTGAGCATGTACTGTTCACGTGGCTGATCACACACCTATCACATGACTGATCATGCACTGATCATGTGACTGATCATGCACTGATCACGTGTCTATCATGCACTGATCACGGGGCTGGACATACACTGATCACGTGCCTGGTCATGCACTGATTACGTGGCTGATCAGGCACTGATCACGTGACTGATCATGCACTGATCTCGTGTCTGATCATGCACTGATCACGTGGCTATCATGCACTGCTCACGTGGCTGATCATGCGATGATCACGCAGCTACCATGTACTGGTCACATGACTGATCAGGCACTGATCACGTGACTGATCATGCAGTGTTCACGTGGCTATCGTGCACTACTCACGTGGCTGATCATGCAATGATCATGTAGCTTCAATGTACAGGTCACGTGAATGATCATACACCCATCAGGTGACTGATCATGCACTGATCACGTAATTGATCATGCACTGATCGTGTGGCTGATCATGCACTGATCACGTGGCTGATCATGCACTGATCACGTGACTGATCATGCATTGATCACGTGGCTATCATTCACTGATCAGTGGCTGGTCATACGCTGATCCCGTACCTGGTCATGCACAGATTACATGACTGATCATGCACTGAACACGTGATTGATCATGCACTGATCACGTGGCTATCATGAACTGCTCACGTGGCTGATCATGCGATGATCACGCAGCTACCATGTACTGGTCACATGACTGATCAGTCAATGATCACGTGACTGATCATGCAGTGATCACGTGGCTATCGGGCACTACTCACGTGGCTGATCATGCAATGATCATGTAGCTTCAATGTACAGGTCACGTGAATGATCATACACCCATCAGGTGACTGATCATGCACTGATCACGTAATTGATCATGCACTGATCACGTGGCTATCATGCACTGATCACGTGGCTGATCATGCAATGATCACGTAGCTAGCATGCACTGGTCACGTGACTGGTCATGCACTGATCAGGTAATTGATCATGCACTGATCACGTGACTGATCATGCACAGATCACGTGACTGATCATGCACAGATCACGTGACTGATCATGCACTGATCACGTGGCTATCATGCACTGCTCACGTGGCTGATCATGCAATGATCACGCAGCTACCATGTACTGGTCACATGACTGATCATGCACTGATCACATAATTGATCATGCACTGATCACCTGGCTTATCATGCATTGATCATGTGACTGATCATGTGCTGATCACGTTTGGTGTCACACACTGATCATGTGCCTCTGGAGGCAATGAACATAGAGCTGAGTAGGCAGGAATCAGTCAGCAGGCTATAATCATGGAACTCACCTCTGAGAAATCATGCTGCACAGCTGGCAATAATCAAGTAGATGAGCAGGCAGGAATTACGCAGCACAGCTGGCAATTGTCAAGGAGATGACAGGCAGGAATCATGCAGCTCAGCTGGCAATTGTCAAGCAGATGAGCAGACAGTAATCACGCAGCTCAGCAGGCCCTGATCACGTGACTGAGCATGCACTGTTCACGTGGCTGATCACACACCTATCACATGACTGATCATGCACATATCATGTGACTGATCATGCACTGATCACGTGGCTGATCATACACTGATCACGTGATTGATCAGGCACTGATCATGTGAGTGATCATGCACTGATCATGTGGCTGATCATGCACTGATCACGTGGCTGATCATACACTGATCACGTGATTGATCAGGCACTGATCATGTGAGTGATCATGCACTGATCACGTGGCTATCATGCATTGATCACTTGGCTGGACATACACTGATCACGGCTGGTCATGCACTGATCACTTGGCTGATCATGCACTGATCACGTGATTGATCATGCACTGATCATGTGAGTGATCATGCACTGATCACGTTGCTATCATTCATTGATCACTTGGCTGGACATACACTGATCACGTGCCTGGTCATGCACTGATCACGTGGCTGATCATGCACTGTTCACGTGACTGATCACGCACTGATCTCGAGTCTGATCATGCACTGATCACGTGGCTATCATGCACTGCTCACGTGGCTGATCATGCGATGATCACGCTGCTACCATGTACAGGTCACGTGAATGATCATACACCCATCAGGTGACTGATCATGCACTGATTACGGGGCTATCATGCACTGATCACGAGACTGATCATGCACTGATCACGTCTATATCATGCACTGATCACATGACTGCCCATGCACTGATCACGTGGGTGATCATACACTAATCATGTGACAGATCGTGCACTGATTACGCGGCTGATCATGCACTGATACCGTGACTGAGCATGGACTGATCACATGACTATCATGTAGTGATCACGTGACTTAATGGCGCTGATCATGTGACTGATCATGCGCTGATCTTGTTTGCTATCATACACTGATCATGTGCCTCTGGAGGCAATAAACAAAGAGCTGAGTAGGCACGAATCAAAGAGTCAGCAGGCAATAATCATGGAACTCAGCTGTGAGGAATCATGCTGCTCAGCTGGCAATCATCAAGCAGCTGAGCAGGCAGGAATTACACAGCACAGATGGCAATTGACAAGCAGATGACAGGCAGGAATCGTGCAGCTCAGCTGGCAATTGTCAAGCAGATGAGCAGAAAGTAATCACGCATCTCAGAAGGCCCTGATCACGTGACTGAGCATGCACTGTTCACGTGGCTGATCATACACTGATCACGTGATTGATCATGCACTGATCACTTGGATATCATGCACTGATCACGTGGCTGATCATACACTGTTCACGTGTCTGACCATGCACTGATCACGTGGCTCATCATACACTGCTCACGTAACTAATCATGCACTGATCACGTGGCTATCATGAACTGAATACGTGGCTGAACATGCACTATTCACGAGGCTGAACACACCTGTCACATGACATATCATGCACTGATCACGTGGCTGATCATACTCTGCTCTCGTAACTCATCATGCACATATCACATTTCTATCATGCACTGTTCACGTGGCTCGTCACGGAATGATCACGTAGCTGCCATATACTGGTCACGTGACTGATCATGCACAGATCACGTAAATGATCATGCACTGTTTACGTGTCTGGTCATGTACTGATAATGTGACAGATCATGAACTCATCACATGGCTGATCATGCACTGATCACGTAATTGATCATGCACTTATCATTTGGCTGATCATGCACTGATCACGTGGCTGATCATACACTGATCACGTGACAAATCATGCACTGATCACGTAACTGATCATGCACTGATCACCTGGCTATCATGCACTGATCACTTGGCTGGTCATACAATGATCACATGACTGATCATGCACTGTTCACGTGACTGATCATGTACAGATCACGTGAATAATCATGAAGTGATCACGTGGCTATCCTGCACTGATCACGTGGATATCATGCACTGATCACGTGACTGATCACACACGTATCACGTGACTGATCATGCACTGATCACGTGGCTATCATGCACTGCTCACGTGGCTGATCATGCAATGATCACGCAGCTACCATGTACTGGTCACATGACTGATCATGCACTGATCACATAATTGATCATGCACTGACCACCTGGTAATCATGCATTGATCATGTGACTGATCATGTGCTGATCATGTTTGGTGTCACACACTGATCATGTGCCTCTGGAGGCAATGAACATAGAACTGAGTAGGCAGGAATCAGTCAGCAGGCTATAATCATGGAACTCAGCTCTGAGAAATCATGCTGCTCAGCTGGCAATAATCAAGTAGATGAGCAGGCAGGAATTACGCAGCTCAGCAGGCCCAGATCACGTGACTGAGCATGCACTGTTCACGTGGCTGATCATACACTGATCACGTGATGATCATGTACTGATCACTTGGATATCATGCACTGATCACGTGGCTGATCCTACACTGTTCACGTGTCTGACCATGCACTGATCACGTGGCTGATCATACACTGCTCACGTAACTGATCATGCACTGATCACGTGGCTATCATGCACTGATCACGTGGCTGAACATGCACTGTTCACGTGGCTGATCACACACCTGTCACGTGACATATCATGCACTGATCACGTGGCACTCATGCACTGATCACGTGGCTGATCATACTCTGCTCACGTAACTCATGCACACATCACATGGCTATCATGCACTGCTCACGTGGCTCGTCATGGAATGATCACATAGCAACCATATACTGGTAACGTGACTGATCATGCAAAGATCACGTAAATGATCATGCACTGTTCACGTGACTGATCATGTACTGATCACGTGACTGATCATGCACTGACCACGTGGCTATCATGCTCTGCTCACGTGGCTGATCATGCACGATCACGTAGCAACCATGTACTGGTCACGTGACTGATCATGCACTGATCACGTAATTGATCCTGCACTGATCACGTGGCTCATCATGCACTGATCACGTGGCTGATCACACATGTATCACGTGACTGATCATGCACTGATCCCGTGGCTCTCAATCACTGATCACGTGGCTGTCATGCACTGATCACGTGAATATCATGCACTGATCACGTGGCTGATCACACACGTATCACATGACTGATCATGCACTGATCACGTGTCTATCATGCACTGATCACGTGGCTATCATGCACTGATCACGTGGCTGATCAGGCAATGATCACGTAGCTACCATGTACTGGTCACGTAACTGATCATGCACTTAGGACGTAATTGATCATGCACTGATCATGTGGCTGATCATGCACTGATCACGTGGCTGATCATACACTGATCACATAACTGATCATGCACTGATCACGTGACTGATCATGCACTGATCACGTGGCTATCATGCACTGATCACTTGGCTGGACATACACTGATCACGTGCCTGGTCATGCACTGATCACGTGGCTGATCATGCACTGATCACGTGGCTATCATGCACTGCTCACGTGGCTGATCATGCCATGATCACGCAGCTACCATGTACTGGTCACATGACTGATCATGCACTGATCACGTGACTGATTATGCAGTGATCACGTGGCTATCATGAACTACTCACGTGGCTGATCATGCAATGATCATGTAGCTACCATGTACAGGTCACGTGAATGATCATACACCCATCAGGTGACTGATCATGCACTGATCACGTGGCTATCATGCACTGATCACGAGACTGATCATGCACTGTTCACGTCTATATCATGCACTGATCACATGACTGACCGTGCACTGATCACGTGGATGATCATACACTAATCTTGTGACAGAGCATGCACTGATCACGTGGCTGATCATGCACTGATACCCTGACTGAGCATGGACTGATCACATGACTATCATGTAGTGATCATGTGACTTAATGGCGCTGATCATGTGACTGATCATGCGCTGATCATGTTTGCTATCATACACTGATCATGTGCCTCTGGAGGCAATAAACAAAGAGCTGAGTAGGCACGAATCAAACAGTCAGCAGGCAATAATCATGGAACACAGGTGTGAGGAATCATGCTGCTCAGCTGGCAATAATCAAGCAGCTGAGCAGGCAGGAATTACGCAGCACAGCTGGCAATTGTCAAGCAGATGACAGGCAGGAATCGTGCAGCTCAGCTGGCAATTGCCAAGCAGATGAGCAGACAGTAATCACGCAGCTCAGCAGGCCCAGATCACGTGACTGAGCATGCACTGATCACGTGGCTGATCCTACACTGTTCACGTGTCTGACCATGCACTGATCACGTGGCTGATCATACACTGCTCACGTAACTGATCATGCACTGATCACGTGGCTATCATGCACTGATCACGTGGCTGAACATGCACTGTTCACGTGGCTGATCACACACCTGTCACGTGACATATCATGCACTGATCACGTGGCACTCATGCACTGATCACGTGGCTGATCATACTCTGCTCACGTAACTCATGCACACATCACGTGGCTATCATGCACTGCTCACGTGGCTCGTCATGGAATGACCACGTAGCAACCATATACTGGTAATGTGACTGATCATGCAAAGATCACGTAAATGATCATGCACTGTTCACGTGACTGATCATGTACTGATCACGTGACTGATCATGCACTGACCACGTGGCTATCATGCTCTGCTCGCGTGGCTGATCATGCAACGATCACGTAGCAACCATGTACTGGTCGCGTGACTGATCATGCACTGATCACGTAATTGATCCTGCACTGATCACGTGGCTCATCATACACTGATCACGTGACTGATCATGCACTGATCACGTGGCTATCATGCACTGATCACTTGGCTGGACATACACTGATCACGTGCCTGGTCATGCACTGATCGCGTGGCTGATCATGCACTGATCACGTGACTGATCATGCACTGATCTCGTGTCTGATCATGCACTGATCACGTGGCTATCATGCACTGCTAACGTGGCTGATCATGCCATGATCACGCAGCTACCATGTACTGGTCACATGACTGATCATGCACTGATCACGTGACTGATCATGCAGTGATCACGTGGCTATCATGAACTACTCACGTGGCTGATCATGCAATGATCATGTAGCTACCATGTACAGTCCACGTGAATGATCATACACCCATCAGGTGACTGATCATGCACTGATCACGTGGCTATCATGCACAGATCACGAGACTGGTCATGCACTGTTCACGTCTATATCATGCACTGATCACATGACTGCCCGTGCACTGATCACGTGGATGATCATACACTAATCTTGTGACAGATCATGCACTGATCACGTGGCTGATCATGCACTGATACCGTGACTGAGCATGGACTGATCACATGACTATCATGTAGTGATCACGTGACTTAATGGCGCTGATCATGTGACTGATCATGCGCTGATCATGTTTGCTATCATACACTGATCATGTGCCTCTGGAGGCAATAAACAAAGAGCTGAGTAGGCACGAATCAAACAGTCAGCAGGCAATAATCATGGAACTCAGGTGTGAGGAATCATGCTGCTCAGCTGGCAATAATCAAGCAGCTGAGCAGGCAGGAATTACGCAGCACAGCTGGCAATTGTCAAGCAGATGACGGGCAGGAATCGTGCAGCTCAGCTGGCAATTGTCAAGCAGATGAGCAGACAGTAATCACGCAGCTCAGCAGGCCCAGATCACGTGACTGAGCATGCACTGTTCGCGTGGCTGATCATACACTGATCACGTGATGATCATGCACTGATCACTTGGATATCATGCACTGATCGCGTGGCTGATCATACACTGTTCACGTGCCTGACCATGCACTGATCACGTGGCTGATCATACACTGCTCACGTAACTGATCATGCACTGATCACGTGGCTATCATGCACTGATCACGTGGCTGAACATGCACTGTTCACGTGGCTGATCACACACCTGTCACGTGACATATCATGCACTGATCACGTGGCACTCATGCATTGATCACGTGGCTGATCATACTCTGCTCACGTAACTCATGCACACATCACGTGGCTATCATGCACTGCTCACGTGGCTCGTCATGGAATGATCACGTAGCAACCATATACTGGTAACGTGACTGATCATGCAAAGATCACGTAAATGATCATGCACTGTTCACGTGACTGATCATGTACTGATCACGTGACTGATCATGCACTGACCGCGTGGCTATCATGCTCTGCTCACGCGGCTGATCATGGAACGATCACGTAGCAACCATGTACTGGTCACGTGACTGATCATGCACTGATCACGTAATTGATCCTGCACTGATCACGTGGCTCATCATGCACTGATCACGTGGCTGATCACACATGTATCACGTGACGGATCATGCACTGATCACGTGGCTCTCATGCACTGATCACGTGGCTGTCATGCACTGATCACGTGGATATCATCCACTGATCACGTGGCTGATCACACACGTATCACATGACTGATCATGCACTGATCACGTGGCTATCATGCACTGATCACGTGGCTATCATGCACTGATGACGTGGCTGATCAGGCAATGATCACGTAGCTACCATGTACTGGTCACGTGACTGATCATGCACTGAGCACGTAATTTATCATGCACTGATCATGTGGCTGATCATGCACTGATCACTTGGCTGATCATACACTGATCACATAACTGATCATGCACTGATCATGTGACTGATCATGCACTGATCACGTGACTATCATGCACTGATCACTTGGCTGGACATACACTGATCACGTGCCTGGTCATGCAGTGATCACGTGGCTGATCATGCACTGAGCACGTGACTGATCATGCACTGATCTCGTGTCTGATCATGCACTGATCACGTGACTATCATGCACTGCTCACGTGGCTGATCATGCCATGATCACGCAGCTACCATGTACTGGTCACATGACTGATCATGCACTGATCACGTGACTGATCATGCAGTGATCACGTGGCTATCATGAACTACTCACGTGGCTGATCATGCAATGATCATGTAGCTACCATGTACAGGTCACGTGAATGATCATACACCCATCAGGTGACTGATCATGCACTGATCACGTGGCTCTCATGCACGGATCACGAGACTGGTCATGCACTGTTCACGTCTATATCATGCACTGATCACATGACTGCCCGTGCACTGATCACGTGGATGATCATACACTAATCTTGTGACAGATCATGCACTGATCACGTGGCTGATCATGCACTGATACCGTGACTGAGCATGGACTGATCACATGACTATCATGTAGTGATCACGTGACTTAATGGCGCTGATCATGTGACTGATCATGCGCTGATCATGTTTGCTATCATACACTGATCATGTGCCTCTGGAGGCAATAAACAAAGAGCTGAGTAGGCACGAATCAAACAGTCAGCAGGCAATAATCATGGAACTCAGGTGTGAGGAATCATGCTGCTCAGCTGGCAATAATCAAGCAGCTGAGCAGGCAGGAATTACGCAGCACAGCTGGCAATTGTCAAGCAGATGACAGGCAGGAATCGTGCAGCTCAGCTGGCAATTGTCAAGCAGATGAGCAGACAGTAATCACGCAGCTCAGCAGGCCCAGATCACGTGACTGAGCATGCACTGTTCACGTGGCTGATCATACACTGATCACGTGATGATCATGCACTGATCACTTGGATATCATGCACTGATCACGTGGCTGATCATACACTGTTCACGTGTCTGACCATGCACTGATCACGTGGCTGATCATACACTGCTCACGTAACTGATCATGCACTGATCACGTGGCTATCATGCACTGATCACGTGGCTGAACATGCACTGTTCACGTGGCTGATCACACACCTGTCACGTGACATATCATGCACTGATCACGTGGCACTCATGCACTGATCACGTGGCTGATCATACTCTGCTCACGTAACTCATGCACACATCACGTGGCTATCATGCACTGCTCACGTGGCTGATCATGGAATGATCACGTAGCAACCATATACTGGTCACGTGACTGATCATGCAAAGATCACGTAAATGATCATGCACTGTTCACGTGACTGATCATGTACTGATCACGTGACTGATCATGCACTGATCACGTGGCTATCATGCTCTGCTCACGTGGCTGATCATGCAACGATCACGTAGCAACCATGTACTGGTCACGTGACTGATCATGCACTGATCACGTAATTGATCCTGCACTGATCACGTGGCTCATCATGCACTGATCACGTGGCTGATCACACATGTATCACGTGACTGATCATGCACTGATCACGTGGCTCTCATGCACTGATCACGTGGCTGTCATGCACTGATCACGTGGATATCATGCACTGATCACGTGGCTGATCACACACGTATCACATGACTGATCATGCACTGATCACGTGGCTATCATGCACTGATCACGTGGCTGATCATGCAATGATCACGTAGCTACCATGTACTGGTCACGTGACTGATCATGCACTGATCACGTAATTGATCATGCACTGATCACGTGGCTGATCATGCACTGATCACGTGGCTGATCATGCACTGATCACGTAACTGATCATGCACTGATCACGTGACTGATCATGCACTGATCACGTGGCTATCATGCACTGATCACGTGACTGATCATGCACTGATCACGTGTCTGATCATGCACTGATCACGTGGCTATCATGCACTGCTCACGTGGCTGATCATGCATGATCACGCAGCTACCATGTACTGGTCACATGACTGATCATGCACTGATCACGTGACTGATCATGCACTGATCACGTGGCTATCATGCACTACTCACGTGGCTGATCATGCAATGATCATGTAGCTACCATGTACAGGTCACGTGAATGATCATACACCCATCAGGTGACTGATCATGCACTGATCACGTGGCTATCATGCACTGATCACGAGACTGATCATGCACTGATCACGTCTATATCATGCACTGATCACATGACTGCCCATGCACTGATCACGTGGATGATCATACACTAATCTTGTGACAGATCATGCACTGATCACGTGGCTGATCATGCACTGATACCGTGACTGAGCATGGACTGATCACATGACTATCATGTAGTGATCACGTGACTTAATGGCGCTGATCATGTGACTGATCATGCTCTGATCATGTTTGCTATCATACACTGATCATGTGCCTCTGGAGGCAATAAACAAAGAGCTGAGTAGGCACGAATCAAACAGTCAGCAGGCAATAATCATGGAACTCAGCTGTGAGGAATCATGCTGCTCAGCTGGCAATAATCAAGCAGCTGAGCAGGCAGGAATTACGCAGCACAGCTGGCAATTGTCAAGCAGATGACAGGCAGGAATCGTGCAGCTCAGCTGGCAATTGTCAAGCAGATGAGCAGACAGTAATCACGCAGCTCAGCAGGCCCTGATCACGTGACTGAGCATGCACTGTTCACGTGGCTGATCATACACTGATCACGTGATGATCATGCACTGATCACTTGGATATCATGCACTGATCACGTGGCTGATCATACACTGATCACGTGATGATCATGCACTGATCACGTGGCTATCATGCACTGATCACGTGGCTGATCATGCACTGATCACGTGGCTGATCATGCACTGATCACGTGGCTGATCATGCACTGATCACGTAACTGATCATGCACTGATCACGTGGCTATCATGCACTGATCACGTGGCTGATCATGCACTGATCACGTGGCTGATCACACACCTGTCACGTGACTATCATGCACTGATCACGTGGCACTCATGCACTGATCACGTGGCTGATCATACACTGATCACGTAACTCATGCACACATCACGTGGCTATCATGCACTGATCACGTGGCTGATCATGGAATGATCACGTAGCTACCATGTACTGGTCACGTGACTGATCATGCACTGATCACGTAAATGATCATGCACTGATCACGTGACTGATCATGCACTGATCACGTGACTGATCATGCACTGATCACGTGACTGATCATGCACTGATCACGTGGCTGATCATGCACTGATCACGTGACTCATGCACTGATCACGTGACTGATCATGCACTGATCACGTGGCTGATCATGCACTGATCACGTGGCTGATCATGCACTGATCACGTGGCTGATCATGCACTGATCACGTGGCTGATCATGCACTGATCACGTGACTGATCATGCACTGATCACGTGGCTGATCATGCACTGATCACGTGGCTATCATGCACTGATCACGTGGCTGATCATGCAATGATCACGTAGCTACCATATACTGGTCACATGACTGATCATGCACTGATCACGTAACTGATCATGCACTGATCACGTGACTGATCATGCACTGATCACGTGACTGATCATGCACTGATCACGTGGCTATCATGCACTGATCACGTGGCTGATCATGCACTGATCACGTAGCTACCATGCACTGATCACGTGACTGATCATGCACTGATCACGTAATTGATCATGCACTGATCACGTGGCTGATCATGCACTGATCACGTGGCTGATCACACATGATCACGTGACTGATCATGCACTGATCACGTGGCTATCATGCACTGATCACGTGGCTGATCATGCACTGATCACGTGGCTATCATGCACTGATCACGTGGCTGATCATGCACTATCACGTGACTGATCATGCACTGATCACGTGGCTATCATGCACTGATCACGTGGCTATCATGCACTGATCACGTGGCTGATCATGCAATGATCACGTAGCTACCATGCACTGGTCACGTGACTGATCATGCACTGATCACGTGAATGATCATGCACTGATCACGTGACTGATCATGCACTGATCACGTGACTGATCATGCACTGATCACGTGGCTATCATGCACTGATCACGTGGCTGATCATGCACTGATCACGTAGCCATGCACTGATCACGTGACTGATCATGCACTGATCACGTAATTGATCATGCACTGATCACGTGGCTGATCATGCACTGATCACGTGGCTGATCACACATGATCACGTGACTGATCATGCACTGATCACGTGGCTGATCATGCACTGATCACGTGGCTGATCATGCACTGATCACGTGGCTATCATGCACTGATCACGTGGCTGATCATGCACTGATCACGTGGCTATCATGCACTGATCACGTGACTGATCATGCACTGATCACGTGACTGATCATGCACTGATCACGTGGCTGATCATGCACTGATCACGTGGCTGATCACACACTATCACGTGACTGATCATGCACTGATCACGTGACTGATCATGCACTGATCACGTGGCTATCATGCACTGATCACGTGGATCACATGCACTGATCACGTGGCTGATCATGCACTATCACGTGACTGATCATGCACTGATCACGTGGCTATCATGCACTGATCACGTGGCTATCATGCACTGATCACGTGGCTGATCATGCAATGATCACGTAGCTACCATGCACTGGTCACGTGACTGATCATGCACTGATCACGTAACTGATCATGCACTGATCACGTGACTGATCATGCACTGATCACGTGACTGATCATGCACTGATCACGTGACTGATCATGCACTGATCACGTGGCTATCATGCACTGATCACGTGGCTGATCATGCACTGATCACGCAGCTACCATGCACTGATCACATGACTGATCATGCACTGATCACATGATTGATCATGCACTGATCACGTGGCTTATCATGCACTGATCATGTGCTGATCATGTTTGGTGTCATACACTGATCATGTGCCTCTGGAGGCAATGAACAAAGAGCTGAGTAGGCACGAATCAGTCAGCAGGCAATAATCATGGAACTCAGCTCTGAGAAATCATGCTGCTCAGCTGGCAATAATCAAGCAGATGAGCAGGCAGGAATTACGCAGCACAGCTGGCAATTGTCAAGCAGATGACAGGCAGGAATCGTGCAGCTCAGCTGGCAATTGTCAAGCAGATGAGCAGACAGTAATCACGCAGCTCAGCAGGCCCTGATCACGTGACTGAGCATGCACTGTTCACGTGGCTGATCACACACTGATCACGTGACTGATCATGCACTGATCACGTGACTGATCATGCACTGATCACGTGGCTGATCATGCACTGATCACGTGGCTGACATGCACTGATCACGTGGCTGATCATGCACTGATCACGTGGCTGATCATGCACTGATCACGTGACTGATCATGCACTGATCACGTGGCTGATCATGCACTGATCACGTGGCTATCATGCACTGATCACGTGGCTGATCATGCATGATCACGCAGCTACCATGCACTGATCACGTGACTGATCATGCACTGATCACGTGACTGATCATGCACTGATCACGTGGCTATCATGCACTGATCACGTGGCTGATCATGCAATGATCACGTAGCTTCATGTACTGGTCACGTGACTGATCATGCACTGATCACGTGACTGATCATGCACTGATCACGTAACTGATCATGCACTGATCGCGTGGCTGATCATGCACTGATCACGTGGCTGATCATGCACTGATCACGTGACTGATCATGCACTGATCACGTGACTGATCATGCACTGATCACGTGGCTATCATGCACTGATCACGTGGCTGATCATGCACTGATCACGTGGCTGATCATGCACTGATCACGTGACTGATCATGCACTGATCACGTGACTGATCATGCACTGATCACGTGGCTATCATGCACTGATCACGTGGCTGATCATGCATGATCACGCAGCTACCATGCACTGATCACGTGACTGATCATGCACTGATCACGTGACTGATCATGCACTGATCACGTGGCTATCATGCACTATCACGTGGCTGATCATGCACTGATCACGTAGCTTCATGTACTGGTCACGTGACTGATCATGCACTGATCACGTGACTGATCATGCACTGATCACGTGGCTGATCATGCACTGATCACGTGGCTATCATGCACTGATCACGTGGCTGATCATGCACTGATCACGTAGCTATCATGCACTGGTCACGTGACTGATCATGCACTGATCACGTGACTGATCATGCACTGATCACGTGACTGATCATGCACTGATCACGTGACTGATCATGCACTGATCACGTGACTGATCATGCACTGATCACGTGGCTATCATGCACTGATCACGTGGCTGATCATGCAATGATCACGTAGCTACATGCACTGGTCACATGACTGATCATGCACTGATCACATAACTGATCATGCACTGATCACGTGGCTTATCATGCACTGATCATGTGACTGATCATGCACTGATCATGTTTGGTGTCATACACTGATCATGTGCCTCTGGAGGCAATGAACAAAGAGCTGAGTAGGCAGGAATCAGTCAGCAGGCTATAATCATGGAACTCAGCTGAGAAATCATGCTGCTCAGCTGGCAATAATCAAGTAGATGAGCAGGCAGGAATTACGCAGCACAGCTGGCAATTGTCAAGCAGATGACAGGCA
Source organism: Bos javanicus (assembly GCF_032452875.1). Classification (NCBI taxonomy): domain Eukaryota; kingdom Metazoa; phylum Chordata; class Mammalia; order Artiodactyla; family Bovidae; genus Bos; species Bos javanicus. The sequence goes on from NW_026893827.1 coordinate 288,954, forward strand.
GGAATCGTGCAGCTCAGCTGGCAATTGTCAAGCAGATGAGCAGACAGTAATCACGCAGCTCAGCAGGCCCTGATCACGTGACTGAGCATGCACTGTTCACGTGGCTGATCACACACTGATCACGTGACTGATCATGCACTGATCACGTGACTGATCATGCACTGATCACGTGGCTGATCATGCACTGATCACGTGACTGATCATGCACTGATCACGTGGCTGATCATGCACTGATCACGTGGCTGATCATGCACTGATCACGTGGCTGATCATGCACTGATCACGTGACTGATCATGCACTGATCACGTGACTGATCATGCACTGATCACGTGGCTATCATGCACTGATCACGTGGCTGATCATGCACTGATCACGTGCTGATCATGCACTGATCACGTGGCTGATCATGCACTGATCACGTGACTGATCATGCACTGATCACGTGACTGATCATGCACTGATCACGTGGCTATCATGCACTGATCACGTGGCTGATCATGCACTGATCACGTGGCTGATCATGCACTGATCACGTGGCTGATCATGCACTGATCACGTGACTGATCATGCACTGATCACGTGACTGATCATGCACTGATCACGTGGCTATCATGCACTGCTCACGTGGCTGATCATGCAATGATCACGTAGCTACCATGTACAGGTCACGTGAATGATCATACACCCTTCAGGTGACTGATCATGCACTGATCACGTGGCTATCATGCACTGATCACGAGACTGATCATGCACTGATCACGTCTATATCATGCACTGATCACATGACTGCCCATGCACTGATCACGTGGATGATCATACACTAATCATGTGACAGATCATGCACTGATCACGTGGCTGATCATGCACTGATACCGTGACTGAGCATGGACTGATCACATGACTATCATGTAGTGATCACGTGACTTAATGGCGCTGATCATGTGACTGATCATGCGCTGATCATGTTTGCTATCATACACTGATCATGTGCCTCTGGAGGCAATAAACAAAGAGCTGAGTAGGCACGAATCAAACAGTCAGCAGGCAATAATCATGGAACTCAGCTGTGAGGAATCATGCTGCTCAGCTGGCAATAATCAAGCAGCTGAGCAGGCAGGAATTACGCAGCACAGCTGGCAATTGTCAAGCAGATGACAGGCAGGAATCGTGCAGCTCAGCTGGCAATTGTCAAGCAGATGAGCAGACAGTAATCACGCAGCTCAGCAGGCCCTGATCACGTGACTGAGCATGCACTGTTCACGTGGCTGATCATACACTGATCACGTGATTGATCATGCACTGATCACTTGGATATCATGCACTGATCACGTGGCTGATCATACACTGTTCACGTGTCTGACCATGCACTGATCACGTGGCTGATCATACACTGCTCACGTAACTGATCATGCACTGATCACGTGGCTATCATGCACTGATCACGTGGCTGAACATGCACTGTTCACGTGGCTGATCACACCTGTCACGTGACATATCATGCACTGATCACGTGGCTGATCATACACTGATCACGTAACTGATCATGCAATGATCACGTGGCTATCATGCACTGATCACGTGGCTCGTCATGGAATGATCACGTAGCAACCATATACTGGTCACGTGACTGATCATGCACTGATCACGTAAATGATCATGCACTGATCACGTGACTGATCATGCACTGATCACGTGACTGATCATGCACTGATCACGTGGCTGATCATGCACTGATCACGTGGCTGATCATGCACTGATCACGTGGCTGATCATGCACTGATCACGTGGCTGATCATGCACTGATCACGTGACTGATCATGCACTGATCACGTGACTGATCATGCACTGATCACGTGGCTATCATGCACTGATCACGTGGCTGATCATGCACTGATCACGTGACTGATCATGCACTGATCACGTGACTGATCATGCACTGATCACGTGACTGATCATGCACTGATCACGTGGCTATCATGCACTGATCACGTGGCTATCATGCACTGATCACGTGACTGATCACACTGATCACGTGACTGATCATGCACTGATCACGTGGCTATCATGCACTGATCACGTGGCTGATCATGCACTGATCACGCAGCTACCATGTACTGGTCACATGACTGATCATGCACTGATCACGTGATTGATCATGCACTGATCACGTGGCTGATCATGCACTGATCATGTGACTGATCATGCACTGATCATGTTTGGTGTCATACACTGATCATGTGCCTCTGGAGGCAATGAACATAGAGCTGAGTAGGCAGGAATCAGTCAGCAGGCTATAATCATGGAACTCAGCTCTGAGAAATCATGCTGCTCAGCTGGCAATAATCAAGCAGATGAGCAGGCAGGAATTACGCAGCACAGTGGCAATTGTCAAGCAGATGACAGGCAGGAATCGTGCAGCTCAGGTGGCAATTGTCAAGCAGATGAGCAGACAGTAATCACGCAGCTCAGCAGGCCCTGATCACGTGACTGAGCATGCACTGTTCACGTGGCTGATCATACACTGATCACGTGACTGATCATGCACTGATCACGTGACTGATCATGCACTGATCACGTAGCTATCATGCACTGATCACGTGGCTGATCATGCACTGATCACGGGACTGATCATGCACTGATCACGGGCTATCATGCACTGATACATGACTGACATGCACTGATCACGTGGCTGATCATGCACTGATCACGTGACTGATCATGCACTGATCACGTGACTGATCATGCACTGATCACGTGGCTGATCATGCACTGATCACGTGGCTATCATGCACTGATCACGTGGCTGATCATGCACTGATCACGTGCCTGATCATGCACTGATCACGTGGCTGATCATGCACTGATCACGTGACTGATCATGCACTGATCACGTGACTGATCATGCACTGATCACGTGGCTATCATGCACTGATCACGTGGCTGATCATGCACTGATCACGCAGCTACCATGCACTGGTCACGTGACTGATCATGCACTGATCACGTGACTGATCATGCACTGATCACGTGGCTATCATGCACTACTCACGTGGCTGATCATGCAATGATCATGTAGCTACCATGTACTGGTCACGTGACTGATCATACACCCATCAGGTGACTGATCATGCACTGATCACGTGGCTGATCATGCACTGATCACGTGCCTGATCATGCACTGATCACGTGACTGATCATGCACTGATCACGTAGCTATCATGCACTGATCACGTGGCTGATCATGCACTGATCACGTGGCTGATCATGCACTGATACCGTGACTGATCATGGACTGATCACATGACTATCATGTACTGATCACGTGACTTAATGGCACTGATCATGTGACTGATCATGCACTGATCATGTTTGCTATCATACACTGATCATGTGCCTCTGGAGGCAATAAACAAAGAGCTGAGTAGGCACGAATCAAACAGTCAGCAGGCAATAATCATGGAACTCATGTGTGAGGAATCATGCTGCTCAGCTGGCAATTGTCAAGCAGATGACAGGCAGGAATCATGCAGCTCAGCTGGCAATTGTCAAGCAGATGAGCAGACAGTAATCACGCAGCTCAGCAGGCACTGATCACGTGACTGAGCATGCACTGATCACGTGGCTGATCATGCACTGATCACGTGACTGATCATGCACTGATCACGTGACTGATCATGCACTGATCACGTGGCTATCATGCACTGATCACGTGGCTGATCATGCACTGATCACGTGACTGATCATGCACTGATCACGTGGCTATCATGCACTGATCACGTGGCTGATCATGCACTGATCACGTGGCTATCATGCACTGATCACGTGACTGATCATGCACTGATCACGTGACTGATCATGCACTGATCACGTGGCTTATCATGCACTGATCATGTGACTGATCATGCACTGATCATGTTTGGTGTCATACACTGATCATGTGCCTCTGGAGGCAATGAACATAGAGCTGAGTAGGCAGAATCAGTCAGCAGGCTATAATCATGGAACTCTGCTCTGAGAAATCATGCTGCTCAGCTGGCAATAATCAAGTAGATGAGCAGGCAGGAATTACGCAGCACAGGTGGCAATTGTCAAGCAGATGAGCAGACAGTAATCACGCAGCTCAGCATGCACTGATCACGTGACTGAGCATGCACTGATCACGTGGCTGATCACACACTGATCACGTGACTGATCATGCACTGATCACGTGGCTATCATGCACTGATCACGTGACTGATCATGCACTGATCACGTCATAGTCATGCACTGATCACGTGGCTATCATGCACTGATCACGTGGCTGATCATGCACTGATCACGTGACTGATCATGCACTGATCACGTAGCTATCATGCACTGATCACGTGGCTGATCATGCACTGATCACGGACTGATCATGCACTGATCACGGGCTATCATGCACTGATCACGTGACTGATCATGCACTGATCACGTGGCTGATCATGCACTGATCACGTGACTGATCATGCACTGATCACGTGACTGATCATGCACTGATCACGTGGCTATCATGCACTGATCACGTGGCTGATCATGCACTGATCACGTGACTGATCATGCACTGATCACGTGGCTATCATGCACTGATCACGTGGCTGATCATGCACTGATCACGTGCCTGATCATGCACTGATCACGTGGCTGATCATGCACTGATCACGTGACTGATCATGCACTGATCACGTGGCTATCATGCACTGATCACGTGGCTATCATGCACTGATCACGTGGCTGATCATGCACTGATCACGTGACTGATCATGCACTGATCACGTGGCTATCATGCACTGATCACGTGGCTGATCATGCACTGATCACGTGACTGATCATGCACTGATCACGTGACTGATCATGCACTGATCACGTGGCTATCATGCACTGATCACGTGGCTGATCACACTATCACGTGACTGATCATGCACTGATCACGTGGCTTATCATGCACTGATCACGTGGCTGATCATGCACTGATCACGTGGCTGATCATGCACTGATCACGTAGCTATCATGCACTGATCACGTGACTGATCATGCACTGATCACGTGATTGATCATGCACTGATCACGTGGCTGATCATGCACTGATCACGTGGCTGATCATGCACTGATCACGTGACTGATCATGCACTGATCACGTGACTGATCATGCACTGATCACGTGGCTATCATGCACTGCTCACGTGGCTGATCATGCCATGATCACGCAGCTACCATGTACTGGTCACATGACTGATCATGCACTGATCACGTGACTGATCATGCAGTGATCACGTGGCTATCATGCACTACTCACGTGGCTGATCATGCAATGATCATGTAGCTACCATGTACAGGTCACGTGAATGATCATACACCCATCAGGTGACTGATCATGCACTGATCACGTGGCTATCATGCACTGATCACGAGACTGATCATGCACTGATCACGTCTATATCATGCACTGATCACATGACTGCCCATGCACTGATCACGTGGATGATCATACACTAATCATGTGACAGATCATGCACTGATCACGTGGCTGATCATGCACTGATACCGTGACTGAGCATGGACTGATCACATGACTATCATGTAGTGATCACGTGACTTAATGGCGCTGATCATGTGACTGATCATGCGCTGATCATGTTTGCTATCATACACTGATCATGTGCCTCTGGAGGCAATAAGCAAAGAGCTGAGTAGGCACGAATCAAACAGTCAGCAGGCAATAATCATGGAACTCAGGTGTGAGGAATCATGCTGCTCAGCTGGCAATAATCAAGCAGCTGAGCAGGCAGGAATTACGCAGCACAGCTGGCAATTGTCAAGCAGATGACAGGCAGGAATCGTGCAGCTCAGCTGGCAATTGTCAAGCAGATGAGCAGACAGTAATCACGCAGCTCAGCAGGCCCAGATCACGTGACTGAGCATGCACTGTTCACGTGGCTGATCATACACTGATCGCGTGATGATCATGCACTGATCACTTGGATATCATGCACTGATCACGTGGCTGATCATACACTGTTCACGTGTCTGACCATGCACTGATCACGTGGCTGATCATACACTGCTCACGTAACTGATCATGCACTGATCACGTGGCTATCATGCACTGATCACGTGGCTGAACATGCACTGTTCACGTGGCTGATCACACACCTGTCACGTGACATATCATGCACTGATCACGTGGCACTCATGCACTGATCACGTGGCTGATCATACTCTGCTCACGTAACTCATGCACACATCACGTGGCTATCATGCACTGCTCAGGTGGCTCGTCATGGAATGATTACGTAGCAACCATATACTGGTCACGTGACTGATCATGCAAAGATCACGTAAATGATCATGCACTGTTCACGTGACTGATCATGTACTGATCACGTGACTGATCATGCACTGATCACGTGGCTATCATGCTCTGCTCACGTGGCTGATCATGCAGCGATCACGTAGCAACCATGTACTGGTCACGTGACTGATCATGCACTGATCACGTAATTGATCCTGCACTGATCACGTGGCTCATCATGCACTGATCACGTGGCTGATCACACATGTATCACGTGACTGATCATGAACTGATCCCGTGGCTCTCATGCACTGATCACGTGGCTGTCATGCACTGATCACGTGGATATCATGCACTGATCACGTGGCTGATCACACACGTATCACATGACTGATCATGCACTGATCACGTGGCTATCATGCACTGATCACGTGGCTGATCATGCAATGATCAAGTAGCTACCATGTACTGGTCACGTGACTGATCATGCACTGATCGCGTAATTGATCATGCACTGATCATGTGGCTGATCATGCACTGATCACGTGGCTGATCATACACTGATCACGTAACTGATCATGCACTGATCACGTGACTGATCATGCACTGATCGCGTGGCTATCATGCACTGATCACTTGGCTGACATGCACTGATCACGTGCCTGATCATGCACTGATCACGTGACTGATCATGCACTGATCACGTGTCTGATCATGCACTGATCGCGTGGCTATCATGCACTGCTCACGTGGCTGATCATGCCATGATCACGCAGCTACCATGTACTTGTCACATGACTGATCATGCACTGATCACGTGACTGATCATGCAGTGATCACGTGGCTATCATGCACTACTCACGTGGCTGATCATGCAATGATCATGTAGCTACCATGTACAGGTCACGTGAATGATCATACACCCATCAGGTGACTGATCATGCACTGATCACGTGGCTATCATGCACTGATCACGAGACTGATCATGCACTGTTCGCGTCTATATCATGCACTGATCAAATGACTGCCCGTGCACTGATCGCGTGGATGATCATACACTAATCATGTGACAGATCATGCACTGATCACGTGGCTGATCATGCACTGATACCGTGACTGAGCATGGACTGATCACATGACTATCATGTAGTGATCACGTGACTTAATGGCGCTGATCATGTGACTGATCATGCGCTGATCATGTTTGCTATCATACACTGATCATGTGCCTCTGGAGGCAATAAACAAAGAGCTGAGTAGGCACGAATCAAACAGTCAGCAGGCAATAATCATGGAACTCAGGTGTGAGGAATCATGCTGCTCAGCTGGCAATAATCAAGCAGCTGAGCAGGCAGGAATTACGCAGCACAGCTGGCAATTGTCAAGCAGATGACAGGCAGGAATCGTGCAGCTCAGCTGGCAATTGTCAAGCAGATGAGCAGACAGTAATCACGCAGCTCAGCAGGCCCAGATCACGTGACTGAGCATGCACTGTTCACGTGGCTGATCATACACTGATCACGTGATGATCATGCACTGATCACTTGGATATCATGCACTGATCACGTGGCTGATCATACACTGTTCACGTGTCTGACCATGCACTGATCACGTGGCTGATCATACACTGCTCACGTAACTGATCATGCACTGATCACGTGGCTATCATGCACTGATCACGTGGCTGAACATGCACTGTTCACGTGGCTGATCACACACCTGTCACGTGACATATCATGCACTGATCACGTGGCACTCATGCACTGATCACGTGGCTGATCATACTCTGCTCACGTAACTCATGCACACATCACGTGGCTATCATGCACTGCTCACGTGGCTCGTCATGGAATGATCACGTAGCAACCATATACTGGTCACGTGACTGATCATGCAAAGATCACGTAAATGATCATGCACTGTTCACGTGACTGATCATGTACTGATCACGTGACTGATCATGCACTGATCACGTGGCTATCATGCTCTGCTCACGTGGCTGATCATGCAACGATCACGTAGCAACCATGTACTGGTCACGTGACTGATCATGCACTGATCACGTAATTGATCCTGCACTGATCACGTGGCTCATCATGCACTGATCACGTGGCTGATCACACATGTATCACGTGACTGATCATGCACTGATCACGTGGCTCTCAATCACTGATCACGTGGCTGTCATGCACTGATCACGTGGATATCATGCACTGATCACGTGGCTGATCACACACGTATCACATGACTGATCATGCACTGATCACGTGGCTATCATGCACTGATCACGTGGCTATCATGCACTGATCACGTGGCTGATCATGCAATGATCACGTAGCTACCATGTACTGGTCACGTAACTGATCATGCACTGAGAACGTAATTGATCATGCACTGATCATGTGGCTGATCATGCACTGATCACGTGGCTGATCATGCACTGATCACATAACTGATCATGCACTGATCACGTGACTGATCATGCACTGATCACGTGGCTATCATGCACTGATCACGTGGCTGACATACACTGATCACGTGCCTGATCATGCACTGATCACGTGGCTGATCATGCACTGATCACGTGACTGATCATGCACTGATCACGTGTCTGATCATGCACTGATCACGTGGCTATCATGCACTGCTCACGTGGCTGATCATGCCATGATCACGCAGCTACCATGTACTGGTCACATGACTGATCATGCACTGATCACGTGACTGATCATGCAGTGATCACGTGGCTATCATGCACTACTCACGTGGCTGATCATGCAATGATCATGTAGCTACCATGTACAGGTCACGTGAATGATCATACACCCATCAGGTGACTGATCATGCACTGATCACGTGGCTATCATGCACTGATCACGAGACTGATCATGCACTGATCACGTCTATATCATGCACTGATCACATGACTGCCCATGCACTGATCACGTGGATGATCATACACTAATCTTGTTACAGATCATGCACTGATCACGTGGCTGATCATGCACTGATACCGTGACTGAGCATGGACTGATCACATGACTATCATGTAGTGATCACGTGACTTAATGGCGCTGATCATGTGACTGATCATGCGCTGATCATGTTTGCTATCATACACTGATCATGTGCCTCTGGAGGCAATAAACAAAGAGCTGAGTAGGCACGAATCAAACAGTCAGCAGGCAATAATCATGGAACTCAGGTGTGAGGAATCATGCTGCTCAGCTGGCAATAATCAAGCAGCTGAGCAGGCAGGAATTACGCAGCACAGCTGGCAATTGTCAAGCAGATGACAGGCAGGAATCGTGCAGCTCAGCTGGCAATTGTCAAGCAGATGAGCAGACAGTAATCACGCAGCTCAGCAGGCCCAGATCACGTGACTGAGCATGCACTGATCACGTGGCTGATCATACACTGATCACGTGTCTGATCATGCACTGATCACGTGGCTGATCATACACTGATCACGTAACTGATCATGCACTGATCACGTGGCTATCATGCACTGATCACGTGGCTGATCATGCACTGTTCACGTGGCTGATCACTCACCTGTCACGTGACATATCATGCACTGATCACGTGGCACTCATGCACTGATCACGTGGCTGATCATACTCTGCTGACGTAACTCATGCACACATCACGTGGCTATCATGCACTGCTCACGTGGCTCGTCATGGAATGATCACGTAGCAACCATATACTGGTCACGTGACTGATCATGCACTGATCACGTAAATGATCATGCACTGTTCACGTGACTGATCATGTACTGATCACGTGACTGATCATGCACTGATCACGTGGCTATCATGCACTGCTCACGTGGCTGATCATGCACGATCACGTAGCAACCATGTACTGGTCACGTGACTGATCATGCACTGATCACGTAATTGATCATGCACTGATCACGTGGCTCATCATGCACTGATCACGTGACTGATCATGCACTGATCACGTGGCTATCATGCACTGATCACGTGGCTGATCATGCACTGATCACGTGGCTGTCATGCACTGATCACGTGGCTGATCATGCACTGATCACGTGACTGATCATGCACTGATCACGTGACTGATCATGCACTGATCACGTGGCTATCATGCACTGCTCACGTGGCTGATCATGCATGATCACGCAGCTACCATGTACTGGTCACATGACTGATCATGCACTGATCACGTGACTGATCATGCAGTGATCACGTGGCTATCATGCACTACTCACGTGGCTGATCATGCAATGATCATGTAGCTACCATGTACAGGTCACGTGAATGATCATACACCCATCAGGTGACTGATCATGCACTGATCACGTGGCTATCATGCACTGATCACGAGACTGATCATGCACTGATCACGTCTATATCATGCACTGATCACATGACTGCCCATGCACTGATCACGTGGATGATCATACACTAATCTTGTGACAGATCATGCACTGATCACGTGGCTGATCATGCACTGATACCGTGACTGAGCATGGACTGATCACATGACTATCATGTAGTGATCACGTGACTTAATGGCGCTGATCATGTGACTGATCATGCGCTGATCATGTTTGCTATCATACACTGATCATGTGCCTCTGGAGGCAATAAACAAAGAGCTGAGTAGGCACGAATCAAACAGTCAGCAGGCAATAATCATGGAACTCAGGTGTGAGGAATCATGCTGCTCAGCTGGCAATAATCAAGCAGCTGAGGAGGCAGGAATTACGCAGCACAGCTGGCAATTGTCAAGCAGATGACAGGCAGGAATCGTGCAGCTCAGCTGGCAATTGTCAAGCAGATGAGCAGACAGTAATCACGCAGCTCAGCAGGCCCAGATCACGTGACTGAGCATGCACTGTTCACGTGGCTGATCATACACTGATCACGTGATGATCATGCACTGATCACTTGGATATCATGCACTGATCACGTGGCTGATCATACACTGTTCACGTGTCTGACCATGCACTGATCACGTGGCTGATCATACACAGCTCACGTAACTGATCATGCACTGATCACGTGGCTATCATGCACTGATCACGTGGCTGATCATGCACTGATCACGTGGCAACCATATACTGGTCACGTGACTGATCATGCACTGATCACGTGAATGATCATGCACTGATCACGTGACTGATCATGCACTGATCACGTGACTGATCATGCACTGATCACGTGGCTATCATGCACTGCTCACGTGGCTGATCATGCACGATCACGTAGCAACCATGTACTGGTCACGTGACTGATCATGCACTGATCACGTAATTGATCATGCACTGATCACGTGGCTGATCATGCACTGATCACGTGGCTGATCACACATGATCACGTGACTGATCATGCACTGATCACGTGGCTCTCATGCACTGATCACGTGGCTGTCATGCACTGATCACGTGGATATCATCCACTGATCACGTGGCTGATCATGCACTGATCACATGACTGATCATGCACTGATCACGTGGCTATCATGCACTGATCACGTGGCTATCATGCACTGATCACGTGGCTATCATGCACTGATCACGTGGCTGATCATGCAATGATCACGTAGCTACCATGTACTGGTCACGTGACTGATCATGCACTGATCACGTAATTGATCATGCACTGATCACGTGGCTGATCATGCACTGATCACGTGGCTGATCATACACTGATCACGTAACTGATCATGCACTGATCACGTGACTGATCATGCACTGATCACGTGGCTATCATGCACTGATCACGTGGCTGACATACACTGATCACGTGCCTGATCATGCACTGATCACGTGGCTGATCATGCACTGATCACGTGACTGATCATGCACTGATCTCGTGTCTGATCATGCACTGATCACGTGGCTATCATGCACTGCTCACGTGGCTGATCATGCCATGATCACGCAGCTACCATGTACTGGTCACATGACTGATCATGCACTGATCACGTGACTGATCATGCAGTGATCACGTGGCTATCATGCACTACTCACGTGGCTGATCATGCAATGATCATGTAGCTACCATGTACAGGTCACGTGAATGATCATACACCCATCAGGTGACTGATCATGCACTGATCACGTGGCTATCATGCACTGATCACGAGACTGATCATGCACTGATCACGTCTATATCATGCACTGATCACATGACTGCCCATGCACTGATCACGTGGATGATCATACACTAATCTTGTGACAGATCATGCACTGATCACGTGGCTGATCATGCACTGATACCGTGACTGAGCATGGACTGATCACATGACTATCATGTAGTGATCACGTGACTTAATGGCGCTGATCATGTGACTGATCATGCGCTGATCATGTTTGCTATCATACACTGATCATGTGCCTCTGGAGGCAATAAACAAAGAGCTGAGTAGGCACGAATCAAACAGTCAGCAGGCAATAATCATGGAACTCAGGTGTGAGGAATCATGCTGCTCAGCTGGCAATAATCAAGCAGCTGAGCAGGCAGGAATTACGCAGCACAGCTGGCAATTGTCAAGCAGATGACAGGCAGGAATCGTGCAGCTCAGCTGGCAATTGTCAAGCAGATGAGCAGACAGTAATCACGCAGCTCAGCAGGCCCAGATCACGTGACTGAGCATGCACTGTTCACGTGGCTGATCATACACTGATCACGTGATGATCATGCACTGATCACTTGGATATCATGCACTGATCACGTGGCTGATCATACACTGTTCACGTGTCTGACCATGCACTGATCACGTGGCTGATCATACACTGCTCACGTAACTGATCATGCACTGATCACGTGGCTATCATGCACTGATCACGTGGCTGAACATGCACTGTTCACGTGGCTGATCACACACCTGTCACGTGACATATCATGCACTGATCACGTGGCACTCATGCACTGATCACGTGGCTGATCATACTCTGCTCACGTAACTCATGCACACATCACGTGGCTATCATGCACTGCTCACGTGGCTCGTCATGGAATGATCACGTAGCAACCATATACTGGTCACGTGACTGATCATGCAAAGATCACGTAAATGATCATGCACTGTTCACGTGACTGATCATGTACTGATCACGTGACTGATCATGCACTGATCACGTGGCTATCATGCTCTGCTCACGTGGCTGATCATGCAACGATCACGTAGCAACCATGTACTGGTCACGTGACTGATCATGCACTGATCACGTAATTGATCCTGCACTGATCACGTGGCTCATCATGCACTGATCACGTGGCTGATCACACATGTATCACGTGACTGATCATGCACTGATCACGTGGCTCTCATGCACTGATCACGTGGCTGTCATGCACTGATCACGTGGATATCATCCACTGATCACGTGGCTGATCACACACGTATCACATGACTGATCATGCACTGATCACGTGGCTATCATGCACTGATCACGTGGCTATCATGCACTGATCACGTGGCTGATCATGCAATGATCACGTAGCTACCATGTACTGGTCACGTGACTGATCATGCACTGATCACGTAATTGATCATGCACTGATCATGTGGCTGATCATGCACTGATCACGTGGCTGATCATACACTGATCACGTAACTGATCATGCACTGATCACGTGACTGATCATGCACTGATCACGTGGCTATCATGCACTGATCACGTGGCTGACATACACTGATCACGTGCCTGATCATGCACTGATCACGTGGCTGATCATGCACTGATCACGTGACTGATCATGCACTGATCACGTGTCTGATCATGCACTGATCACGTGGCTATCATGCACTGCTCACGTGGCTGATCATGCCATGATCACGCAGCTACCATGTACTGGTCACATGACTGATCATGCACTGATCACGTGACTGATCATGCACTGATCACGTGGCTATCATGCACTACTCACGTGGCTGATCATGCAATGATCATGTAGCTACCATGTACAGGTCACGTGAATGATCATACACCCATCAGGTGACTGATCATGCACTGATCACGTGGCTATCATGCACTGATCACGAGACTGATCATGCACTGATCACGTCTATATCATGCACTGATCACATGACTGCCCATGCACTGATCACGTGGATGATCATACACTAATCTTGTGACAGATCATGCACTGATCACGTGGCTGATCATGCACTGATACCGTGACTGAGCATGGACTGATCACATGACTATCATGTAGTGATCACGTGACTTAATGGCGCTGATCATGTGACTGATCATGCGCTGATCATGTTTGCTATCATACACTGATCATGTGCCTCTGGAGGCAATAAACAAAGAGCTGAGTAGGCACGAATCAAACAGTCAGCAGGCAATAATCATGGAACTCAGGTGTGAGGAATCATGCTGCTCAGCTGGCAATAATCAAGCAGCTGAGCAGGCAGGAATTACGCAGCACAGCTGGCAATTGTCAAGCAGATGACAGGCAGGAATCGTGCAGCTCAGCTGGCAATTGTCAAGCAGATGAGCAGACAGTAATCACGCAGCTCAGCAGGCCCAGATCACGTGACTGAGCATGCACTGTTCACGTGGCTGATCATACACTGATCACGTGATGATCATGCACTGATCACTTGGATATCATGCACTGATCACGTGGCTGATCATACACTGTTCACGTGTCTGACCATGCACTGATCACGTGGCTGATCATACACTGCTCACGTAACTGATCATGCACTGATCACGTGGCTATCATGCACTGATCACGTGGCTGAACATGCACTGTTCACGTGGCTGATCACACACCTGTCACGTGACATATCATGCACTGATCACGTGGCACTCATGCACTGATCACGTGGCTGATCATACTCTGCTCACGTAACTCATGCACACATCACGTGGCTATCATGCACTGCTCACGTGGCTGCTCATGGAATGATCACGTAGCAACCATATACTGGTCACGTGACTGATCATGCACTGATCACGTAAATGATCATGCACTGTTCACGTGACTGATCATGTACTGATCACGTGACTGATCATGCACTGATCACGTGGCTATCATGCACTGCTCACGTGGCTGATCATGCACGATCACGTAGCAACCATGTACTGGTCACGTGACTGATCATGCACTGATCACGTAATTGATCATGCACTGATCACGTGGCTCATCATGCACTGATCACGTGGCTGATCACACATGTATCACGTGACTGATCATGCACTGATCACGTGGCTCTCATGCACTGATCACGTGGCTGTCATGCACTGATCACGTGGATATCATGCACTGATCACGTGGCTGATCACACACGTATCACATGACTGATCATGCACTGATCACGTGGCTATCATGCACTGATCACGTGGCTATCATGCACTGATCACGTGGCTGATCAGCAATGATCACGTAGCTACCATGTACTGGTCACGTGACTGATCATGCACTGATCACGTAATTGATCATGCACTGATCACGTGGCTGATCATGCACTGATCACGTGGCTGATCATGCACTGATCACGTAACTGATCATGCACTGATCACGTGACTGATCATGCACTGATCACGTGGCTGATCATGCACTGATCACGTGGCTGATCATGCACTGATCACGTGCCTGATCATGCACTGATCACGTGGCTGATCATGCACTGATCACGTGACTGATCATGCACTGATCACGTGGCTGATCATGCACTGATCACGTGACTGATCATGCACTGATCACGTGACTGATCATGCACTGATCACGTGGCTATCATGCACTGATCACGTGGCTGATCATGCATGATCACGCAGCTACCATGCACTGGTCACATGACTGATCATGCACTGATCACGTGACTGATCATGCACTGATCACGTGGCTATCATGCACTGATCACGTGGCTGATCATGCACTGATCACGTGGCTGATCATGCACTATCACGTGACTGATCATGCACTGATCACGTGGCTATCATGCACTGATCACGTGGCTATCATGCACTGATCACGTGGCTGATCATGCATGATCACGTGGCTATCATGCACTGATCACGTGACTGATCATGCACTGATCACGTGATTGATCATGCACTGATCACGTGGCTGATCATGCACTGATCACGTGGCTGATCATGCACTGATCACGTAACTGATCATGCACTGATCACGTGACTGATCATGCACTGATCACGTGGCTATCATGCACTGATCACGTGGCTGGACATGCACTGATCACGTGCCTGATCATGCACTGATCACGTGGCTGATCATGCACTGATCACGTGACTGATCATGCAGTGATCACGTGGCTATCATGCACTACTCACGTGGCTGATCATGCAATGATCATGTAGCTACCATGTACAGGTCACGTGAATGATCATACACCCATCAGGTGACTGATCATGCACTGATCACGTGGCTATCATGCACTGATCACGAGACTGATCATGCACTGATCACGTCTATATCATGCACTGATCACATGACTGCCCATGCACTGATCACGTGGATGATCATACACTAATCACGTGACTGATCATGCACTGATACCGTGACTGAGCATGGACTGATCACATGACTATCATGTAGTGATCACGTGACTTAATGGCGCTGATCATGTGACTGATCATGCGCTGATCATGTTTGCTATCATACACTGATCATGTGCCTCTGGAGGCAATAAACAAAGAGCTGAGTAGGCACGAATCAAACAGTCAGCAGGCAATAATCATGGAACTCAGGTGTGAGGAATCATGCTGCTCAGCTGGCAATAATCAAGCAGCTGAGCAGGCAGGAATTACGCAGCACAGCTGGCAATTGTCAAGCAGATGACAGGCAGGAATCGTGCAGCTCAGCTGGCAATTGTCAAGCAGATGAGCAGACAGTAATCACGCAGCTCAGCAGGCCCAGATCACGTGACTGAGCATGCACTGTTCACGTGGCTGATCATACACTGATCACGTGATGATCATGCACTGATCACTTGGATATCATGCACTGATCACGTGGCTGATCATACACTGTTCACGTGTCTGACCATGCACTGATCACGTGGCTGATCATACACTGCTCACGTAACTGATCATGCACTGATCACGTGGCTATCATGCACTGATCACGTGGCTGAACATGCACTGTTCACGTGGCTGATCACACACCTGTCACGTGACATATCATGCACTGATCACGTGGCACTCATGCACTGATCACGTGGCTGTCATGGAATGATCACGTAGCAACCATATACTGGTCACGTGACTGATCATGCACTGATCACGTAAATGATCATGCACTGTTCACGTGACTGATCATGTACTGATCACGTGACTGATCATGCACTGATCACGTGGCTATCATGCTCTGCTCACGTGGCTGATCATGCAACGATCACGTAGCAACCATGTACTGGTCACGTGACTGATCATGCACTGATCACGTAATTGATCATGCACTGATCACGTGGCTCATCATGCACTGATCACGTGGCTGATCACACATGTATCACGACTGATCATGCACTGATCACGTGGCTCTCATGCACTATTCACGTGGCTGTCATGCACTGATCACGTGGATATCATGCACTGATCACGTGGCTGATCACACACGTATCACATGACTGATCATGCACTGATCACGTGGCTATCATGCACTGATCACGTGGCTATCATGCACTGATCACGTGGCTGATCATGCACTGATCACGTAGCTACCATGCACTGATCACGTGACTGATCATGCACTGATCACGTGGCTGATCATGCACTGATCACGTGGCTGATCATGCACTGATCACGTGGCTGATCATGCACTGATCACGTAACTGATCATGCACTGATCACGTGACTGATCATGCACTGATCACGTGGCTATCATGCACTGATCACGTGGCTGATCATACACTGATCACGTGCCTGATCATGCACTGATCACGTGGCTGATCATGCACTGATCACGTGACTGATCATGCACTGATCACGTGACTGATCATGCACTGATCACGTGGCTATCATGCACTGATCACGTGGCTGATCATGCATGATCACGCAGCTACCATGTACTGGTCACATGACTGATCATGCACTGATCACGTGACTGATCATGCACTGATCACGTGGCTATCATGCACTACTCACGTGGCTGATCATGCAATGATCATGTAGCTACCATGTACAGGTCACGTGAATGATCATACACCCATCAGGTGACTGATCATGCACTGATCACGTGGCTATCATGCACTGATCACGAGACTGATCATGCACTGATCACGTCTATATCATGCACTGATCACATGACTGCCCATGCACTGATCACGTGGATGATCATACACTAATCACGTGACTGATCATGCACTGATACCGTGACTGAGCATGGACTGATCACATGACTATCATGTAGTGATCACGTGACTTAATGGCGCTGATCATGTGACTGATCATGCGCTGATCATGTTTGCTATCATACACTGATCATGTGCCTCTGGAGGCAATAAACAAAGAGCTGAGTAGGCACGAATCAAACAGTCAGCAGGCAATAATCATGGAACTCAGGTGTGAGGAATCATGCTGCTCAGCTGGCAATAATCAAGCAGCTGAGCAGGCAGGAATTACGCAGCACAGCTGGCAATTGTCAAGCAGATGACAGGCAGGAATCGTGCAGCTCAGCTGGCAATTGTCAAGCAGATGAGCAGACAGTAATCACGCAGCTCAGCAGGCCCTGATCACGTGACTGAGCATGCACTGTTCACGTGGCTGATCATACACTGATCACGTGATGATCATGCACTGATCACGTGGATATCATGCACTGATCACGTGGCTGATCATACACTGATCACGTGTCTGACCATGCACTGATCACGTGGCTGATCATGCACTGATCACGTAACTGATCATGCACTGATCACGTGGCATCATGCACTGATCACGTGGCTGATCATGCACTGATCACGTGGCATGCACACATCACGTGGCTATCATGCACTGATCACGTGGCTGATCATGCACTGATCACGTAGCAACCATATACTGATCACGTGACTGATCATGCACTGATCACGTGGCTGATCATGCACTGATCACGTGACTGATCATGCAC
The DNA here is from genome assembly GCF_032452875.1 of Bos javanicus. Classification (NCBI taxonomy): domain Eukaryota; kingdom Metazoa; phylum Chordata; class Mammalia; order Artiodactyla; family Bovidae; genus Bos; species Bos javanicus. Next base: position 308,326 of record NW_026893827.1, read on the forward strand.
TGATCACGTGACTGATCATGCACTGATCACGTGGCTATCATGCACTGCTCACGTGGCTGATCATGCATGATCACGCAGCTACCATGTACTGGTCACATGACTGATCATGCACTGATCACGTGACTGATCATGCACTGATCACGTGGCTATCATGCACTACTCACGTGGCTGATCATGCAATGATCATGTAGCTACCATGTACAGGTCACGTGAATGATCATACACCCATCAGGTGACTGATCATGCACTGATCACGTGGCTATCATGCACTGATCACGAGACTGATCATGCACTGATCACGTCTATATCATGCACTGATCACATGACTGCCCATGCACTGATCACGTGGATGATCATACACTAATCATGTGACAGATCATGCACTGATCACGTGGCTGATCATGCACTGATACCGTGACTGAGCATGGACTGATCACATGACTATCATGTAGTGATCACGTGACTTAATGGCGCTGATCATGTGACTGATCATGCGCTGATCATGTTTGCTATCATACACTGATCATGTGCCTCTGGAGGCAATAAACAAAGAGCTGAGTAGGCACGAATCAAACAGTCAGCAGGCAATAATCATGGAACTCAGGTGTGAGGAATCATGCTGCTCAGCTGGCAATAATCAAGCAGCTGAGCATGCAGGAATCGTGCAGCTCAGCTGGCAATTGTCAAGCAGATGAGCAGACAGTAATCACGCAGCTCAGCAGGCCCAGATCACGTGACTGAGCATGCACTGTTCACGTGGCTGATCATACACTGATCACGTGATGATCATGCACTGATCACTTGGATATCATGCACTGATCACGTGGCTGATCATACACTGTTCACGTGTCTGACCATGCACTGATCACGTGGCTGATCATACACTGCTCACGTAACTGATCATGCACTGATCACGTGGCTATCATGCACTGATCACGTGGCTGAACATGCACTGTTCACGTGGCTGATCACACACCTGTCACGTGACATATCATGCACTGATCACGTGGCACTCATGCACTGATCACGTGGCTGATCATACTCTGCTCACGTAACTCATGCACACATCACGTGGCTATCATGCACTGCTCACGTGGCTCGTCATGGAATGATCACGTAGCAACCATATACTGGTCACGTGACTGATCATGCAAAGATCACGTAAATGATCATGCACTGTTCACGTGACTGATCATGTACTGATCACGTGACTGATCATGCACTGATCACGTGGCTATCATGCTCTGCTCACGTGGCTGATCATGCAACGATCACGTAGCAACCATGTACTGGTCACGTGACTGATCATGCACTGATCACGTAATTGATCCTGCACTGATCACGTGGCTCATCATGCACTGATCACGTGGCTGATCACACATGTATCACGTGACTGATCATGCACTGATCACGTGGCTCTCATGCACTGATCACGTGGCTGTCATGCACTGATCACGTGGATATCATGCACTGATCACGTGGCTGATCACACACGTATCACATGACTGATCATGCACTGATCACGTGGCTATCATGCACTGATCACGTGGCTATCATGCACTGATCACGTGGCTGATCATGCAATGATCACGTAGCTACCATGTACTGATCACGTGACTGATCATGCACTGATCACGTAATTGATCATGCACTGATCACGTGGCTGATCATGCACTGATCACGTGGCTGATCATGCACTGATCACGTAACTGATCATGCACTGATCACGTGACTGATCATGCACTGATCACGTGGCTGATCATGCACTGATCACGTGGCTGATCATGCACTGATCACGTGACTGATCATGCACTGATCACGTGACTGATCATGCACTGATCACGTGGCTATCATGCACTGATCACGTGGCTGATCATGCAATGATCATGTAGCTACCATGTACAGGTCACGTGAATGATCATACACCCATCAGGTGACTGATCATGCACTGATCACGTGGCTATCATGCACTGATCACGACTGATCATGCACTGATCACGTCTATATCATGCACTGATCACATGACTGCCCATGCACTGATCACGTGGATGATCATACACTAATCATGTGACAGATCATGCACTGATCACGTGGCTGATCATGCACTGATACCGTGACTGAGCATGGACTGATCACATGACTATCATGTAGTGATCACGTGACTTAATGGCGCTGATCATGTGACTGATCATGCGCTGATCATGTTTGCTATCATACACTGATCATGTGCCTCTGGAGGCAATAAACAAAGAGCTGAGTAGGCACGAATCAAACAGTCAGCAGGCAATAATCATGGAACTCAGGTGTGAGGAATCATGCTGCTCAGCTGGCAATAATCAAGCAGCTGAGCAGGCAGGAATTACGCAGCACAGCTGGCAATTGTCAAGCAGATGACAGGCAGGAATCGTGCAGCTCAGCTGGCAATTGTCAAGCAGATGAGCAGACAGTAATCACGCAGCTCAGCAGGCCCAGATCACGTGACTGAGCATGCACTGTTCACGTGGCTGATCATACACTGATCACGTGATGATCATGCACTGATCACTTGGATATCATGCACTGATCACGTGGCTGATCATACACTGTTCACGTGTCTGACCATGCACTGATCACGTGGCTGATCATACACTGCTCACGTAACTGATCATGCACTGATCACGTGGCTATCATGCACTGATCACGTGGCTGAACATGCACTGTTCACGTGGCTGATCACACACTGTCACGTGACATATCATGCACTGATCACGTGGCACTCATGCACTGATCACGTGGCTGATCATACTCTGCTCACGTAACTGATCATGCACTGATCACGTGGCTGATCATGCACTGATCACGTGGCTGATCATGCACTGATCACGTGACTATCATGCACTGATCACGTGACTGATCATGCACTGATCACGTGGCTGATCATGCACTGATCACGTGACTGATCATGCACTGATCACGTGGCTGATCATGCACTGATCACGTGGCTGATCATGCACTGATCACGTGGCTGATCATGCACTGATCACGTGACTATCATGCACTGATCACGTGGCTGATCATGCACTGATCACGTGGCTGATCATGCACTGATCACGTGACTCATGCACACATCACGTGGCTATCATGCACTGATCACGTGGCTGTCATGCACTGATCACGTGGCTACCATGCACTGGTCACGTGACTGATCATGCACTGATCACGTGGCTGATCATGCACTGATCACGTGACTGATCATGCACTGATCACGTGACTGATCATGCACTGATCACGTGGCTATCATGCACTGATCACGTGGCTGATCATGCAATGATCACGTAGCTACCATGTACTGGTCACGTGACTGATCATGCACTGATCACGTAACTGATCATGCACTGATCACGTGGCTGTCATGCACTGATCACGTGGCTGATCACACATGATCACGTGACTGATCATGCACTGATCACGTGGCTCTCATGCACTGATCACGTGGCTGATCATGCACTGATCACGTGGCTATCATGCACTGATCACGTGGCTGATCATGCACTATCACGTGACTGATCATGCACTGATCACGTGGCTATCATGCACTGATCACGTGGCTATCATGCACTGATCACGTGGCTGATCATGCACTGATCACGTAGCAACCATGTACTGGTCACGTGACTGATCATGCACTGATCACGTGACTGATCATGCACTGATCACGTGGCTGATCATGCACTGATCACGTGGCTGATCATGCACTGATCACGTGACTATCATGCACTGATCACGTGGCTGATCATGCACTGATCACGTGCCTGATCATGCACTGATCACGTGGCTGATCATGCACTGATCACGTGACTGATCATGCACTGATCACGTGGCTGATCATGCACTGATCACGTGGCTATCATGCACTGATCACGTGGCTGATCATGCATGATCACGCAGCTATCATGCACTGATCACGTGACTGATCATGCACTGATCACGTGACTGATCATGCACTGATCACGTGGCTATCATGCACTGATCACGTGGCTGATCATGCACTGATCATGTAACTACCATGCACTGGTCACGTGAATGATCATACACTGATCAGGTGACTGATCATGCACTGATCACGTGGCTATCATGCACTGATCACGTGACTGATCATGCACTGATCACGTCTATATCATGCACTGATCACGTGACTGCCCATGCACTGATCACGTGGATGATCATGCACTAATCACGTGACAGATCATGCACTGATCACGTGGCTGATCATGCACTATCACGTGACTGATCATGCACTGATCACGTGGCTGATCATGCACTGATCACGTGGCTATCATGCACTGATCACGTGGCTGATCATACACTGATCACGTGTCTGATCATGCACTGATCACGTGGCTGATCATACACTGCTCACGTAACTGATCATGCACTGATCACGTGGCTATCATGCACTGATCACGTGGCTGAACATGCACTGTTCACGTGGCTGATCACACACTGTCACGTGACATATCATGCACTGATCACGTGGCACTCATGCACTGATCACGTGGCTGATCATACTCTGCTCACGTAACTCATGCACACATCACGTGGCTATCATGCACTGCTCACGTGGCTGTCATGGAATGATCACGTAGCAACCATATACTGGTCACGTGACTGATCATGCACTGATCACGTAAATGATCATGCACTGTTCACGTGACTGATCATGTACTGATCACGTGACTGATCATGCACTGATCACGTGGCTATCATGCACTGCTCACGTGGCTGATCATGCAACGATCACGTAGCAACCATGTACTGGTCACGTGACTGATCATGCACAGATCACGTAATTGATCCTGCACTGATCACGTGGCTCATCATGCACTGATCACGTGGCTGATCACACATGTATCACGTGAGTGATCATGCACTGATCCCGTGGCTCTCATGCACTGATCACGTGGCTGTCATGCACTGATCACGTGGATATCATGCATTGATCACGTGGTTGATCACACACGTATCACATGACTGATCATGCACTGATCACGTGGCTATCATGCACTGATCACGTGGCTATCATGCACAGATCATGTGGCTGGTCAGGCAATGATCACGTAGCTACCATGTACTGGTCATGTGACTGATCATGCACTGATCACGTAATTGATCATGCACTGATCATGTGGCTGATCATGCACTGATCACGTGGCTGATCATACACTGATCACGTAACTGATCATGAACTGATCACGTGACTGATCATGCACTGATCACGTGGCTATCATGCACTGATCACTTGGCTGGACATACACTGATCACGTGCCTGGTCATGCACTGATCACGTGGCTGATCATGCAATGATCACGTGACTGATCAGGCACTGATCTCGTGTGTGATCATGCACTGATCACGTGGCTATCATGCACTGCTCACGTGGCTGATCATGCCATGATCACGCAGCTACCATGTACTGGTCACATGACTGATCATGCACTGATCACGTGACTGATCATGCAGTGATCACGTGGCTATCATGAACTACTCACGTGGCTGATCATGCAATGATCATGTAGCTACCATGTACAGGTCACGTGAATGATCATACACCCATCAGGTGACTGATCATGCACTGATCACGTGGCTATCATGCACTGATCACGAGACAGATCATGCACTGTTCACGTCTATATCATGCACTGATCACATGACTGCCCGTGCACTGATCACGTGGATGATCATACACTAATCTTGTGACAGATCATGCACTGTTCACGTGACTGATCATGTACTGATCACGTGACTGATCATGCACTGATCACTTAATTGATCCTGCACTGATCACGTGGCTCATCATGCACTGATCACGTGGCTGATCACACATGTATCACGTGACTGATCATGCACTGATCACTTGGCTCTCATGCACTGACCACGTGGCTATCATGCTCTGCTCACGTGGCTGATCATGCAACGGTCACGTAGCAACCATGTACTGGTCACGTGACTGATCATGCACTGATCACGTAATTGATCCTGCACTGATCACGTGGCTCATCATGCACTGATCACGTGGCTGATCACACTTATCACGTGACTGATCATGCACTGATCACTTGGCTCTCATGCACTGATCACGTGGCTATAATGCACTGATCACGTGGATATCATGCACTGATCACGTCGCTGATCACACACATATCACATGACTGATCATGCACTGATCACGTGGGTATCATGCACTGATCACGTGGCTATCATGCACTGATCACGTGGCTGATCACGCAATGATCACGTAGCTACCATGTACTGGTCACGTGACTGATCATGCACTGATCACGTAATTGATCCTGCACTGATCACATGGCTCATCACGCACTGATCATGTGGCTGATCACACATGTATCACGTGACTGATCATGCACAGATCACGTGAATAATCATGAAGTGATCACGTGGCTATCCTGCACTGATCACGTGGATAACATGCACTGATCACGTGGCTGATCATACACTGTTCACGTGTCTGACCATGCACTGATCACGTGGCTGACCATACACTGCTCACGCAACTGATCATGCACTGATCACGTGGCTATCATGCACTGATCACGTGACTGATCATGCACTGGTCATGTGACGGATCTTGCCCTGATCAAGTGGCTATCATGCACTGATCACGTGGCTGATCATGCAATGATCATGTAGCTACCATGTACGGTCACGTGACTGATCATACACCCATCAGGTGACTGATCATGTACTGATCACGTGGCTATCATGCACTGATCACGTGGCTATCATGCACTGATCACTTGGTGAACATGCACTGTTCACGTGGCTGATCACACACTGATCACGTGACTGATCATGCACTGATAACGTGGCTGATCATGCACTGATCATGTGACTGATCATGCACTGATCTCCTGTCTGATCATGCACTGATCACGTGGCTATCATGCACTGCTCTCGTGGCTGATCATGCGATGATCACGCTGCTACCATGTACTGGTCACATGACTGATCATGCACTGATCACGTGACTGATCATCCCGTGATCACGTGGCTATCGTGCACTACTCACGTGGCTGATCATGCAATGATCATGTAGCTACCATGTACAGGTCACGTGAATGATCATACACCCATCAGGTGACTGATCATGCACTGATCACGTGGCTATCATGCACTGTTCACGTGGCTGATCATACACTGATCACGTGACTGATCATGCACTGATCACGTGACTGATCATGCACTGATCACGTGGCTATCATGCACTGATCACTTGGCTGGACATACACTGATCACGTGCCTGGTCATGCACTGATCACGTGGCTGATCATGCACTGATCACGTGACTGATCATGCACTGATCACGTGGCTGATCATGCACTGATCACGTGACTGATCATGCACTGATCACGTGGCTATCATGCACTGATCACGTGGCTGGACATACACTGATCACGTGCCTGGTCATGCACTGATCACGTGGCTGATCATGCACTGATCACGTGACTGATCATGCACTGATCTCGTGTCTGATCATGCACTGCTCACGTGGCTGTCATGCACTGCTCACGTGGCTGATCATGCCATGATCACGCAGCTACCATGTACTGGTCACATGACTGATCATGCACTGATCACGTGACTGATCATGCACTGATCACGTGGCTATCATGCACTGCTCACGTGGCTGATCAAGTACAGATCACGTGACTGAGCATGCACTGCTCACGTGGCTGATCAAGTACAGATCACGTGACTGAGCATGCACTGATCACGTGGCTGATCATGCACTGATGACGTGGCTTTCATGCACTGATCACGTGGCTGATCATGCAATGATCACGTAGCTACCATGTACTGGTCACGTGACTGCTCATGCACTGATCACGTAATTGATCATGCACTGGTCATGTGGCTGATCATGCACTGATCACGTGGCTGATCATACACTGATCACGTGGCTATCATGCACTGATCACGTGACTGATCATGCACTGCTCTCATGGCTATCATGCAGTGATCACGTGGCTATCATGCACAGATCACATGGCTGATCATGCAATGATCGCGTAGCTACCATATACTGGTCACGTGACTGGTCATGCACTGATCACGTGGCTGATCATGCACTGATCACGTGACTGATCATGCACTGTTCACGAGACTCATCATGCACTGATCACGTGGATATCATGCACTGATCACGTGTTTGATCATACACTGTTCACGTGTCTGACCATGCACTGCTGACATGGCTGATCATACACTGTTCACGTAACTGATCATGCACTGATCACGTGAATATCATGCACTGATCACGTGGCTGAACATGCACTGTTCACGTGGCTTACCACACACCTGTCACGTGACTGATCATGCACTGATCACGTGGCACTCATGCACTGATCACGTGGCTGATCATACTCTGCTCACGTAAATGATCATGCACACATCAGGTGGCTATCATGCACTTCTCACCTGGCTGGTCATGCAATGTTCACGTAGCTACCATATACTGGTCACGTGACTGATCATGCTCAGATCCCGTAAATGATCATGCACTGTTCACGTGACTCATCATGTACTGATCACGTGACTGATCATGCACTTATCACGTGGCTATCATGCACTGCTCACGTGGCTGATCATGCAATGATCATGTAGAAACCATGTACTGGTCATGTGACTGATCATGCACTGATCACGTAATTAATCCTGCACTGATCACCTGACTCATCATGCACTGATCACGTGGCTGATCACACATATCACGTGACTGATCATGCACTGATCACGTGGCTATCATGCACTAATCACTTGGCTATCATTCACTGATCACGTGGATATCATGCACTGATCACGTGGCTGATCACACGTATCACATGACTGATCATGCACTGATCGCGTGGCTATTATGCACTGATCACGTGGCTGATCATGCACTGAACACGTGAATAATCATGCACTGATCACGTGACTGATCATACACTGATCATGCGGCTATTATGCACTGCACTTACCTGATCATGCAATGATCACGCACCTACCATGTACTGGTCACGTGACTGATCATGCACTGATGGCGTAATTGATCATGCACTGATCATGTGGCTGATCATGCACTGATCACGTGACTGATCATGCACTGTTCGCGAGACTCATCATGCACTGATCACGTGGCTATCATGCACTGATTACTTGGCTGGTCATGCTGATCACGTGCCTCGTCATGCACTGATCGCGTGGCTGATCATGCACTGATCACGTGACTGATCATGCACTGATCACATGGCTATCATGCAGTGATCACGTGGCTATCATGCACAGATCACATGGCTGATCATGCAATGATCACGTAGCAACCATATACTGGTCACGTGACTGATCATGCACTGATCACGTGGCTGATCATGCACTGATCACGTGACTGACCATGTACTGTTCACGAGACTCATCATGCACTGATCACGTGGATATCATGCAACGATCAAGTGGCTGATCATACACTGTTCACGTGTCTGACCATGCACTGCTGACGTGGCTAATCATACACTGTTCACGTAACTGATCATGCACTGATCACGTGAATATCATGCACTGATCACGTGGCTGAACATGCACTGTTCACGTGGCTTACCACACACCTGTCACGTGACTGATCATGCACTGATCACGTGGCACTCATGCACTGATCACGTGGCTGATCATACTCTGCTCACGTAACTGATCATGCACACATCAGGTGGCTATCATGCACTTCTCACCTGGCTGGTCATGCAATGTTCACGTAGCTAACATATACTGGTCACGTGACTGATCATGCTCAGATCACTTAAATGATCATGCATTGTTCACGTGACTGATCATGTACTGATCACGTGACTGATCATGCATTGATCACGTGGCTATCATGCACTGCTCACGTGGCTGATCATGCAATGATCATGTAGAAACCATGTACTTGTCACGTGACTCATCATGCACTGATCACGTAATTAATCCTGCACTGATCACCTGACTCATCATGCACTGATCACGTGGCTGATCACACACGTATCACGTGACTGATCATGCACTGATCACGTGGCTATCATGCACTAATCACGTGGCTATCATTCACTGATCACGTGGATATCATGCACTGATCACGTGGCTGATCACACACGTATCACATGACTGATCATGCACTGATCACGTGGCTATTATGCACTGATCACTTGGCTGATCATGCAATGATCATGTAGCTACCATGCACTGATCACGTGAATAATCATGAAGTGATCACGTGGCTGATCCTGCACTGATCACGTGGATAACATGCACTGATCACGTGGCTGATCATACACTGTTCACGTGTCTGACCATGCACTGATCACGTGGCTGACCATACACTGCTCACGCAACTGATCATGCACTGATCACGTGGCTATCATGCACTGATCACGTGACTGATCATGCACTGGTCATGTGACGAATCTTGCCCTGATCAAGTGGCTATCATGCACTGATCACGTGGCTGATCATGCAATGATCATGAAGCTACCATGTACCGGTCACGTGACCGATCATACACCCATCAGGTGACTGATCATGTACTGATCACGTGGCTATATTGCACTGATCACGTGGCTATCATGCACTGATCACTTGGTGAACATGCACTGTTCACGTGGCTGATCACACACCTGTCACGTGACTGATCATGCACTGATCGCGTGGCACTCATGCACTGATTACATGGCTGATCATACTCTGCTCACGTAACTGATCATGCACATATCACGTGGCTATCATGCACTGATCAAGTGGCTGGTCATGCAATGATCAGGTAGCTACCATATACTGGTCACGTGATTCATCATGCACATTTCACGTAAATGATCATGCACTGTTCAAGTGACTGATCATGTACTGATCCCGTGATGATCATGCACTGATCACATGGCTATCATGCACTGCTCACGTGGCTGGTCATGCAGTCATCATGTAGCATCCATGTACTGGTCACGTGACTGATCATGCACTGATCACGTAATTGATCTTGAACTGATCACGTGACTCATCATGCACTGATCACGTGACTGTTCACCCACTGATCACTTGACTGATCATGCACTGATCACGTGGCTATAATGCACTGATCACGTGGCTGATCATACACTGTTCACGAGCCAGGTCATGCACAGATCACGTGACTAATCATGAACTGATCACGTGGCTATAATTCACTGATCACGTGGTTATACACTGATTACGTTCCTGTCATGCACAGATCACGTGACTAATCATGAACTGATCACGTAGGCATCATGCACTGATCACGTTGCTGATCATACACTGTTAACGTGTCTGATCATGCACTGATCACGTGGCTGATCATGCACTGCTCATGTAGCTGATCATGCAATGATCACGTGTCTATCATGCAGTGCTCACGTGGCTGATCCTGCAATGATCATGTAGCTAACATGTACTGGTCACGTGACTGATCATGCAAAGTTAACGTAATTGATCATGCACAGATTACGTGACTGATCATGCCCTGATCACGTGACTGATCATGCACTGATCACGTGGCTATCATGCACTGCTCACGTGGCTGATCAAGTACAGATCACGTGACTGAGCATGCACTGATCACGTGGCTATCATGCACTGGTCACTTGGCTGATCATACACTCATCACAGGACTGATCGAGCACTGATTATGATGCTATCATGCATTGACTACATGACTCACATGCACTGATCACGTGGATGATCATGCACTGATCACGTGACTGACCATGCACTGATCACGTGACTGATTATGAACTGATCACGTGGCTGATCATGCACTGATGACGTGGCTTTCATGCACTTCTCACGTGGCTGATCATGCAATGATCACGTAGCTACCATGTACTGGTCACGTGACTGCTAATGCACTGATCACGTAATTGATCATGCACTGGTCATGTGGCTGATCATGCACTGATCACGTGGCTGATCATACACTGATCACGTGGCTATCATGCACTGATCACTTGGCTGCTCATACTGATCACGTGCCTCGTCATGCACTGATCACGTGGCTGTTCATGCACTGATCATGTGACTGATCATGCACTGCTCTCATGGCTATCATGCAGTGATCACGTGGCTATCATGCACAGATCACATGGCTGATCATGCAATGATCACGTAGCTACCATATACTGGTCACGTGACTGGTCATGCACTGATCACGTGGCTGATCATGCACTGATCACGTGACTGATCATGCACTGTTCACGAGACTCATCATGCACTGATCACGTGGATATCATGCACTGATCACGTGTTTGATCATACACTGTTCACGTGTCTGACCATGCACTGCTGACATGGCTGATCATACACTGTTCACGTAACTGATCATGCACTGATCACGTGAATATCATGCACTGATCACGTGGCTGAACATGCACTGTTCACGTGGCTTACCACACACCTGTCACGTGACTGATCATGCACTGATCACGTGGCACTCATGCACTGATCACGTGGCTGATCATACTCTGCTCACGTAAATGATCATGCACACATCAGGTGGCTATCATGCACTTCTCACCTGGCTGGTCATGCAATGTTCACGTAGCTACCATATACTGGTCACGTGACTGATCATGCTCAGATCCCGTAAATGATCATGCACTGTTCACGTGACTCATCATGTACTGATCACGTGACTGATCATGCACTTATCACGTGGCTATCATGCACTGCTCACGTGGCTGATCATGCAATGATCATGTAGAAACCATGTACTGGTCATGTGACTGATCATGCACTGATCACGTAATTAATCCTGCACTGATCACCTGACTCATCATGCACTGATCACGTGGCTGATCACACACGTATCACGTGACTGATCATGCACTGATCACGTGGCTATCATGCACTAATCACTTGGCTATCATTCACTGATCACGTGGATATCATGCACTGATCACGTGGCTGATCACACAGTATCACATGACTGATCATGCACTGATCACGTGGCTATTATGCACTGATCACGTGGCTGATCATGCACGGAACACGTGAATAATCATGCACTGATCACGTGACTGATCATACACTGATCATGCGGCTATTATGCACTGCTACTTACCTGATCATGCAATGATCACGCACCTACCATGTACTGGTCACGTGACTGATCATGCACTGATGACGTAATTGATCATGCACTGATCATGTGGCTGATTATGCACTGATCACGTGACTGATCATGCACTGTTCACGAGACTCATCATGCACTGATCACGTGGCTATCATGCACTGATTACTTGGCTGGTCATACTGATCACGTGCCTCGTCATGCACTGATCACGTGGCTGATCATGCACTGATCACGTGACTGATCATGCACTGATCACATGGCTATCATGCAGTGATCACGTGGCTATCATGCACAGATCACATGGCTGATCATGCAATGATCACGTAGCAACCATATACTGGTCACGTGACTGATCATGCACTGATCACGTGGCTGATCATGCACTGATCACGTGACTGATCATGTACTGTTCACGAGACTCATCATGCACTGATCACGTGGATATCATGCACTGATCACGTGTTTGATCATACACTGTTCACGTGTCTGACCATGCACTGCTGACGTGGCTAATCATACACTGTTCACGTAACTGATCATGCACTGATCACGTGGATATCATGCACTGATCACGTGGCTGAACATGCACTGTTCACGTGGCTTACCACACACCTGTCACGTGACTGATCATGCACTGATCACGTGGCACTCATGCACTGATCACGTGGCTGATCATACTCTGCTCACGTAACTGATCATGCACACATCAGGTGGCTATCATGCACTTCTCACCTGGCTGGTCATGCAATGTTCACGTAGCTAACATATACTGGTCACGTGACTGATCATGCTCAGATCCCGTAAATGATCATGCATTGTTCACGTGACTGATCATGTACTGATCACGTGACTGATCATGCATTGATCACGTGGCTATCATGCACTGCTCACGTGGCTGATCATGCAATGATCATGTAGAAACCATGTACTTGTCACGTGACTGATCATGCACTGATCACGTAATTAATCCTGCACTGATCACCTGACTCATCATGCACTGATCACGTGGCTGATCACACACGTATCACGTGACTGATCATGCACTGATCACGTGGCTATCATGCACTAATCACGTGGCTATCATTCACTGATCACGTGGATATCATGCACTGATCACGTGGCTGATCACACACGTATCACATGACTGATCATGCACTGATCACGTGGCTATTATGCACTGATCACTTGGCTGATCATGCAATGATCATGTAGCTACCATGCACTGATCACGTGAATAATCATGAAGTGATCACGTGGCTGATCCTGCACTGATCACGTGGATAACATGCACTGATCACGTGGCTGATCATACACTGTTCACGTGTCTGACCATGCACTGATCACGTGGCTGACCATACACTGCTCACGCAACTGATCATGCACTGATCACGTGGCTATCATGCACTGATCACGTGACTGATCATGCACTGGTCATGTGACGGATCTTGCCCTGATCAAGTGGCTATCATGCACTGATCACGTGGCTGATCATGCAATGATCATGAAGCTACCATGTACCGGTCACGTGACCGATCATACACCCATCAGGTGACTGATCATGTACTGATCACGTGGCTATATTGCACTGATCACGTGGCTATCATGCACTGATCACTTGGTGAACATGCACTCTTCACGTGGCTGATCACACACCTGTCACGTGACTGATCATGCACTGATAACGTGGCACTCATGCACTGATTACATGGCTGATCATACTCTGCTCACGTAACTGATCATGCACATATCACGTGGCCATCATGCACTGCTCAAGTGGCTGGTCATGCAATGATCAGGTAGCTACCATATACTGGTCACGTGATTCATCATGCACATTTCACGTAAATGATCATGCACTGTTCAAGTGACTGATCATGTACTGATCCCGTGATGATCATGCACTGATCACATGGCTATCATGCACTGCTCACGTGGCTGGTCATGCAGTCATCATGTAGCATCCATGTACTGGTCACGTGACTGATCATGCACTGATCACGTAATTGATCTTGAACTGATCACGTGACTCATCATGCACTGATCACGTGACTGTTCACCCACTGATCACTTGACTGATCATGCACTGATCACGTGGCTATAATGCACTGATCACGTGGCTGATCATACACTGTTCACGAGCCAGGTCATGCACAGATCACGTGACTAATCATGAACTGATCACGTGGCTATAATTCACTGATCACGTGGATTTTATACACTGATTACGTTCCTGTCATGCACAGATCACGTGACTAATCATGAACTGATCACGTAGGCATCATGCACTGATCACGTTGCTGATCATACACTGTTAACGTGTCTGATCATGCACTGATCACGTGGCTGATCATACACTGCTCATGTAACTGATCATGCAATGATCACGTGTCTATCATGCAGTGCTCACGTGGCTGATCCTGCAATGATCACGTAGCTAACATGTACTGGTCACGTGACTGATCATGCAAAGTTAACGTAATTGATCATGCACAGATTACGTGACTGATCATGCCCTGATCACGTGACTGATCATGCACTGATCACGTGGCTATCATGCACTTCTCACGTGGCTGATCAAGTACAGATCACGTGACTGAGCATGCACTGATCACGTGGCTATCATGCACTGGTCACTTGGCTGATCATACACTCATCACAGGACTGATCGAGCACTGATTATGATGCTATCATGCATTGACTACATGACTCACATGCACTGATCACGTGGATGATCATGCACTGATCACGTGACTGACCATGCACTGATCACGTGACTGATTATGAACTGATCACGTGGCTGATCATGCACTGATGACGTGGCTTTCATGCACTTCTCACGTGGCTGATCATGCAATGATCACGTAGCTACCATGTACTGGTCACGTGACTGCTCATGCACTGATCACGTAATTGATCATGCACTGGTCATGTGGCTGATCATGCACTGATCACGTGGCTGATCATACACTGATCACGTGGCTATCATGCACTGATCACTTGGCTGGTCATACTGATCACGTGCCTCGTCATGCACTGATCACGTGGCTGATCATGCACTGATCACGTGACTGATCATGCACTGCTCTCATGGCTATCATGCAGTGATCACGTGGCTATCATGCACAGATCACATGGCTGATCATGCAATGATCACGTAGCTACCATATACTGGTCACGTGACTGGTCATGCACTGATCACGTGGCTGATCATGCACTGATCACGTGACTGATCATGCACTGTTCACGAGACTCATCATGCACTGATCACGTGGATATCATGCACTGATCAAGTGTTTGATCATACACTGTTCACGTGTCTGACCATGCACTGCTGACATGGCTGATCATACACTGTTCACGTAACTGATCATGCACTGATCACGTGAATATCATGCACTGATCACGTGGCTGAACATGCACTGTTCACGTGGCTTACCACACACCTGTCACGTGACTGATCATGCACTGATCACGTGGCACTCATGCACTGATCACGTGGCTGATCATACTCTGCTCACGTAAATGATCATGCACACATCAGGTGGCTATCATGCACTTCTCACCTGGCTGGTCATGCAATGTTCACGTAGCTACCATATACTGGTCACGTGACTGATCATGCTCAGATCCCGTAAATGATCATGCACTGTTCACGTGACTCATCATGTACTGATCATGTGACTGATCATGCACTTATCACGTGGCTATCATGCACTGCTCACGTGGCTGATCATGCAATGATCATGTAGAAACCATGTACTGGTCATGTGACTGATCATGCACTGATCACGTAATTAATCCTGCACTGATCACCTGACTCATCATGCACTGATCACGTGGCTGATCACACACGTATCACGTGACTGATCATGCACTGATCACGTGGCTATCATGCACTAATCACGGGGCTATCATTCACTGATCACGTGGATATCATGCACTGATCACGTGGCTGATCACACACGTATCACATGACTGATCATGCACTGATCACGTGGCTATTATGCACTGATCACGTGGCTGATCATGCACGGAACACGTGAATAATCATGCACTGATCACGTGACTGATCATACACTGATCATGCGGCTATTATGCACTGCTACTTACCTGATCATGCAATGATCACGCACCTACCATGTACTGGTCACGTGACTGATCATGCACTGATGACGTAATTGATCATGCACTGATCATGTGGCTGATTATGCACTGATCACGTGACTGATCATGCACTGTTCACGAGACTCATCATGCACTGATCACGTGGCTATCATGCACTGATTACTTGGCTGGTCATACTGATCACGTGCCTCGTCATGCACTGATCACGTGGCTGATCATGCACTGATCACGTGACTGATCATGCACTGATCACATGGCTATCATGCAGTGATCACGTGGCTATCATGCACAGATCACATGGCTGATCATGCAATGATCACGTAGCAACCATATACTGGTCACGTGACTGATCATGCACTGATCACGTGGCTGATCATGCACTGATCACGTGACTGATCATGTACTGTTCACGAGACTCATCATGCACTGATCACGTGGATATCATGCACTGATCACGTGTTTGATCATACACTGTTCACGTGTCTGACCATGCACTGCTGACGTGGCTAATCATACACTGTTCACGTAACTGATCATGCACTGATCACGTGGATATCATGCACTGATCACGTGGCTGAACATGCACTGTTCACGTGGCTTACCACACACCTGTCACGTGACTGATCATGCACTGATCACGTGGCACTCATGCACTGATCACGTGGCTGATCATACTCTGCTCACGTAACTGATCATGCACACATCAGGTGGCTATCATGCACTTCTCACCTGGCTGGTCATGCAATGTTCACGTAGCTAACATATACTGGTCACGTGACTGATCATGCTCAGATCCCGTAAATGATCATGCATTGTTCACGTGACTGATCATGTACTGATCACGTGACTGATCATGCATTGATCACGTGGCTATCATGCACTGCTCACGTGGCTGATCATGCAATGATCATGTAGAAACCATGTACTTGTCACGTGACTGATCATGCACTGATCACGTAATTAATCCTGCACTGATCACCTGACTCATCATGCACTGATCACGTGGCTGAACACACACGTATCACGTGACTGATCATGCACTGATCACGTGGCTATCATGCACTAATCACGTGGCTATCATTCACTGATCACGTGGATATCATGCACTGATCACGTGGCTGATCACACACGTATCACATGACTGATCATGCACTGATCACGTGGCTATTATGCACTGATCACTTGGCTGATCATGCAATGATCATGTAGCTACCATGTACTGGTCACGTGACTGATCATGCACTGATCACGTAATTGATCATGCACTGATCACGTGGCTGATCATGCACTGAACACGTGAATAATCATGCACTGATCACGTGACTGATCATACACTGATCATGCGGCTATTATGCACTGCTACTTACCTGATCATGCAATGATCACGCAGCTACCATGTACTGGTAACGTCACTGATCATGCACTGATGACGTAATTGATCATGCACTGATCATGTGGCTGATCATGCACTGATCACGTGACTGATCATGCACTGATCACGTGACTGATCATGCACTGATCACGTGGCTATCATGCACTGATCACTTGGCTGGTCATACACTAATCACGCAGTTACCATGTACTGGTCACGTGACTGATCATGCACTGATGACGTAATTGATCATGCACTGATCATGTGGCTATTCATGCACTGATCACGTGGGTGATCATGCACTAATCACGTGGCTATCATGCACTTATCACATGGCTGGTCATACACTGATCTTATAGCTACCATGTACCGGTCACGTGAATGATCATACACCCATCAGGTGACTGATCATGCACTGATCACGTCGCTATCATGCACTGACCATGAGACTGCAAATGCACTGATCACGTCTAATCATGCACTGATCACATGACTGCCCATGCCCTGATCATGTGGATGATCATACACTAATCATGTGACAGATCATGCACTGATCACGTGGCTGATCATGCACTGATACCGTGACTGAGCATGGACTGATCACATGACTATCATGTAGTGATCACGTGACTTAATGGCACAGACCATGTGATTGATCATGCGCTGATCATGTTTGCTATCATACACTGATCATGTGCCTCTGGAGGTAATAAACAAAGAGCTGAGTAGGCACGAATCAAACAGTCAGCAGGCAATAATTATGGAACTCAGCTGTGAGGAATCATGCTGCTCAGCTGGCAATAATCAAGCAGCTGAGCAGGCAGGAATTACGCAGCACAGCTGGCAATTGTCAAGCAGATGACAGGCAGGAATCGTGCAGCTCAGCTGGCAATTGTCAAGCAGATGAGCAGACAGTAATCACGCAGCTCAGCAGGCCCTGATCACGTGACTGAGCATGCACTGTTCACGTGGCTGATCATACACTGATCACGTGATTGATCATGCACTGATCACGTGGCTGATCATACACTGTTCACGTGACTGAACATGCACTGATCACGTGGCTGATCATGCACTGATCACGTAGTGATCATGCACTGATCACTTGGCTATCATGCACTGATTACGTGACTGATCATGCACTGGTCACGTGACTGATTATGCCCTGATCAAGTGGCTATCATGCACTGATCACTTGGCTGATCATGCAATGATCATGAAGCTAACATGTACCGGTCACGTGACCGATCATACCCCCATCAGGTGACTTATCATGCACTGATCACGTGGCTATATTGCACTGATCACGTGGCTATCATGCACTGATTACGTGGATGATCATGCAATGATCACGTAGCTACCATGCACTGGTCACGTGACTGAAAACGCACTGATCAGGTAACTGATCATGCACTGATCACGTGACTGATCATGCACTGATCACGGGGCTATCATGCACTGCTCACGTGGCTGATCATGCAATGATCACATAATTGATCATTCACTGATCACCTGGCTTATCATGCATTGATTATGTGACTGATCATGTGCTGATCATGTTTGGTGTCACACACTGATCATGTGCCTCTGGAGGCAATGAACATAGAGCTGAGTAGGCAGGAATCAGTCAGCAGGCTATAATCATGGAACTTACCTCTGAGAAATCATGATGCTCAGCTGGCAATAATCAAGTGGATGAGCAGGCAGGAATTACGCAGCACAGGTGGCTATTGTCAAGGAGAAGACAGGCAGGATTCGTACAGCTCAGCTGGAAGTTGTCAAGCAGATGAGCAGAGACTAATCACGCAGCTCAGCAGGCCCTGATCACGTGACTGAGCATGCACTGTTCACGTGGCTGATCACACACCTATCACGTGATTGGTCATGCACTGATCATGTGACTGATCATGCACTGATCACGTGGCTATCATGCACTGATCACTTGGCTGGACATACACTGATCACGTGCCTGGTCATGCACTGATCACGTGCCTGATCATGCACTGATCACGTGACTGATCATGCACAGATCTCGTGTCTGATCATGCACTGATCACGTGGCTCTCATGCACTGCTCACGTGGCTGATCATGCAGTGATCACGTGGCTATCATGCACTACTCACGTGGCTGATCATGCAATGATCATGTAGCTAACATGTGCAGGTCACGTGAATGATCATACACCCATCAGGTGACTGATCATGCACTGATCACGTGGCTATCATGCACTGATCACGAGACTGATCATGCTCTGATCACGTCTATATCATGCACTGATCACATGACTGCCCATGCACTGATCACGTAATTGATCATGCACTTATCATTTGGCTGATCATGCACTGATCACGTGGCTGATCATGTAGATCACGTGACTGATCATGCACTGATCACATGGCTGATCATGCACTGATCACGTACTTGATAATGCACTTATCATTTGGCTGATCATGCACTGATCACGTGGCTGATCATACACTGATCACTTGACTGATCATGCACTGATCACGTGACTGATCATGCACTGATCACGTGGCTATCATGCACTGATCGCTTGGCTGGTCATACACTGATCACATGACTTATCATGCACTGTTCACGTGACTGATCATGTACATATCACGTGAATAATCATGAAGTGATCACGTGGCTATCCTGCACTGATCACGTGGATATCATGCACTGATCACGTGGCTGATCACACACGTATCACATGACTGATCATGCACTGATCACGTGGCTATCATGCACTGATCACGTGGCTGATCATGCAATGATCACCTAGCTACCATGCACTGGTCACATGACTGATCGTGCACTAATCAGCTAATTGATCATGCACTGATCCCGTGACTGATCATGCACTGATCACGTGGCTATCATGCACTGCTCACGTGGCTGATCATGCAATGATCACTCAGCTACCATGTACTGGTCACATGACTGATCATGCACTGATCACATAATTGATCATGCACTGACCACCTGGCTAATCATGCATAAATCATGTGACTGATCATGTGCTGATCATGTTTGGTGTCACACACTGATCATGTGCCTCTGGAGGCAATGAACATAGAGCTGAGTAGGCAGGAATCAGTCAGCAGGCTATAATCATGGAACTTACCTCTGAGAAATCATGCTGCTCAGCTGGCAATAATCAAGCAGCTGAGCAGGCAGGAATTATACAGCACAGCTGGCAATTGTCAAGCAGATGACAGGCAAGAATCATGCAGCCCAGCTGGCAATTTTCAAGCAGATGAGCAGACAGTAATCACGCAGCTCAACAGGCCCTTATCACGTGACTGAGCATGCACTATTCACGTGGCTGATCATACACTGATCACGTGATGATCATGCACTGATCACGTGGCTATCATGCACTGCTCACGTGGCTCGTCATGGAATGATCACGTAGTAACCATATACTGGTAACGTGACTGATCATGCAAAGATCACGTAAATGATCATGCACTGTTCACGTGACTGATCATGTACTGATCACGTGACTGATCATGCACTGACCACGTGGCTATCATGCTCTGCTCACGTGGCTGATCATGCAACGATCACGTAGCAACCATGTACTGGTCACGTGACTGATCATGCACTGATCACGTAATTGATCCTGCACTGATCACGTGGCTCATCATGCACTGATCACGTAGCTGATCACACATGTATCACGTGACTGATCATGCACTGATCACATGGCTCTCATGCACTGATCACGAGAATGATCATGCACTGTTCACGTCTATATCATGCACTGATCACATGACTGCACGTGCACTGATCACGTGGATGATCATACACTAATCTTGTGACAGATCATGCACTGATCACGTGGCTGATCATGCACTGATACCGTGGCTGATCATGCACTGATCACGTGACTGATCATGCACTGATCTCGTGTCTGATCATGCACTGATCACGTGGCTATCATGCACTGTTCACGTGGCTGATCATGTCATGATCACGCAGCTACCATGTACTGGTCACATGACTGATCATGCACTGATCACGTGACTGATCATGCAGTGATCACGTGGCTATCATGAACTACTCACGTGGCTGATCATGCAATGAACATGTAGCTACCATGTACAGGTCACGTGAATGATCATACACCCATCAGGTGACTGATAATGCACTGATCACGTGGCTATCATGCACTGATCACGAGACTGATCAGGCACTGTTCACGTCTATATCATGCACTGATCACATGACTGCCCGTGCACTGATCACGTGGATGATCATACACTAATCTTGTGACAGATCATGCACTGATCACGTGGCTATCATGCACTGATCACGGGGCTGAACATGCACTGTTCAGGTGGCTGATCACACACCTGTCACGTGACATATCATGCACTGATCACGTGGCACTCATGCACTGATCACGTGGCTGATCATACTCTGCTCACGTAACTCATGCACACATCACGTGGCTATCATGCACTGCTCACGTGGCTCGTCATGGAATGATCACGTAGCAACCATATACTGGTAATGTGACTCATCATGCAAAGATCACGTAAAAGATCCTGCACTGTTCACGTGACTGATCATGTACTGATCACGTGACTGATCATACACTGACCACGTGGCTATCATGCTCTGCTCACGTGGCTGATCATGCAACGATCATGTAACAACCATGTACTGGTCACATGACTGATCATGCAGTGATCACGTAATTGATCCTGCACTGATCACGGGGCTCATCATGCACTGTTCACGTGGCTGATCACACATGTATCACGTGACTGATCATGCACTGATCACGTGGCTGTCATGCACTGATCACGTGCATATCATGCACTGATCACGTGGCTGATCACACACTTATCACATGACTGATTATGCACTTTTCACGTGGCTACATGCACTGATCACGTGGCTATCATGCACTGATCATGTGGCTGATCAGGCAATGATCACGTAGCTACCATGTACTGGTCACGTGACTGATCATGCACTGTTCACGTAATTGATCATGCACTGATCATGTGGCTGATCATGCACTGATCACGTGGCTGATCATACACTGATCACATAACTGATCATGCACTGATCACGTGACTGATCATGCACTGATCACATGGCTATCATGCACTGATCACTTAGCTGGACATACACCGATCACGTGCTTGGTCATGCACTGATGACGTGGCTGATCATGCACTGATCACGTGACTGATCATGCACTGATCTCGTGTCTGATCATGCACTGATCACGTGGCTATCATGCACTGCTCACGTGGCTGATCATGCCATGATCACGCAGCTACCATGTACTGGTCACATGACTGATCATGCACTGATCACGTGACTGATAATGCAGTGATCACGTGGCTATCATGAACTACTCACGTGGCTGATCATGCAATGATCATGTAGCTACCATGTACAGGTCACGTGAATGATCATACACCCATCAGGTGACTGATCATGCACTGATCACGTGGCTATCATGCACGGATCACGAGACTGGTCATGCACTGTTCACATCTATATCATGCACTGATCACATGACTGCCCGTGCACTGATCACGTGGATGATCATACACTAATCTTGTGACAGATCATGCACTGATCACGTGGCTGATCATGCACTGATACCGTGAGTGAGCATGGACTGATCACATGACTATCATGTAGTGATCACGTGACTTAATGGCGCTGATCATGTGACTGATCATGCGCTGATCATGTTTGCTATCATACACTGATCATGTGCCTCTGGAGGCAATAAACAAAGAGCTGAGTAGGCACGAATCAAACAGTCAGCAGGCAATAATCATGGAACTCAGCTGTGAGGAATCATGCTGCTCAGCTGGCAATAATCAAGCAGCTGAGCAGGCAGGAATTACGCAGAACAGCTGGCAATTGTCAAGCAGATGACAGGCAGGAATCGTGCAGCTCAGCTGGCAATTGTCAAGCAGATGAGCAGACAGTAATCACGCAGCTCAGCAGGCCCAGATCACGTGACTGAGCATGCACTGTTCACGTGGCTGATCATACACTGATCACGTGATGATCATGCACTGATCACTTGGATATCATGCACTGATCACGTGGCTGATCATACACTGTTCACGTGTCTGACCATGCACTGATCACGTGGCTGATCATACACTGCTCACGTAACTGATCATGCACTGATCACGTGGCTATCATGCACTGATCACGTGGCTGAACATGCACTGTTCACGTGGCTGATCACACACCTGTCACGTGACATATCATGCACTGATCACGTGGCACTCATGCACTGATCACGTGGCTGATCATACTCTGCTCACGTAACTCATGCACACATCACGTGGCTATCATGCACTGCTCACGTGGCTCGTCATGGAATGATCACGTAGCAACCATATACTGGTAACGTGACTGATCATGCAAAGATCACGTAAATGATCATGCACTGTTCACGTGACTGATCATGTACTGATCACGTGACTGATCATGCACTGACCACGTGGCTATCATGCTCTGCTCACGTGGCTGATCATGCAACGATCACGTAGCTACCATGTACTGGTCACGTGACTGATCATGCACTGATCACGTAATTGATCATGCACTGATCATGTGGCTGATCATGCACTGATCACGTGGCTGATCATACACTGATCACATAACTGATCATGCACTGATCACGTGACTGATCATGCACTGATCACGTGGCTATCATGCACTGATCACTTGGCTGGACATACACTGATCACGTGCCTGGTCATGCACTGATCACGTGGCTGATCATGCACTGATCACGTGACTGATCATGCACTGATCTCGTGACTGATCATGCAGTGATCACGTGGCTGTCATGAACTACTCACGTGGCTGATCATGCAATGATCACGAGACTGATCATGCACTGTTAACGTGTATATCATGCACTGATCACATGACTGCCCGTGCACTGATCACGTGACTGATCATGCACTGATCTCGTGTCTGATCATGCACTGATCACGTGGCTATCATGCACTGCTCACGTGGCTGATCATGTCATGATCACGCAGCTACCATGTACTGGTCACATGACTGATCATGCACTGATCACGTGACTGATCATGCAGTGATCACGTGGCTATCATGAACTACTCACGTGGCTGATCATGCAATGAACATGTAGCTACCATGTACAGGTCACGTGAATGATCATACACGCATCAGGTGACTGATCATGGACTGATCACGTGGCTATCATGCACTGATCACGAGACTGATCATGCACTGTTCACGTCTATATCATGCACTGATCAAATGACTGCCCGTGCACTGATCACGTGGCTGATCATGCACTGATACCGTGACTGAGCATGGACTGATCACATGACTATCATGTAGTGATCACGTGACTTAATGGCGCTGATCATGTGACTGATTATGCGCTGATCATGTTTGCTATCATACAGTGATCATGTGCCTCTGGAGGCAATAAACAAAGAGCTGAGTAGGCACGAATCAAACAGTCAGCAGGCAATAATCATGGAACACAGGTGTGAGGAATCATGCTGCTCAGCTGGCCATAATCAAGCAGCTAAGCAGGCAGGAATTACGCAGCACAGCTGGCCATTGTCAAGCAGATGACAGGCAGGAATCGTGCAGCTCAGCTGGAAATTGTCAAGCAGATGAGCAGACAGTAATCACGCAGCTCAGGAGGCCCAGATCACGTTACTGAGCATGCACTGTTCACGTGGCTGATCATACACTGATCACGTGATGATCATGCACTGATCACTTGGATATCATGCACTGATCACGTGGCTGATCATACACTGCTCACGTAACTGATCATGCACTGATCACGTGGCTATCATGCACTGATCACGTGGCTGAACATGCACTGTTCATGTGGCTGATCACACACCTGTCACGTGACATATCATGCACTGATCACGTGGCACTCATGCACTGATCACGTGGCTGATCATACTCTGCTCACGTAACTCATGCACACATCACGTGGCTATCATGCACTGCTCACGTGGCTCGTCATGGAATGATCACGTAGCAACCATATACTGGTAACGTGACTGATCATTCAAAGATCACATAAATGATCATGCACTGTTCACGTGATTGATCATATACTGATCACGTGACTGATCATGCACTGACCACGTGGCTATCATGCTCTGCTCATGTGGCTGATCATGCAACGATCACGTAGCAACCATGTACTGGTCACGTGACTGATCATGCACTGATCACGTAATTGATCCTGCACTGATCACGTGGCTCATCATGCACTGATCACGTGGCTGATCACACATGTATCACGTGACTGATCATGCACTGATCACGTGGCTCTCATGCACTGATCACGAGAATGATCATGCACTGTTCACGTCTATATCATGCACTGATCACATGACTGCCCGTGCACTGATCACTTGGATGATCATACACTAATCTTGTGACAGATCATGCACTGATAACGTGACTGATCATGCACTGATACCGTGGCTGATCATGCACTGATCACGTGACTGATCATGCACTGATCTCGTGTCTGATCATGCACTGATCACGTGGCTATCATGCACTGCTCACGTGGCTGATCATGTCATGATCACGCAGCTACCATGTACTGGTCACATGACTGATCATGCACTGATCACGTGACTGATCATGCAGTGATCACGTGGCTATCATGAACTACTCACGTGGCTGATCATGCAATGATCATGTAGCTACCATGTACAGGTCACGTGAATGATCATACACCCATCAGGTGACTGATAATCCACTGATCACGTGGCTATCATGCACTGATCACGAGACTGATCAGGCACTGTTCACGTCTATATCATGCACTGATAACATGACTGCCCGTGCACTGATCACGTGGATGATCATACACTAATCTTGTGACAGATCATGCACTGATCACGTGGCTGATCATGCACTGATACCGTGACTGAGCATGGACTGATCACATGACTATCGTGTAGTGATCACGTGACTTAATGGCGCTGATCATGTGACTGATTATGCGCTGATCATGTTTGCTATCATACAGTGATCATGTGCCTCTGGAGGCAATAAACAAAGAGCAGAGTAGGCATGAATCAAACAGTCAGCAGGCAATAATCATGGAACACAGGTGTGAGGAATCATGCTGCTCAGCTGGCAATAATCAAGCAGCTGAGCAGGCAGGAATTATGCAGCACAGCTGGCAATTGTCAAGCAGATGACAGGCAGGAATCGTGCAGCTCAGCTGGCAATTGTCAAGCAGATGAGCAGACAGTAATCACGCAGCTCAGCAGGCCCAGATCACGTGACTGAGCATGCAGAGATCACGTGGCTGATCATGCACTGATCACGTGATGATCATGCACTGATCATGTGGATATCATGCACTGATCACGTGGCTGATCATACACTGTTCACGTGTCTGACCATGCACTGATCACGTGGCTGATCATACACTGCTCACCTAACTGATCATGCACTGATCACGTGGCAATCATGCACTGATCACTTGGCTGAACATGCACTGTTCACGTGGCTGATCACACACCTGTCACGGGACATATCATGCACTGATCACGTGGCACTCATGCACTGATCACGTGGCTGATCATACACTGCTCACGTAACTCATGCACACATCACGTGGCTATCATGCACTGCTCACGTGGCTCGTCATGGAATGATCACGTAGCTACCATATACTGGTCATGTGACTGATCATGCACAGATCACGTCAATGATCATGCACTGTTCAAGTGACTGATCATGTACTGATCACGTGACTGATCATGCACTGATTACGTGGCTATCATGCTCTGCTCATGTGGCTGATCATGCAAGGATCACGTAGCAACCATGTACTTGTCACGTGACTGATCATGCACTGATCACGTAATTGATCCTCCACTGATCACGTGGCTCATCATGCGCTGATCACGTGGCTGATCACACATGTATCACGTGACTGATCATGCACTGATCACGTGGCTCTCATGCACTGATCATGTGGCTATCATGCACTGATCACGTAGCTATCATGAACTGATCACGTGGCTGATCACCCAATGATCACGTAGCTACCATGTACTGGTCATGTGACTGATCATGCACTGATCACGTAATTGATCCTGCACTGGTCACATGGCTCATCACGCACTGATCCGGTGGCTGATCACACTCGTATCACGTGACTGATCATGTACAGATCACGTAAATAATCATGAAGTGATCACGTGGCTATCCTGCACTGATTACGTGGATAACATGCACTGATCACGTGGCTGATCACACACGTATCACGTGACTAATCATGCACTGATCACGTGGCTATCATGCACTGATCACGTGGCTATCATGCACTGATCACGTGGATGATCATGCAATGATCACGGAGCTGCCATGCACTGGTCACGTGACTGATCATGCACTGATCAGGTAATTGATCATGCACTGATCATGTGACTGATCATGCACAGATCACGTGACTGATCATGCAGAGATCACGTGACTGATCATGCACTGATCACGTGGCTATCATGCACTGCTCACGTGGCTGATCATGCAATGATCACGCAGCTACCATGTACTTGTCACATGACTGATCATGCACTGATCACATAATTGATCATGCACTGATCACCTGGCTTATCATGCATAGATCATGTGACTGATCATGTGCTGATCATGTTTGGTGTCACACACTGATCATGTGCCTATGGAGGCAATGAACATAGAGCTGAGTAGGCAGGAATCAGTCAGCAGGCTATAATCATGTAATTCACCTCTGAGAAATCATGCTGCTGAGCTGGCAATAATCAAGTAGATGAGCAGGCAGGAATTACGCAGCACAGGTGGCAATTGTCAAGCAGCTGACAGGCAGGAATCGTGCAGCTCAGCTGGCAATTGTCAAGCAGATGAGCAGACAGTAATCACGCAGCTCAGCAGGCCCTGATCACGTGACTGAGCATGCACTGTTCACGTGGCTGATCACACACCTATCACATGACTGATCATGCACTGATCATGTGACTGATCATGCACTGATCACGTGGCTATCATGCACTGATCACTTGGCTGGACATACACTGATCACGTGCCTGGTCATGCACTGATCACGTGGCTAATCATGCACTGATCACGTGACTGATCATGCACTGATCTCGTGTCTGATCACGTACTGATCACGTAGCTATCATGCTCTGCTCATGTGTCTGATCATGCGATGATCACGCAGCTACCATGTACTGGTCACATGACTGATCATGCACTGATTACGTGACTGATCATGCACTGATCTCGTGTCTGATCATGCACTGATCACGTGGCTATCATGCACTGCTCACGTGGCTGATCATGTCATGATCACGCAGCTACCATGTACTGGTCACATGACTGATCATGCACTGATCACGTGACTGATCATGCAGTGATCACGTGGCTATCATGAACTACTCACGTGGCTGATCATGCAATGATCATGTAGCTACCATGTACAGGTCACGTGAATGATCATACACCCATCAGGTGACTGATCATGCACTGATCACGTGGCTATCATGCACTGATCACTAGACTGATCATGCACTGTTCACGTGGATGATCATGCAATGATCACGGAGCTGCCATGCACTGGTCACGTGACTGATCATGCACTGATCAGGTAATTGATCATGCACTGATCATGTGACTGATCATGCACAGATCACGTGACTGATCATGCAGAGATCACGTGACTGATCATGCACTGATCACGTGGCTATCATGCACTGCTCACGTGGCTGATCATGCAATGATCACGCAGCTACCATGTACTTGTCACATGACTGATCATGCACTGATCACATAATTGATCATGCACTGATCACCTGGCTTATCATGCATTGATCATGTGACTGATCATGTGCTGATCATGTTTGGTGTCACACACTGATCATGTGCCTATGGAGGCAATGAACATAGAGCTGAGTAGGCAGGAATCAGTCAGCAGGCTATAATCATGTAATTCACCTCTGAGAAATCATGCTGCTGAGCTGGCAATAATCAAGTAGATGAGCAGGCAGGAATTACGCAGCACAGGTGGCAATTGTCAAGCAGCTGACAGGCAGGAATCGTGCAGCTCAGCTGGCAATTGTCAAGCAGATGAGCAGACAGTAATCACGCAGCTCAGCAGGCCCTGATCACGTGACTGAGCATGCACTGTTCACGTGGCTGATCACACACCTATCACATGACTGATCATGCACTGATCATGTGAATGATCATGCACTGATCACGTGGCTATCATGCACTGATCACTTGGCTGGACATACACTGATCACGTGATGATCATGCACTGATCACTTGGATATCATGCACTGATCACGTGGCTGATCATACATTGTTCACGTGTCTGACCATGCACTGATCACGTGGCTGATCATAAACTGCTCACGTAACTGATCATGCACTGATCACGTGGCTATCATGCCCTGCTCACGTGGCTGATCATGCAGCGATCACGTAGCAACCATGTACTGGTCACGTGACTGATCATGCACTGATCACGTAATTGATCCTGCACTGATCACGTGGCTCATCACGCACTGATCACGTGGCTGATCACACATGTATTACGTGACTGACTATGCACTGATCACGTGGCTCTCATGCACTGATCACGTGGCTATCATGCACTGATCACTTGGCTGGACATACACTGATCACGTGCCTGGTCATGCACTGATCACGTGGCTGATCATGCACTGATCACGTGACTGATCATGCACTGATCTCGTGTCTGATCATGCACTGATCACGTGGCTATCATGCACTGCTCACGTGGCTGATCATGCCATGATCACGCAGCTACCATGTACTGGTCACATGACTGATCATGCACTGATCACGTGACTGATCATGCAGTGATCACGTGGCGATCATGAACTACTCACGTGGCTGATCATGCAATGATCACGTGACTGACCATGCACTGATCACGTGGCTCTCATGCACTGATCTCGTGGCTATCATGCACTGATCACTTGGCTGGACATACACTGATCACGTGCCTGGTCATGCACTGATCACGTGGCTGATCATGCACTGATCACGTTACTGATCATGCACTCATCTCGTGTCTGATCATGCACTGATCACGTGGCTATCATGCACTGCTCACGTGTTTCACCATGCACTGATCACGTGGCTGATCATACACTGCTCAGGTAACTGATCATGCACTGATCACGTGGCTATCATGCACTGATCACGTGGCTGAACATGCACTGTTCATGTGGCTGATCACACACCTGTCACGTGACATATCATGCACTGACCACGTGGCACTCATGCACTGATCACGTGGCTGATCATACTCTGCTCACGTAACTCATGCACACATCACGTGGCTATCATGCTCTGCTCACGTGGCTGATCATGCAAGGATCACGTAGCAACCATGCACTGGTCACGTGACTGATCATGCACTGATCACGTAATGGATCCTGCACTGATCAAGTGGCTCATCATGCACTGATCACGTGATGATCATGCACTGATCATGTGGATATCATGCACTGATCACGTGGCTGATCATACACTGTTCACGTGTTTGACCATGCACTGATCACGTGGCTGATCATACACTGCTCAGGTAACTTATCATGCACTGATCACGTGGCAATCATGCACTGATCACTTGGCTGAACATGCACTGTTCACGTGGCTGATCACACACCTGTCACGTGACATATCATGCACTGATCACGTGGCACTCATGCCCTGATCACGTGGCTGATCATACTCTGCTCACGTAACTCATGCACACATCACGTGGCTATCATGCGCTGCTCACTGCGTGGCTCGTCATGGAATGATCACGTAGCTACCATATACTGGTCATGTGACTGATCATGCACAGATCACGTCAATGAACATGCACTGTTCAAGTGTCTGATCATGTACTGATCACGTTTCTGATCATGCACTGATCACGTGGCTATCATGCTCTGCTCATGTGGCTGATCATGCAAGGATCACGTAGCAACCATGTACTTGTCACGTGACTGATCATGCACTGATCACGTAATTGATCCTGCACTGATCACGTGGCTCATAATCGCTGATCACGTGGCTGATCACACATGTATCACGTGACTGATCATGCACTGATCACGTGGCTCTCATGCACTGATCATGTGGCTATCATGCACTAATCACGTAGCTATCATGAACTGATCACGTGGCTGATCACGCAATGATCACGTAGCTACCATGTACTGGTCATGTGACTGATCATGCACTGATCACGTAATTGATCCTGCACTGATCACATGGCTCATCACGCACTGATCCGGTGGCTGATCACACTCGTATCACGTGACTGATCATGTACAGATCACGTAAATAATCATGAAGTGATCACGTGGCTATCCTGCACTGATCACGTGGATAACATGCACTGATCATGTGGCTGATCACACACATATCACGTGACTAATCATGCACTGATCACGTGGCTATCATGCACTGATCTCGTGGCTGATCATGCAATGATCACGGAGCTGCCATGCACTGGTCACGTGACTGATCATGCACTGATCAGGTAATTGATCATGCACTGATCATGTGACTGATCATTCACAGATCACGTAACTGATCATGCAGAGATCACGTGACTGATCATGCACTGATCACGTGGCTATCATGCACTGCTCACGTGGCTGATCATGCAATGATCACGCAGCTACCATGTACTTGTCACATGACTGATCATGCACTGATCACATAATTGATCATGCACTGATCACCTGGCTTATCATGCATTGATCATGTGACTGATCATGTGCTGATCATGTTTGGTGTCACACACTGATCATGTGCCTATGGAGGCAATGAACATAGAGCTGAGTAGGCAGGAATCTGTCAGCAGGCTATAATCATGTAATTCACCTCTGAGAAATCATGCTGCTGAGCTGGCAATAATCAAGTAGATGAGCAGGCAGGAATTACGCAGCACAGGTGGCAATTGTCAAGCAGCTGACAGGCAGGAATCGTGCAGCTCAGCTGGAAATTGTCAAGCAGATGAGCAGACAGTAATCACGCAGCTCAGCAGGCCCTGATCACGTGACTGAGCATGCACTGTTCACGTGGCTGATCACACACCTATCACATGACTGATCATGCACTGATCATGTGACTGATCATGCACTGATCACGTGGCTATCATGCACTGATCACTTGGCTGGACATACACTGATCACGTGCCTGGTCATGCACTGATCACGTGGCTGATCATGCACTGATCACGTGACTGATCATGCGCTGATCATGTTTGCTATCATACACTGATCATGTGCCTCTGGAGGCAATAAACAAAGAGCTGAGTAGCCACGAATCAAACAGTCAGCAGGCAATAAATATGGAACTCAGGTGTGAGGAATCATGCTGCTCAGCTGGCAATAATCAAGCAGATGACGTGGCTGTTCGGGCACTGATCACGTGTTTATCAGGCAGTGATCAGTGACTGACAGGCGCTGATCAGGGGACTGTGCACGCACTGATCAGGTGGGTGAACAGGAACTGACCACCTGACCGCGCATGCAGTGATCACGTGGCTGGTCGTTCACTGATCACGTGTTTATCTTTCGGTGATCACGTGACTGAGAAGCGCTGATCACGTGACTGTGCCGTCAGTGATCACGTGGCTGAGCAGGCACTGATATCGTGACTGAGCATGCACTGATCATGTGCCGGGAGCCGGGGAGGCATTCCACTCTGGACAAAGGTCATGAGGAAGGAGGCTCGGCATACGCAAATGCGGGATCGAGCCTCAGGAGTCCACCCGGATGTTCTCGAGCATTTCCCCCCACAAAAAAAAACCGGAGTCTGCCTACTGTATTGCTTTGTGCTCTCACCTCTGATTTCACTGGCGGCTGTCCCCCACCACCATCTGGCTCTCTCTGTCAAAGAGTTAACTTAGAGCTGCAATTCATAAAGTTCCTTGTCATTCTTCCCTTTAACTTCCAGCTGAGTCTCCATCTGGAGCGCGGAACCCACCACGCTTACTAATTATGCCTGGGCTGCTAAGACCCACTCGAGAAGGTGTCTAGGGTGAGGCACCTTTCGCCATTCGAGAGGGCGCCTGCGGCCTACGTAAGTGGTGCAAACTTCTTGTCTTGAAGTTTGATTGGTCTTCCGCGTAAACCAAGCTACTCAGTCTCTTTTCTCCACCGAATTTTCCTACTGAGCTCTCCTCATACTATTATTCTTGACATCTCTGATTAGCATATAAATAGTCGCCTAGGCCATCTCTCCTTCGAATACCCTGGATCAGTTGGGGCTGGTCCCCGGCAGGTGGCGACCGAACAGGGACCTCAGGAGGCAATACTCAAAGAGCTGAGCAGACACGAACCACGCAATCAGCAGGCAATAAGCATGGAGCTCAGCAGTGACGAATCATGCTGCTCAACTGGCAATAATCAAGCACGTGACCAGGCAGGAATCACGCAGCTCAGCTGGCAATTGTCAAGCAGATGAGCCGACAGGAATCACGCAGCTCAGCTGGCAATTGTCATGCAGATGAGCCGGCAGGAATCACGCAGCTCAGCAGGCCCTGATCACGTGACTCTGCAGGCACTGATCACGTGGCTGATCAAGTCCAGATCACGTGTCTGAGCATGCACTGATCACGTGGCTATCATGCACTGATGACGGGACTGCGCATGCACTGATGACGTGGCTGATCGGGCACTGATCACATGGCTCATCATGCACTGATCACGTGTTTATCAGGCAATGATCAGTGACTGACAGGCGCTGATCATGGGACTGTGCACGCACTGATCACGTGGCTATCATGCACTGATCACGTGACTGCGCATGCACTGATGACGTGGCTGTTCGGGCACTGATCACGTGTTTATCAGGCAGTGATCAGTGACTGACAGGCGCTGATCAGGGGACTGTGCACGCACTGATCAGGTGGCTGATCAGGAACTGACCACCTGACCGCGCATGCAGTGATCACGTGGCTGGTCGTTCACTGATCACGTGTTTATCATACGGTGATCACGTGACTGAGAGGCGCTGATCACGTGACTGTGCCGTCAGTGATCACGTGGCTGAGCAGGCACTGATATCGTGACTGAGCATGCACTGATCATGTGCCGGGAGCCGGGGAGGCATTCCACTCTGGACAAAGGTCATGAGGAAGTAGGCTCGGCATACGCAAATGCGGGATCGAGCCTCAGGAGTCCACCCGGATGTTCTCGAGCATCTCCCCCCAAAAAAAACGGAGTCTGCCTACTGTATTGCTTTGTGCTCTCACCTCTGATTTCACTGGGGGCTGTCCCCCACCACCATCTCGCTCTCTCTGTCAAAGAGTTAACTTAGAGCTGCAATTCATAAAGTTCCTTGTCATTCTTCCCTTTAACTTCCAGCTGAGTCTCCATCTGGAGCTCGGAACCCACCACGCTTACTAATTATGCCTGGGCTGCTAAGACCCACTCGAGAAGGTGTCTAGGGTGAGGCACCTTTCGCCATTCGAGAGGGCGCCTGCGGCCTACGTAAGTGGTGCAAACTTCTTGTCTTGAAGTTTGATTGGTCTTCCGCGTAAACCAAGCTACTCAGTCTCTTTTCTCCACCGAATTTTCCTACTGAGCTCTCCTCATACTATTATTCTTGACATCTCTGATTAGCATATAAATAGTCGCCTAGGCCATCTCTCCTTCGAATACCCTGGATCAGTTGGGGCTGGTCCCCGGCAGGTGGCGACCGAACAGGGACCTCAGGAGGCAATACTCAAAGAGCTGAGCAGACACGAACCACGCAATCAGCAGGCAATAAGCATGGAGCTCAGCAGTGACGAATCATGCTGCTCAACTGGCAATAATCAAGCACGTGACCAGGCAGGAATCACGCAGCTCAGCTGGCAATTTTCAAGCAGATGAGCCGACAGGAATCACGCAGCTCAGCTGGCAATTGTCATGCAGATGAGCTGGTAGGAATCACGCAGCTCAGCAGGCCCTGATCACGTGACTCTGCAGGCACTGATCACGTGGCTGATCAAGTCCAGATCACGTGACTGAGCATGCACTGATCACGTGGCTATCATACACTGATGACGTGACTGCGCATGCACTGATGACGTGGCTGATCGGGCACTGATCACATGGCTCATCATGCACTGATCACGTGTTTATCAGGCAATGATCAGTGACTGTCAGGAGCTGATCATGGGACTGTGCACGCACTGATCACGTGGCTATCATGCACTGATCACGTGACTGCGCATGCACTGATGACGTGGCTGTTCGGGCACTGATCACGTGTTTATCAGGCAGTGATCAGTGACTGACAGGCGCTGATCAGGGGACTGTGCACGCACTGATCAGGTGGCTGATCAGGAACTGACCACCTGACCGCGCATGCAGTGATCACGTGGCTGGTCGTTCACTGATCACGTGATTATCATAGGGTGATCACGTGACTGAGAGGCGCTGATCACGTGACTGTGCTGTCAGTGATCACGTGGCTGAGCAGGCACTGATATCGTGACTAAGCATGCACTGATCATCTGCCGGGAGCCGGGGAGGCATTCCACTCTGGACAAAGGTCATGAGGAAGGAGGCTCGGCATACGCAAATGCGGGATCGAGCCTCAGGAGTCCACCCGGATATTCTCGAGCATCTCCCCCCAAAACCGGAGTCTGCCTACTGTATTGCTTTGTGCTCTCACCTCTGATTTCACTGGGGGCTGTCCCCCACCACCATCTCGCTCTCTCTGTCAAAGAGTTAACTTACAGCTCCAATTCATAAAGTTCCTTGTCATTCTTCCCTTTAACTTCCAGCTGAGTCTCCATCTGGAGCGCGGAACCCACCACGCTTACTAATTATGCCTGGGCTGCTAAGACCCACTCGAGAAGGTGTCTAGGGTGAGGCACCTTTCGCTATTCGAGAGGGCGCCTGCGGCCTACGTAAGTGGTGCAAACTTCTTGTCTTGAAGTTTGATTGGTCTTCCGCGTAAACCAAGCTACTCAGTCTCTTTTCTCCACCGAATTTTCCTACTGAGCTCTCCTCATACTATTATTCTTGACATCTCTGATTAGCATATAAATAGTCGCCTAGGCCATCTCTCCTTCGAATACCCTGGATCAGTTGGGGCTGGTCCCCGGCAGGTGGCGACCGAACAGGGACCTCAGGAGGCAATACTCAAAGAGCTGAGCAGACACGAACCACGCAATCAGCAGGCAATAAGCATGGAGCTCAGCAGTGACGAATCATGCTGCTCAACTGGCAATAATCAAGCACGTGACCAGGCAGGAATCACGCAGCTCAGCTGGCAATTGTCAAGCAGATGAGCCGACAGGAATCACGCAGCTCAGCTGGCAATTGTCATGCAGATGAGCCGGCAGGAATCACGCAGCTCAGCAGGCCCTGATCACGTGACTCTGCAGGCACTGATCACGTGGCTGATCAAGTCCAGATCACGTGACTGAGCATGCACTGATCACGTGGCTATCATGCACTGATGACGTGACTGCGCATGCACTGATGACGTGGCTGATCGGGCACTGATCACATGGCTCATCATGCACTGATCACGTGTTTATCAGGCAATGATCAGTGACTGACAGGCGCTGATCATGGGACTGTGCACGCACTGATCACGTGGCTATCATGCACTGATCACGTGACTGCGCATGCACTGATGACGTGGCTGTTCGGGCACTGATCACGTGTTTATCAGGCAGTGATCAGTGACTGACAGGCGCTGATCAGGGGACTGTGCACGCACTGATCAGGTGGCTGATCAGGAACTGACCACCTGACCGCGCATGCAGTGATCACGTGGCTGGTCGTTCACTGATCACGTGTTTATCATACGGTGATCACGTGACTGAGAGGCGCTGATCACGTGACTGTGCCGTCAGTGATCACGTGGCTGAGCAGGCACTGATATCGTGACTGAGCATGCACTGATCATGTGCCGGGAGCCGGGGAGGCATTCCACTCTGGACAAACGTCATGAGGAAGGGGCTCGGCATACGCAAATGCGGGATCGAGCCTCAGGAGTCCACCCGGATATTCTCGAGCATCTCCCCCAAAAAAACCGGAGTCTGCCTACTGTATTGCTTTGTGCTCTCACCTCTGATTTCACTGGGGGCTGTCCCCCACCACCATCTCGCTCTCTCTGTCAAAGAGTTAACTTAGAGCTCCAATTCATAAAGTTCCTTGTCATTCTTCCCTTTAACTTCCAGTTGAGTCTCCATCTGGAGCGTGGAACCCACCACGCTTACTAATTATGCCTGGGCTGCTAAGACCCACTCGAGAAGGTGTCTAGGGTGAGGCACCTTTCGCCATTCGAGAGGGCGCCTGCGGCCTCGTAAGTGGTGCAAACTTCTTGTCTTGAAGTTTGATTGGTCTTCCGCGTAAACCAAGCTACTCAGTCTCTTTTCTCCACCGAATTTTCCTACTGAGCTCTCCTCATACTATTATTCTTGACATCTCTGATTAGCATATAAATAGTCGCCTAGGCCATCTCTCCTTCGAATACCCTGGATCAGTTGGGGCTGGTCCCCGGCAGGTGGCGACCGAACAGGGACCTCAGGAGGCAATACTCAAAGAGCTGAGCAGACACGAACCACGCAATCAGCAGGCAATAAGCATGGAGCTCAGCAGTGACGAATCATGCTGCTCAACTGGCAATAATCAAGCACGTGACCAGGCAGGAATCACGCAGCTCAGCTGGCAATTGTCAAGCAGATGAGCCGACAGGAATCACGCAGCTCAGCTGGCAATTGTCATGCAGATGAGCCGGCAGGAATCACGCAGCTCAGCAGGCCCTGATCACGTGACTCTGCAGGCACTGATCACGTGGCTGATCAAGTCCAGATCACGTGTCTGAGCATGCACTGATCACGTGGCTATCATGCACTGATGACGGGACTGCGCATGCACTGATGACGTGGCTGATCGGGCACTGATCACATGGCTCATCATGCACTGATCACGTGTTTATCAGGCAATGATCAGTGACTGACAGGCGCTGATCATGGGACTGTGCACGCTCTGATCACGTGGCTATCATGCACTGATCACGTGACTGCGCATGCACTGATGACGTGGCTGTTCGGGCACTGATCACGTGTTTATCAGGCAGTGATCAGTGACTGACAGGCGCTGATCAGGGGACTGTGCACGCACTGATCAGGTGGCTGATCAGGAACTGACCACCTGACCTCGCATGCAGTGATCACGTGGCTGGTCGTTCACTGATCACGTGTTTATCATAGGGTGATCACGTGACTGAGAGGCGCTGATCACGTGACTGTGCCGTCAGTGATCACGTGGCTCAGCAGGCACTGATATCGTGACTGAGCATGCACTGATCATGTGCCGGGAGCCGGGGAGGCATTCCACTCTGGACAAAGGTCATGAGGAAGGAGGCTCGGCCTACGCAAATGCGGGATCGAGCCTCAGGAGTCCACCCGGATGTTCTCGAGCATCTCCCCCAAAAAACCGAGTCTGCCTACTGTATTGCTTTGTGCTCTCACCTCTGATTTCACTGGGGCTGTCCCCCACCACCATCTCGCTCTCTCTGTCAAAGAGTTAACTTAGAGCTCCAATTCATAAAGGTCCTTGTCATTCTTCCCTTTAACTTCCAGCTGAGTCTCCATCTGGAGCGCGGAACCCACCACGCTTACTAATTATGCCTGGGCTGCTAAGACCCACTCGAGAAGGTGTCTAGGGTGAGGCACCTTTCGCTATTCGAGAGGCGCCTGCGGCCTACGTAAGTGGTGCAAACTTCTTGTCTTGAAGTTTGATTGGTCTTCCGCGTAAACCAAGCTACTCAGTCTCTTTTCTCCACCGAATTTTCCTACTGAGCTCTCCTCATACTATTATTCTTGACATCTCTGATTAGCATATAAATAGTCGCCTAGGCCATCTCTCCTTCGAATACCCTGGATCAGTTGGGGCTGGTCCCCGGCAGGTGGCGACCGAACAGGGACCTCAGGAGGCAATACTCAAAGAGCTGAGCAGACACGAACCACGCAATCAGCAGGCAATAAGCATGGAGCTCAGCAGTGACGAATCATGCTGCTCAACTGGCAATAATCAAGCACGTGACCAGGCAGGAATCACGCAGCTCAGCTGGCAATTGTCAAGCAGATGAGCCGACAGGAATCACGCAGCTCAGCTGGCAATTGTCATGCAGATGAGCCGGCAGGAATCACGCAGCTCAGCAGGCCCTGATCACGTGACTCTGCAGGCACTGATCACGTGGCTGATCAAGTCCAGATCACGTGACTGAGCATGCACTGATCACGTGGCTATCATGCACTGATGACGTGACTGCGCATGCACTGATGACGTGGCTGATCGGGCACTGATCACATGGCTCATCATGCACTGATCACGTGTTTATCAGGCAATGATCAGTGACTGACAGGCGCTGATCATGGGACTGTGCACGCACTGATCACGTGGCTATCATGCACTGATCACGTGACTGCGCATGCACTGATGACGTGGCTGTTCGGGCACTGATCACGTGTTTATCAGGCAGTGATCAGTGACTGACAGGCGCTGATCAGGGACTGTGCACGCACTGATCAGGTGGCTGATCAGGAACTGACCACCTGACCGCGCATGCAGTGATCACGTGGCTGGTCGTTCACTGATCACGTGTTTATCATACGGTGATCACGTGACTGAGAGCGCTGATCACGTGACTGTGCCGTCAGTGATCACGTGGCTGAGCAGGCACTGATATCGTGACTGAGCATGCACTGATCATGTGCCGGGAGCCGGGGAGGCATTCCACTCTGGACAAAGGTCATGAGGAAGGGGCTCGGCATACGCAAATGCGGGATCGAGCCTCAGGAGTCCACCCGGATATTCTCGAGCATCTCCCCCAACGGAGTCTGCCTACTGTATTGCTTTGTGCTCTCACCTCTGATTTCACTGGGGGCTGTCCCCACCACCATCTCGCTCTCTCTGTCAAAGTTAACTTACAGCTCCAATTCATAAAGTTCCTTGTCATTCTTCCCTTTAACTTCCAGCTGAGTCTCCATCTGGAGCC